>NC_053499.1:40747657-41086407 GCF_905171775.1 Rana temporaria | reverse complement strand
TAGTTTTCCAAGAGAAGCGTGCCGGTTTCATTTTCTTTTCTTAAAACAGTAAATAGCCAGGGGTGGATACACCATTTGTGCAGACTGTGTAGTTACACAAGGGTCCGCTGGGATTTTGAAACCCATTTACATGAGATGTGGGCCAACTAGGTGCAGAGACTTCACTCCCAGTCACATAGACCTGAACACAGACCAGAAGGAAATCAGAGACATTTTACATAATACCCTTATGTGATACTGGTGATAATTTCCAGGTAGTAAGTTGGGTTGCCCCTGTGTGAACCAGCACTTATATAGCTAGATTCAGTAAGAGTTAGGCCAGCGTATCAGTAGATACGCCGACCTAACTCGGAATCTGCGCCGACCTAAGTTTAAGTGTATTCTCAAACAGAGATACACTTAAACCTTTCTAAGATACGACGGCTTGCGCCATCGTATCTTAGGGTGCAATATTTAGGCTGGCCGCTAGGTGGCGCTTCCATTGCGTTCGGCGTAGAATATGTAGATCACTAGATACGCCTATTCACGAACGTACGCTTGCCCGTCGCAGTAAAGATACGCCGTTTACGTAAGGCATTTTCAGGCGTAAAGTTATTCCATCAAATAGCTGGACTAGAAATGTTAAGTATGGCCGTCGTTCCCGCGTCGAAATTTGTAAATTTTACGTCGTTTGCGTAAGTCGTCCGTGAATAGGGCTGGACGTAATTTACGTCCACGTCGAAACCAATACGTCCTTGAGGCGTACTTTGCCGCAATGCACACTGGGATATGTACACGGACGGCGCATGCGCCGTTCGTAAAAAACGTCAATCACGTCAGGTCACCCCCATTAACATAAAACACGCCCCCTCAGCCTAATTTGAATTAGGCGTGCTTACGCCGGCCCCATTTACGCAACGCCGCCGTAACTTAGTAGGCAAGTGCTTTGTGAATACAGTACTTGCCTAGCTAACTTACGGCGGCGTAGTATAAATAGGATACACTACGCCGCCGCAAAGATGCAGCGGTCTATTTGAATCCAGCTAATAGTGTGGATCTGAAACAGTTTACGGATATAATTTAGGTGCCTCAAAATTAAGCTGAATCTCAGTTCATCTGAATTATTTTTTTCACCTCTGTTACCAAATAATTAATACTCAACTAGATCTATATTGATTGACAATCCCCAGCCACTTTCTGGGGATTTGTAAAGGGAGTCCCTCCAGCGATCTGCAGATCTTGGTGCCACTTGCTCGCGCACATGATCGGCTCGGATCCTTTGAGCAATGTGAACGGAGCCCTGGCAGTGGGTTAGAGCTAAACCCAGCTGCGTGTCGAGGTGGTGGGGCCCCAGTAGGCATTTACTTTGTCAACAACTGGGGTGAAGATGGGGGGGATTGTGAGCAGGTAGATCACCCTGTGTGCCCTCTGCTCCTCCACCTTCCCTTCTCTCCTCTCTTGCCGGCAGCTGCTGCTTTCAGAATAGTGAGCGGGGGGGACAGTAAATATGTAATTTACTGGCCCTTCACTCACTGTGTTCATTCGCTTCAGTTTGTAAATCAACAGGAAGCTGCTTAGCACAGAGCACTTCCCATTCATTCACTGTCCAGTGCAGCTGAGGCTGCAGAGAAAGGGATTGGGGAATCTCCTTTCTCAGTTCCTTTCTATGTCTCAAAAGTGAGAAACCATTTGTCTACTTAAAGCGGGGGTTCACCCGGACATACAACTTTTTAACCTTAGATTCCTGCTCATTTTGTCTAGGGGAATCGGCCAATTTTTTTTTTTTAATCGAAACTGTACTTACCGCTGTAGAGAGCAATCTTCTCCGCCGCTTCCGGGTATGGGCTGTGGGACTGGGCGTTCCTATTTTGATTGACAGTCTTCCGACAGGCTTTCGACGGTCGCATCCATCGCGTCACGATTTTCCGAAAGTAGCCGAACGTCGGTGCGCAGGCGCAGTATAGCGCCGCACCGACGTTCGGCTTCTTTCGGCTACTCGTGACGCGATGGATGCGACCGTCGGAAGCCTGTCAATCAAAATAGGAATGCCCAGTCCCGCAGCCCATACCCGGAAGCGGCGGAGAAGATCGCTCTCTAAAACGGTAAGTACAGCTTCGATTTTAAAAATACTAGCCGATTCCCCTAAACAAAAATGAGCATGAATCTAAGGTTAAACGTTATTTTTAGGGTGAACTCCCTCTTTAAACCCCTGATATTTCACCAAAGTTCCCCCCCCAACAGTATTGTAAAAAAACAAAAACAAAAAAAATTGTAAAAAAAATAAACTGTAAAAAGGAGAAATATAATAATAAAAAAAAAAAAAAAAAAAAAAATGAAGGGCATATTCACATGTGTTCTCTGGCAAATGCTTAGCCCAGACCCCCCCCCCCCCCCTCCGTAACAGTGGCAGGCAATTTCAACATTATGAGCGCAACACGTACGAGGTACCAGCGCAGAAGGGGGTGTCAGGCAGGGGGTCAGAAAAATGCACCTTCACCTGTGTAGCCTAAAATCATTGCACCAGCCCAGTAACCAATACAGAAGACATTGATAATTACATGACACATACAATTACCTTTTGAGCCTTGAGCAGCTCCTCTCTCAGGATCTCTGATCCCTTCTCCCTGATCTCCACAGAGGAGCTGCGTAGCCGAGATAAATCATAGGTAGGCTTCTCCATACCTCGCTCAGGAACTGATCTTGAAGTTTCAGGTTTAGGGGATGTAGACCAATCCTCAAAAGGGGGTGAGCGCTGAAGCTGTGGACCCCCATCCAGGACAGGAGCCTGCCTGTGTGAAAACACAAGAAACCAAGTCTGATGGGAGCAATATATCGAGGAAATGGATCTGACTTTTAAAAAAAAACTGTGACTTTAAAAATAATCAAGACAAGTGGAGAATGCAGAAAGAAAGCTAATATCACTGCCGCCAGGAAACGGACTATGAATGAAGTTTCCTGTCATTCACATAGAATGCTAAGCTAGCGATCGACATCCTCAATCAATGAGCAATTCATGCAATGACTAACACAATCTATATCATTTGGGATTCCGAATTATGTAGTACAATCATCCTGGAATATCAACAACAATAATGAAAATATTCACATACACACTCTCTCTCTCTCATACCAGCAAACCTACAAAAATGAGACTAATGCCGCGTACACAGGATAATTTTTCAGCATGAAAAAAACGTAGTTTTTCAAAAACGTCATTTAAAATGATCGTGTGTGGGCTTCACATCATTTTTCGGGTTCTGAAAAAACGACAAAAAAAAATTCTAACATGCTGCATTTTTTAACGTCGTTTTAAACTATGTCGTTTTTCGGGTTGTAAAAAATGATCGTGTGTGGGCTAAAACGACGTTTAAAACCTGCGCATGCTCAGAAGCAAGTTATGAGACGGGAGCGCTCGTTCTGGTAAAACTACCGTTCATAATGGAGTAAGCACATTCATCACGCTGTAACAGACAAAAAAAGCGCAAATTGTCTTTTACTAAGGCCCCTTTCAGATTGGGGCGGGAGCCGCGGTGGCGGTATAACGCCGCTAAAAAAAACTGCGTTATACCGCAGAGGCGCATTGCGGGCGGTATTGCCG
Organism: Rana temporaria; assembly: GCF_905171775.1. Lineage (NCBI taxonomy): Eukaryota > Metazoa > Chordata > Amphibia > Anura > Ranidae > Rana > Rana temporaria. The sequence continues at coordinate 41,082,830 of NC_053499.1, read as the reverse complement.
CGGTTTCCTATTGTTTTCAATGGGAAGGAGCGGTGAAGGAGTGGTATACATGCCGCTCCTCTCACCGCTCCAAAGATGCCTCTCCCACCAGCGCGGGAATCGGCCGCTAGCGGTGCGGTATTAACCCCCGCTAGCGGCCGATAAAGGGTTAATACCGCCTGCAATGCGCCTCTGCAGAGGCGCATTGAGGGCGGCATTGCCGCGGTTTCCCATTGTTTTCAATGGGAAGGAGCGGTATACATGCCGCTCCTCTCACCGCTCCAAAGATGCCTCTCCCGCCAGCGCATCGCCTCAGTGTGAAAGCCCTCGGGCTTTCACATTGAGGTTGCTGGGCAGGAGTTTTTCAGGCGGTATAGCAGCGCAATTTTTATCGCTGTACCGCCTGAAAAACTCCTCAGTCTGAAAGGGGTCTAACATGGAATCAGCTAAAGCAGCCCAAAGGCGAATGGAACCTCCTCTTTATAGTGCCGTCGTAAGTGTTGTACGTCACCGCGCTTTGCTAGATCATTTTTTAAAAACGATGGTGTGTGGGCTACGTCGTTTTAATGATGAAGTTGGAAAAAAGTCATTTTTTAAACATGCTGAAAAACAAAGTTTTTTTTTCATGCTGAAAAAATGATCGTGTCTTCTTCCGACTGCACTAGGGGGCACTGTAGTATAGGGTGACCAGACATCCCCAGTTTCAGGGGACAGTCCCCTGATTGAGGACACTGTCCCCGGACCAAGTCTGTCCCATGTTTTGTCCCCAGATTGGATTTATTAGGGGGCAGGGGCAATTTCAAAGACAATCAGTGCAGAATTAAAATAATTTTTTTTTAATTACACCCCCCCCCCCCCCCCCCGCTTCGCCGTGCCTACTAGCATAGGGGGGTTGTATTTTTCCCATTATCTGTGCCCCTTTCTGATGATCATGTGCTGGTCAGAGCGGAGGGAATATTTCTTCAGTTTCGGGCGCATGCCCATTTAGCTCCTCTCACATGTTCTTCTGCCTTGACTCAAGTCCTGGCCAGCCACCTGTCTATCTCCTTGCCTTCCCTGGCGGAGTGATCTTCCTCCGCTCCCCATCCAGTAGTAGCCAGGGGCCCGAAGAGTAAGACTTGAGAGGCTGTGAGACGGGCGGCGACGGGCAGAGAGTCGCCGATTGCCGCCATTACTAGTAAAGAAAAAATATGTCCCCGGATTTCATTTTAAAAATCTGGTCACCTTACTGTAGTAAGCAATTCAGTGCATCACAGGACTCAATTTTTTTTGTGTTTTGAGCAAACTTTATTTGAACTGTACAAAACGTACACTTCATTCATGGCGCTGTACAGCAGCTCAATGAACTGCACTGCTGTACAAAACTATGATTCTGTACAGTGCTCTGCAATAATATACAGCATGTCTAAATCCTAGCGCAGATCTGGGCTGCATTGCAGTTAGGGTTGCCACTTTTTTTCCATGTCAAACCCGAACACTTCAGCGTCGCACTGCAATTTTTTTTCATAGTATGCATTGATAAACTATGCATAGATGTTGTTATTAAATAACATTTTTAAGCATATTGAAGTTAAAAGAGTCCCCCTTTACATCAGAGTCCACAGAGTTTCCCTTTTAAATCTGAATATGCAGAGTTCCCTTCTTTTTTTTTTACACCTGAACTTGCATAGTTTCCCTGCACTGTAAGGGAGGACTCTGCAGACTCTGATGTGAGGGAGAACTCTGGGGACTCTAACATAAGGGTTGCTCTGGTGTATAGAGAGGACTTAAGGGGGAACACTGTGGCGTTTGGTGTAAAGGGGTGCTCTGAGAACCCCGATTCACCTTAGCATACTCGCTTAGAGGCCGAAGGGAAAAGGGGGGGGGGAGGCGGAGACTTCATTCACAGACAGAGATGGCTGGTGAGCTCTCTCACCCCTCGGCAGTCGGCACCTCTCATCCCAGCCCTGAGGATTGGAGTGTGGGCAGACACAGAGGGATAGGGGTGGGAGAAAGAGGTGCAGATCGAGCCCTCTATCCTCTCCCATCTGTGTGTTTGGGGGGGGGATTGATAGTGCTGGCTTTGGGCAGTGTGAAAGAGAGTGTAACAGACACTCTCAGCTTAGACAACTGCAGCCAGCAATCCTGCTGGGAACCCATAGGCCAGTCTGAGTCATGTGTCCGGGTCTCAGACAGTCTGAAACCCGGACGCATGATTCCAAACCTGAACTGTCCGGGTGAATCCCAAACAGGTGTGTGAATGGGACCCACGTAAAACAATTGTTTTCGGTTTGTCCTTGCAGTGACAGGTGTTTTACAATGCAGTGAAACGTCTATCACTGCCCTAACTGATGGTGCACAGATAGGGATGAGTTCCGACGTGTTCGCACGCTCCACGTGCAGAGCCCGCTAGGAAGTCGGCACTGCGCTAATCACAGGCAGTGAGACATTTCCCGATCTCTGCAGCCGCGCACCGGGACAATGGGGGTTATTTACAAAAGGCAAATCCACTTTGCACTACAAATGCAAACTACAAGTGAAAAGTGCACTTGGATGTGCAGTCGCTGTAAATTGGAGGGGTAGATCTAAAATGAGGGGAAGCTCTGTTGATTTTATTATCCAATCATGTGAAAGCTAAAATGCTGTTTTTTATTTTCCTTGCACTTACAGGGGCAGATCCACAGAGCGAGTACGCCGGCGTATCAACTGATACGCCGGCGTACTTTCAAATTACCTGCGTCGTATCTCTGTTTTGAATCCTCAAAACAAGATACGACGGCATCTGGGTTAGATCCGACAGGAGTACGTCTTCGTACGCCTTCGGATCTAAGATGCAATTCTTCGGCGTCCGCTGGGTGCCGTTCACGTCGTTTTCCGAGTCGAATATGCAAATTAGCTATTTCCGACGATCCACGAACGTACGAGCGGCCGTCGCATTCTCTTACGTCGTTTCCGTTCGGCTTTTTCTGGCGTATAGTTAAAGCTGTTATTTCGTGGCCTATAGTTACACCTGCTATGTTAAGTATGGCCGTCGTTCCCGCGTTTAATTTTAGAAAAATGTTTTCGTTTGCGTAAGTCGTCTGTGAATCGGGATGGACGTAATTTACGTCCACGTCAAAACAATGACGTTCTTGCGACGTCATTTAGCGCAATGCACGGAGGGAAATTTAGGAACGGAGCATGCGCAGTTCGTTCGGTGCGGGGACACGCTTAGTTTAAATGAAACACGCCCCCTACTCGCCGCATTTGAATTCCACGCCGTTACGCCTCTTGAGATACACTACCTTACAGCGCGAAATCTTTATGGATTCGATTTAAAGCCAGGTAAGGTACGGCGGCGTAGCGTATCTCAGATACGATGCGCCGGGGCAGATCTTTGTGGATCTGCCCCACAGTTTGCACTTGTAGTGCAAAGTGGATTTGCCTTTCGTAAATAACCCCCAATGTCGCACTGCCTATGATTAGCGCAGCGCAGTGACGTCTTGCTGGCGGGCTCTGCAGATGGAGTGTGCGAACACGCCGGCCCTAATGCCTAAGGATGAGCTCTGGCGTGTTCGCATAGTACACATGCAGAGCCCGCCAGAAAGTGTGCACGGCGCTGCGCTAATCACAGCCAGGGAGACATTTCACGTTCCCTGCAGCCGAGCATCGGGACAATGTCTCACTGCCTGTGATTAGCGCAGCGCAGTGCCGACTTCCTGGCGGGCTTTGCAGATGGAGTGTGCGAACACGCCGGACCTCATCCCTAAGGATGAGCTCTGGCGTGTTCGCATAGTACACGTGCAGAGCCCGCCAGGAAGTGTGCACGGCGCTACGCTAATCACAGCCAAGGAGACATTTCACGATCCCTGCAGCTGAGCATCGGGACAATGTCTCCCTGACTGTGATTAGCGCAGCGCCGTGCAGACTTCCTGGTGGGCTCTGCACGTGTACTATGCGAACGCGCCAGAGCTCATCCTTACTCATCCCTATCCACAGACCTGAAGAGGAAGAGTCTACCTGCGATCTACTGAACCCAGCTGCAATTCTTTTCAGGCGCCAATGCAAAAAAATAATACATGCATTTTTCTTTCTTTGCAAAAGCTGGAATTCTTCAATCTAAAATGGTTAGCAGTTCACGGCTATTTTGAGTGTCCTGAGCGACACAAATTGCTCCTCCATAGTCTGTGGCATTCTAAAGTCCACTGCTTCTTCCATCACTAAACTTATTAACTGGATTCTGAAGTGAACACAAGCCTAGCCGATCGGTTACGTGAGCTATCTGCGCCACTCCGGTACAGAACGCTCGGTCATTATTTGGGTCGCAGAAGAGCGCACAGATGTCCTGCATTAACGGAACACAATTTACATTGATCTTACCCTCCTGTCCACATCCCTCCAGCCGACACTCTCTCCTCCAGGCTGTCTCAGGGAGGGGACATCCAGAAAAGGGGTTAGCGAAGGTCGGACGGACGCAAGTAAAAGATGGAGGTGGAAGTTGAAGAGATGAAAACGGGATGGATGAGAAATGCCGAATGCGGAGAGGGTACAGATGTTGGCGGAGAGAGCTGATGTTGCACCGTAGAGTTTCAGTGCATCCCACATAAGTATGTGTGTGTCTCCCGCCTGTCACTTCCTCCCACCCCCCCTCTCTGCGGCACACAGAGGAAACACTTCCAGCTGCAGGGAGCGAGGGTGGACGGGGGGAGAGGACGGGAGGAAGAGGGGGCTACACACACACACAAGTGCAGGAACAAGGAAATCAACTGACAGATCATGCAGATAAGCTGGAAAAATAAATAAAACATATTAGTACCTCCATATATGAAAATACGTTCATTGATTGAATAAACATACCTACATGGTTAGCAGCGTGTGTATTCAGCATTTGTTTGCATGCAACATGCAGAGAGCCCTTTGCTGCGCTGGGTGATCAGTGAATTGTATAGTAGCTCCTAACCCCCCTACACATGGATCTGGTCACATGACCTCCATCTGTTTCCCATTGCAGCAGTGTACACTGGCTGCTACGTCACATGATTATCATGTGACACACCCAAGGGACATTTTTGGATAGAAGTGAATGCAAATTTCAGTTCCTTTTCCGAAAGCTAGTGAAAAAAAAAAATCACTTTTACAAGCAGCCGGCCAGAGAGAGGATCTAATCAGTTTTATTGTCTGCGTTCCCTGTGCCGACAGATCTCACCACATAGAATAATCCTAGAGCAAGAAGGAAAATAGATATTGCTTTAGTAGTGATCGATAACAGTACTGGGAGCTTTGTATAATAATGTAATAATCAATCGAAAATCAACTATCGTAAAAAAAAAATGATATTCTTTTAATTGCATTCAGCATACCTCCCAACTGTCCCTGATTTCGAGGGACTGTCCCTGATTTGGAGCAATGTCCCTCTGTCCCTCATTCTCCTCATTTTGGTCTGATCTATATAGATGTATATAAAATGCACTTTTTGGGCCAGATTCTCAAAGAGATACGACGGTGTATCTCCTGATACTCCGTCGTATCTCTGACTGCGCTCGGTCGTATCTATGCGACTGATTCATAGAATCAGTTACGCATAGATATGCCTAAGATCCGACAGGTGTAAGTGTGTTACACCGTCGGATCTTAACTGCAATTTAAAAATGGCCGCTGGGGGCGTTCTCGCTGATTTACGCAGAGAATATGTAAATCAGCGAAATACGCCAATTCTCGAACGTACGCGGGCCAGACGCAGTGTTTTTACGACGTTTACGTAAGGGTTTTCCCGGCGCATAGTTAGCCCTGCTTCTATGAGGCGCAGCCAATGTTAGGTATGGCCGTCGTTCCCACGACGAAATTTGAATTTTTTACGTTGTTTGCGTAAGTCGTTCGCGAATACGGATGGACGTCATTTACGTAAGCGTCGAAACCAATGACGTCGTTGCGACGTCATTTGGAGCAATGCACGCTGGGAAAATTTCCGGACGGCGCATGCGCTATTGGATCGGCGCGGGGACGCGCCTGATTTGAATAGTACACTCCCCCTAGCCGCGGAATTTGAATTCCGCCGGAGGAATTACGATCCGCCGCCGCAAGTTTGGAGGTAAGTGTTTTGTGAATTAGCCACTTGCCTCTAAAACTTGCGGCAGCGGATCTTAAATCACATAGGTTACGCGGATCTAAAGATCCGCTGATCTATCTGAATCTGGCCCATAATCTATCAAAAAGTGTTTCCCAGTGCTAAACCTTTCATCTGATTTCTAAATGGCTGCATTTGTAAATTCCAAAAGCCAATATAAAGAAATAGTAGTGGTAAAAAAAGCATGTGTGGATTTAACCAATCTTATTTTTTTGTACAATTCTCCTTTAAGGGGGCGTGGCAAGGGGTGTGTCCTATGCCTACATACTTTTGCTGATAGGTGTCACTCATTCCCATCTTAGAAAGTTGGGAGGTATGCATTCAGTTAATACCCGCAATAATAGTTTTGAAGAGCAGAGGGGAACTATAAATTGCCTTAATAGAGATTGTTAATAGGACTGCGTGTTTTGTATAATAATTCAATAATCAATCTAAAAATCAATTATCGTACAAAAATATATTCTATTAATTGCATGTAATAATAGTTTTCTAGAGCAGGATGGAAAATATATATTGCTTTAGACCCCTTTCACGCTTTAGCAAATTTTGAGCGGTTTAGGAGCGGTTTACACACCGCTCCTCCACCGCCCCCGCCCATTGAAATGAATGGTCACTGCTGCCGAAGCGCCTGCAAAGCGATTTGGCATCGGCACTTTTCGGACACATTTAACCCTTTCTTCGGCCGCTAGCATCCGAAAAACAAAGGTAAATCACTGCTAAAACGGAGCGTTGCCCGTGTGAAAGGGGTTTTATTATAGCCCTTTCTCACTGCCAGCGCCCGGGCGTCAGGGGTAAAGCGGCGCTTTACCGTAGTTTATGTGGTGCTTTTCGGGAGCTTTTAACCCCCGCTAGCGGCCAAATAAAGGGTTAAAAGTGCCCGCAAAGTGCTACTGCGACGCCGCTTTGCAGGCGATGCACCATTGATTTTAATGGGCAGGGGCGCTTTAGGAGCGGCTTATTCACCGCTCTTAAAGCACCTCAAAGAAGCTGCTTGCAGGACTTTTTTGGACGTCCTGCCAGCGCAGCGCCCCAGTGTGAAAACACTAGGGCTTTCACACTGGGATTGCAGATGAGGCTTTTTTCAGATGCTTTACAGACGCTATTTTTAGCAATAAAGAGCCTGAAAAACGCCTTCAGTGTGAAAGGGGTCTTAGCAGGGCCGATCCGCCCTATAGGCTCACTATGCAAGCCGCTTAGGGCCCCGCAAAGCTGCGGAGGGCCCCCAAAATTACTAGAGGCCCGCCTGGTGAGAAGTCATTTTCGGCCCCTCACCCCGCGTCTCAAAGCGCTGGCTGCATGGGAGAAGAGGTAAGAAGTCAGCACCCCCCGCTTCTCACTTTAATGTAAGATGGCAGAACACCCCCGCCCTCCGCTTCTCAACCTTAATCTTTAATGTGACATGTCACTGTTGGCAGCGCAGACCCCCTCCCCCCGCTTCTCAACTTTAATGTGACATTTTATTTTGCTTAGGGCCACAGGGAGGTCAGGATCGGCACTGGGTCTTAGACCCCTTTCACACTGCCAGCACCTGAAAAACACTGATAAAGCGCCGCTAAAACTAGTTGCGCTTTACCAGCGTTTTTCGGGGGATCTCAGGGTGCTTTTAACCCCCGCTAGCAGCTGAATAAAGGGTTTAAAGCACCCACAAAGTGCTGCTGCCGAGGCACTTTGCAGGTGGTTCCTATTGATTTTTAATGGGATGGGGTGCTTTAGGAGCGGTGTATACACTGCTCCTAAAGCGCCTCAAAGAAGCTGCTTGCAGGACTTTTTTTGACGTCCTGACAGCGCAGCGCCCCAGTGTGAAAGCACTCGGGCTCTCACACTGGGATTGCAGATGAGGCTTTTTTCAGGCGCTTTACAGCCACTATTTTTAGCGCTAAAGCGCATGAAAAACACCTCCAGTGTGAAAGGGGTCTTAGGGATTGTTTACAGTACTGGGCATTTTGTATCCTGTACAATTATTTGTTTAATAATTCAATAATCAGATATGATCGGAAATCAAGAATCGTAAAAAATGTAATTATAAAAGGCTCTTACGCTGTCAGATCTTAAATGCAATTTTTTTTCCCGCCGCTAGGTGTCGCCTCGTCGTTTTCCCTGTCGTCTATGCAAATTAGCTATTTACGCGAGATTCCCAAACGTACGCGCGGTCGACGCAGAGAATTTACGACGTTTCTGTAGCCTTTGCAAACGCGTAAAGTTGCCCCTGCTATATGAGGGGCAACCAATGTTAAGTATGGCCGTCGTTCCCGCGTCAAAATTTAAAAAAGTACGTCGTTTGCGTAAGTCGTCCGTGAATGGGGTTGGACGCCATTTACGTTAACGTCGAAACCAATGACGTCCATGCGACGTCATTTAGCGCAATGCACGTCGGGAAATTTTAGGGACGGCGCATGCGCAGTACGATTGGCGTGGGAACGCCCCTAATTTAAATGATCCACGCCCCCTACCTGGATCATTTGAATTAGGCGGGCTTGCGCCGGAGAATTTACGCTACGCCGCCGCAACTTTACAGGCAAGTGCTTTGTGAATCAAGCACTTGCCCGTAAAACTTGCGGCCACGTAACGTAAATGAGATACGTTACGCCGCCGCTGTTTTACGCCAGTCTACGAGAATCTGGCCCTGAGTTTCTCAGCACATGTGTAGACAATCATAGACGAGCATTTATCACAGACCGAGCCGTTTTCGCACATGCAGGTGCAAAGATCTGTGCCGGGTCCCAAAAGTCAGGCAGAGCTGTTCACATCTGCTTACACGTGGAAACGAGCAAAACAGAATTCTCGCCTCGGTAAGGAAGGAAGAAATGCTGTGTTGCAACACAAAAAAAAGTTAAAAGCACTTACACAAAAAATAAACCTTTTATCCAATTGTGGGAGAGAGAGGGGACTGGAGCCACGTGGAAATCATTTGTTTCGTTCTGGGATGAAGGTCCACTTTAACCACTTCAATACCAGGCATTTTCACCCCCTTCCTGCCCAGGCCAATTTTCAGCTTTCGGCACTGTCACGCTTTGAATGACAATTGCGCGGTCGTGTGACGTGGCTCCCAAACACAATTGACGTCCTTTTTCCCCCCACAAATAGAGCTTTATTTTGGTCGTATTTTATTATCTCTGCAGTTTCTATTTTTTGCGCTATAAACAAAAAAGTGCAAAAATTTTGAAAAAAAAAACAATGGGCTAGATTCAGGTAGCCCTGCGTAATGTTCTGCGGGCGTAGCGTATGGTATTTACGCTACGCCGCCGCAATTTAGAGAGGCAAGTGCAGTATTCACAATGCACTTGCTCCGTAAGTTGCGGCGGCGTAGCGTAAATCTGCCGGCGTAAGCGCGCCGAATTCAAATTCTGAAGAGGTGGGCGTGTTTTATGTAAATAAAACATGACCCCACGTATTTGACGTTTTTTACGAACGCCGCATGCGCCATTCGTGAAAGAATCCCAGTGCGCATGCTCCAAATTTCGTCGCAAATCGGCAATGCTTTAGACGTGAACGTAACTTACGTACAGCCCTATTCGCGAACGACTTACGCAAACGACGTAAAAATTTCAAAATTCGACGTGGGAACGACGTCCATACTTAACATTGCGTACGCCTGATATAGCAGGAGTAACCTTACGCCGGAAAAAGCCTAACGTTAACGACGTAAAAAAATGCGCCGGGCGTACGTACGTTTGTGAATCGGCGTATCTACCTAATTAGCATATTCCTTGCGTAAATCGACGGAAGCGCCACCTAGCGGCCAGCGTAAAATTGCAACTAAGATACGACGGCGTAAGAGACTTACGCCGGTCGAATCTTAGTCAAATCTATGCGTAACTGATTCTAAGAATCAGGCGCATAGATACGACGCCACAACTCAGAGATACGACGGCGTATATCGTACCTGAATCTAGCCCAATATTTTTTACTTTTTGCTATAATAAATATCCCAATTTTTTTTTTTTAAATGTATATTTTTTCTCATTTTAGGCCTATACGTATTCTTCTACATATTTTTGGTAAAAAAAAAAAAAAAAAACGCAATAAGCGTTTATTGATTGGTTTGCACAAAAGTTATAGCACCTACAAAAGAGGGGATAGATTTATGACATTTATTTTTATTTTATTTTTTTTACTAGTAATGGTGGCGATCTGCGATTTTTGTCAGGACTGCGATATTGCGGCGGACACATCAGACACTTTTGACACTATTTTGGGACCATTCACATTTATACAGCGAACAGTGCTATAAATATGTACTGATTACTGTATAAATGTGACTGGCAGGGAAGGGTTTAACACTAGGGTGCGATCAAGGGGTTAATGTGCTCCCTAGGGAGTGATTCTTACTGTGGGGGGAGGGGACTCACAAGAGGAGGAGACCAATCGGTGTCCCAATGTACAAAGGACACACCATTGGTCTTCTCTCCCTGACAGGACGTGGACAGGGCCATCTTAATAGCATCATGGGCTCCTGGGCAAAGTAATACTCTGGGGCCCCTACAATGATGACAGTGCAGGTAAACAGACATTAAGTAGGTAGGAGGCAGAAAGTCTCCCCTTTGCATCTATCACTCTCAGTGCCATCACGGGGCCCCCAATTTCATGGGCTCAAGTACCACCTGCTTTGGGGAAAGTGCAGGGCCCCCCTATGCAGCTGGGGCCCCTGGGCAGTGCCCAGGTGTGCCCTCTTATTAAGACAGCCCTGGACGTGGATCTCTGTGTTTACACACAGAGATCCACGTCCCTGGCTCTGTGACGAGCAATCGCGGGTACATGGCAGACATCGCAGCCACCGGGCACGCGCATCGGGACCCCAGCAATGTGGAGAGCACGCGCGCTCCACACTGCGAGAATCCCAGGACGTCATATGACGGCCGCCCAGAGGGACGAAAGGTCCCTGCGGCTGTCATATTACTATGGGCCGGGCGGGAAGCGGGTTAAGTAACAAGAGCATGGTGAGTGTTGTAAGTGTCTCTGGCAAGTATCATTTAAATAAATAAAATATATGCTGCAGACATATAGGTGAGTATAAATGTTTATTTTTTTTTCCACTTCCCACACATCTATAATTCTGACAAATAGATAGACACACATTAACCACTTCAGCTCCAGAAGAATTGGCTGCTCAATGACCAGGCCATTTTTTGCAATTCGACACTGCGATGTTGTACCCAAACAAAATTGATGTCCTTTTTTTCCCACAAATAGAGCTTTATTTTGGTTGTATTTGATCATCTCTGCGATTTAAATTTTTTGCGTTATAAACAAAGAAAAGAGCGACAATTTTGAAAAAAAAAAACACAATCTTTTGTACTTTTTGCTATAATAAATATCCCCAATTTGTTTTAAAAAAAGCAAATTTTTTCTCAGTTTAGGCCAATATGTATTCTTCTACATATTTTTGGTAATAAAAAATCGCAATAAGCGTATATTGATTGGTTTGCGCAAAAGTTAAAGTGTCTACAAAATAGGGGATAGATTTATAGTATTTTTTTTTTGTATTTTTTTTTTTACTAGTAATGGCGGCGATCTGCGATTTTTATCGGGACTGCAACATTATGGCGGACAGATCAGGCCCTTTTGACACATTTTTGGGACCATTGGTATTTATACAGCAATTAGTGATATAAAAATGCACTGATTACTGTAAAAATTTCACTGGCGGGGAAGGGGTTAACACTAGGGGCGATCAAGGGGTTAATTGTGTTCCCTAGTGTGTGTTTCTAACTGTAGGGGGATGGGACTGACCTAGAGGAAATGACAGATAGTGGTTCCTAGCTATTGGGAACTCACAATCTGCCTTTCCTCACGCAACAAAACAGGGATTTGTGTGTTTACACACACACACACACACGTCCCTGTTCTGCCTCCCGTGCCCGCAATCGCTCACGGGCGGTGGTCATCATGACCGCCGGTCACAAACATAGGCACCCCTGTGCTGCAGCGTGCCTGCTAGCCCACTTAAAGCAAACGACGTACAGCTACGATGGTTCTCGCAGCAGAGCCAACCTGCCGCAGTATAACTGCAGTGGCTGGTCCATAAGCGGTTAAATAACAACAAACATAGGCGTGCGCACAAAAAAATTCACACTTGCCTAAAACTTTCGCACAGTACTGAAGGTGTCACAGGGACCGGACACACAAACTCCTATACAAATTTAGGAGATTTTCTCATTTTTCCCACTCTATTAGGTAGAGGCATTTTTGTTTCTGTCCCCATTAGTGAGATCTCCTTATGTCCTGTGATACACAGACCTCCCAACATTGTGAGATGGGAATGAGGGACACCTACTAACAAACGTTTGTAGGGAAAGGACACGCCCCCTGCCACACCCCCTTAAAGGAGAATTAACCAAAAAAAAGGTTAATTCAATCCAAAAGGACTTTTTTTTTAACCACTAGTATTCCTTTATATTGGCTTTTAAAGAGGAAGTAAACCCTGGTGGGTTTTAGTTCCTCTTTGATCCCTGAAAAGTAAAAACATAATGGACTACTATGCATCGCATAGTAGCCCATTATGTGCCACTTACCTGCAGAATAAGCCCACGATATCAGCGATGTCCCCTCTCTCTCATCGCGTCCATCTTTAACCCCTCTTCCTTCCGGGGCTGTGGACTCCGGCTCTGCTATTGGCCGGAGTTGTGTGACGTCACTCCCGTGCATGCGCTCGGGAGCCCACAGTTACGGCAAGGGCACTATAGAAACGTCACGGATCGTGCCCTTCCTTCAGTGTGAATATCTCCTAAACCGTAGAGGTTTAAGAGATATTTCTACAGTGCCTTGCGAAAGTATTCGGCCCCCTTGAACTTTGCGACCTTTTGCCACATTTCAGGCTTCAAACATAAAGATATAAAACTGTAATTTTTTTTGAAGAATCAACAAGTGGGACACAATCATGAAGTGGAACGAAATTTATTGGATATTTCAAACTTTTTTAACAAATAAAAAACTGAAAAATTGGGCGTGCAAAATTATTCAGCCCCTTTACTTTCAGTGCAGCAAACTCTCTCCAGAAGTTCAGTGAGGATCTCTGAATGATCCAATGTTGACCTAAATGACTAATGAGGATAAATAGAATCCACCTGTGTGTAATCAAGTCTCCCTATAAATGCACCTGCACTGTGATAGTCTCAGAGGTCCATTTAAAGCGCAGAGAGCATCATGAAGAACAAGGAACACACCAGGCAGGTCCGAGATACTGTTGTGGAGAATTTTAAAGCCGGATTTGGATACAAAAAGATTTCCCAAGCTTTAAACATCCAAAGGAGCACTGTGCAAGCGATAATATTGAAATAGGAGTATCAGACCACTGCAAATCTACGAAGACCTGGCCGTCCCTCTAAACTTTCAGCTCATACAAGGAGAAGACTGATCAGAGATGCAGCCAAGAGGCCCATGATCACTCTGGATGAACTGCAGAGATCTACAGCTGAGGTGGGAGACTCTGTCCATAGGACAACAATCAGTCCCTGTATACTGCACAAATCTGGCCTTTATGGAAGAGTGGCAAGAAGAAAGCCATTTCTTAAAGATATCCATAAAAAGTGTTGTTTAAAGTTTGCCACAAGCCACCTGGGAGACACACCAAACATGTGGAAGAAGGTGCTCTGGTCAGATGAAACCAAAATCAAACTTTTTGGCAACAATGCAAAACGTTATGTTTGGCGTAAAAGCAACACAGCTCATCACCCTGAACACACCATCCCCACTGTGAAACATGGTGGTGGCAGCATCATGGTTTGGGCCTACTTTTCTTCAGCAGGGACAGGGAAGATGGTTAAAATTGATGGGAAGATGGATGGAGCCAAATACAGGACCATTCTGGAAGAAAACCTGATGGAGTCTGCAAAAGACCTGACACTGGGACGGAGATTTGTCTTCCAACAAGACAATGATCCAAAACATAAAGCAAAATCTACAATGGAATGGTTCACAAATAAACATATCCAGGTGCTAGAATGGCCAAGTCAAAGTCCAGACCTGAATCCAATCGAGAATCTGTGGAAAGAACTGAAAACTGCTGTTCACAAACGCTCTCCATCCAACCTCACTGAGCTCGAGCTGTTTTGCAAGGAGGAATGGGCAAAAATTTTAGTCTCTCGATGTGCAAAACTGATAGAGACATACCCCAAGCGACTTACAGCTGTAATCGCAGTAAAAGGTGGCGCTACAAAGTATTAACTTAAGGGGGCTGAATAATTTTGCACGCCCAATTTTTCAGTTTTATTTGTTAAAAAAGTTTGAAATATCCAATAAATTTCGTTCCACTTCATGATTGTGTCCCACTTGTTGTTGATTCTTCCAAAAAAAATACAGTTTTATATCTTTATGTTTGAAGCCTGAAATGTGGCAAAAGGTCGCAAAGTTCAAGGGGGCCGAACACTTTCGCAAGGCACTGTAGTGCCTACAGGTAAGGCTTAAAAGCTTACCTGTAGGGAAAAGTGGTTGTACAGGGTGTACAACCCCTTTAAAATGTACAAATGCAGCAATTTTGAAATTAGATGAAAGGTTTAGCACTGGGAAACACTTTTGAAAGATAAAAAGTGAATTTTATATACAACTATATAAATCAAACCTAAATGAGGGACAAACGAGGGGGAACGAGGAACAGAGGGACATTGTTCCAAATCAGGGACAGTCCCTCAAAATCAGGGACAGTTGGGAGCGATGGGTACCCTGTCACCAGGACAGGAAGTTATAGGAACTCTCCCCAGTGGTGTTACAAACAATACATATCTGACAGAGCATGTAGTCCTTACCCACTCCTGTTTGGGCTGAAGGGCCAGTTTGTGAACTGCTTCTCGTCTTCTCTTTGCCAACATTTAGAGGGCTAAAAGAGTGAATAATCAGAATAGGAGTTGGGTCGTGTTTTTAAAAACTCATGCAACCTATCACTCATAACCAGGGCCGCTGATAGGGGGGGGACCACCAGCCCTCCTGTAGGGGGCCCGGGCAAACAGTGGGGCCCGGACAGCAGAAGGAATCATTGTGGTCGGATGGAGGGGCAATTACAGAATTACTTCACCCTTCCCGTTCTGCCTGCTTCTGATCCCCCTCTGTGCCCCATGTCACGGTGCTGCCCCCCACGGCACTGCTGGCTTACCTGTCTCATAAAAAAAAAAATTGTAAAATAAGATACATTTTAATAAATTTTAACATTCTTTAAAAAATTATATTTACAAAAAAGTTTAAAGATTTTTCAAAACTTTAAAAAAGGGCTAATTCACACAGGTTTGTGTCCGCTAATAATGATTTTAGTGTATTTGTTTGTGAAAATATTGTTTTGATATATTTGGGGGGAGCCTGGGGGGCCCTGTCAGGTAGGCTGTACGGGGCCCCGTGATTTCTAACAGCAGCTCTGCTCATAACTTGAAAAAAATGTTTATTGGTTTGATTCGAATTTTGTAAGATGATTGTTTCTCCATATTTGTATGGCTCAGTGTGACTTTCTACCCACTGCTGCCTCCATGTGGTAACACACATTATTGCACAGGGTATGCATTTATGAATTACCGTATATGTGAATCTGTTGTATTGAATTACTGGTGGTGATTGTCTTTAAATAACACTGTAAAACAGATGCATGTCCACAGAACCATTATGCAAAAAATGAACCTGGGCTACAAGACATCACTTCATTATAACCTAATGCAGAACTCCAGCCAAATTATTTTTTTTATTAATAATTTTTTTTTTTGCTTCCGACAGAATAGGGAAGCGTCCAGGCCCGCCGCTACAGGACAGGCAAAACAAACAATTGCTTGGGGCCCCGAGTTGGCCTGGGGCCCCCAACTTCCCCTTCCCAGGATGTAGCGTGGCCGAGCTCCTCTTCCTTCCACCTGGAGTCCTGTCAGTCCGGCCGTGTACCGCGCGTGGTACAGGAGATTTAGTTTCCTGTTCCCGGCCGGACTGACAGGAAGTGCACACTGAGTGCTCACTTCCTTTTAGTCCAGCCGGGAACACAGGAAACTGAATCTCCTGTACCACACAGTGCCAGGGCCCGGGCCGGGTACCATCTGATAGGGGACTGGGGAAGAGGCAAGGGGTAGAGGAGCTCGGCTACGCTTCAGCGGCAGCCTACAGGGAAGAAGGGGTGGTAAGAATAGAGAAAAAAAATTGTGTAACGTTAACGTAGGCTTTGCATGCGGGGGAGGTGCTTGGGGGCCCCCATTTTGCTTGGGGGCCCCCAAATTCCTTCAAACGGCCCTGGAAGCGTCACAAATTTGATTTGGTTAATCTGGTAGATTGAGGCCTTCACATGTAAACTCTAACAATACACTTCTCTTATTTGCTCCCTTATGGTTTGTTAGATTTACCATTGAAAGTGATTCATCTGCTCAATACATGCAAAAAAAAAAATTGCTGTTCATTTAGCCAGAAATTTTGTGAGTTGATAACTTGTTCTTACTTCCTCTGTGATTAATAATTAGCATTGTTCCCATAAATCTCCATCGACCACAAAACACCCTCCCCACTGTTTTATGGAGGGGGAAGGTGTTACAGTTGTAACCTTACAGGAAGTGTGTTCCTGGCAGGATCATCAGAAAAAAAGAAAAATGTATAAAAAAAAAAAAATGAATGCAGCCACCACATTTAAAGTGGAGCTTCACCCAAAAACTTAATTTTTAACATTAGATTGAGGCTCATCTTGTCAAGGGGAATCGGGTGTTTTTTTTTTAAATCGAAGCAGTACTTACCGTTTTAAAGATAGATCTTCTCTGCCGCTTCCGGGTATGGGCTGCGGGACTGGGCGTTCCTATTTGATTGACAGACTTCTGGCAGGCTTCCGACGGTCGCATACATCGCGTCACGATTTTCCGAAAGTAGCCAAACGTCGGTGCGCAGGCACCGTATAGAGCCGCACCGACGTTCGGCTTCTTTCGGCTACTCGTGACGCGATGGATGCGACCGTCGGAAGCCTGTCAATCAAATAGGAACGCCCAGTCCCGAAGACCCATACCCGGAAGCGGCAGAGAAGATCGCTCTCTAAAACGGTAAGTACTGCTTCGATTTTAAAAAAAACTACCCGATTCCCCTTCACAAAATGAGCCTCAATCTAATGTTAAAAATAGTTTTTCGGGTGAACACCTGCTTTAAGGAAAGGTAGGCTGCAATACATTTATTTTCTTGGGTTTATAGACGCTTTATATGTCACGCTATTTCAAAATCATCATTGTTCCCTTCAACATAGCAAAGCTTGGACACGTACATAAATGTACATAATTTTTTATACCCAGAGTGACAAAGTACCGGTATATAGAGTTATAGAATCAACCAACACAGTGTCAGTTTATTATTATTTTTTTTAGGTACTTATATAGCGCCGTCAATTTACGCAGCGCTTTACATATACAATGTACATTCACATCAGTCCCTACCCTTAAGGAGCTTACAATCTAAGGTCCCTAACTCACATTCATATACTGGGGGCCAATTTAGGCAGAAGCCAATTAACCAGTATGGCCCGGATTCACGTAGAGCGGCGCATATTTATGCCGAATATACGCTACACCAACGTATCGCAGAGCGGCGAGCACAGTATTCTCAAAGCAAATGCTCCCAGCGTTGCGCCGGGGGTAACGTAAATTCGTAGGCGTAAGCCGGCCTAATTCAAAGTAGGTGGAAGTGGGCGTGATCCATTTAAATGACGCGTGACCCCATGCAAATGATGGGCCGAACAAACGGCGCATGCGCCGTCCCGTGGACGCATCCCAGTGCGCATGCTCAGAATCACGTCGGAAATACTCCCTAAGATACGTTGAATCACTGCCTACGACGTGAACGTAACCTACGCCCAGCCCTATTCACGTACTACTACAGAAACGACGTAAAATATGACGGCTGTTCCCTGGTCGATACCTTAACATGACTTACACCTGCTTTATGAGGCTTAACTTTACGCTGGACGTAAGCCTTACGTAAACCGCGTATATTAATGCGCCGGGCACAAGTACTTTGTGAATCGGCGTATCTCACTCATTGCCTTGCGGCCAGAGTAAATATGCGCCCACGATACGACGGCGTAGGAAACTTACGTCGGTCGTAGGAAGCCTATTTTCAGGCGTATCTAGTTCTGTGGGCACGGCGCACAGATACGACGGCGCACATTTACATTTACGCGGCGTATCTGTAGATATACGCCGGCGTAAGTGCTACTTGAATCCGGGCCTATGTCTTTGGAGTGTGGGAGGAAACCGGAGTACCCGGAGGAAACCCACGCAGGCACAGGGAGAACATGATTTAGAATGGTAAGATGACTTACTTGTTTCTCAGAGTTCAGGCTCTGGGTCTGTCATCTTTGCCTTTGTTCATTATCTAAAACGTATCTTCAGGCAAACAGCTAAATATACAGATAAAATACATACAGTACATAGGGGCAGATCCACAAAAGGATTACGCCGGCATATCTATTGATACGCCGGCGTAATTTTAAAATTCCAGCGTCGTATCTTTGTTTTGTATCTACAAAACAAGATACGACGGCATCTCGGAGGGATCCGACAGGCGTACGTCTTAGTACGCCGTCGGATCTTAAGGTGCAATATTTCGGCGACCGCTAGGTGGCGTTACCGTCGAATTCCGAGTCGAGTATGCAAATTAGCTATTTACGGCGATCCATGAACGTACATCCGGCCGGCGCATTTTTTTACGTCGTTTTCGTTCGGCTTTTTCCGGCGTATAGTTAAAGCTGCTGTTCTGAGGCGTACTCAATGTTAAGTATGGCCATCGTTCACGCATAGAAATTTGAAATTTTTACGTCGTTTGCGTAGGTCGCTCGCGAATAGGGATTTGCGTAGAATGACGTCACCGTCGGAAGCATTGGCTTTTTCCGGGTTAATTTCGAGCATGCGCACTGGGATACCCCCACGGACGGCGCATGCGCAGTTAAAAAAAAACGTTGTTTACGTTGGGTCACGACGTATTTACATAAAACACGCCCCCATTACATTCATTTGAATTCCGTGCCCTTACGCCGCCAAAGATACACTACGCCGCCGTAAGTTACGGCGCAAATTCGTTGAGGATTCGAAAAAATTAAAATAAGTTGCAGTGGCGTAGTGTATCTTAGATACGCTGCGCCCGGCGGATTTTTACGCGCAGGTACGTGGATCTGCCCCATAGGATCTATTTTACCATCCAAAGGATTTGTATGTCTGTCCATCCAGTTATAAGATTACACAGGTCTCCTGCAAAGCACAAGTGTACTTTCAGGTCTCCTCCCATCCCTTCAGACAGTAAGTGAAAGTAAGCAGACTGATAGGATCATGTCTCTGACACTTTGCTTTCTCCTCCTATCAGTGTGCTCCATGCCTTGCAGCATAACTGACTGGCTCCTTGTGCTATCCCCCCCCCCCCCTTCCTATGTGAGCTCTGCTTTATAGGCAATGGCAAGCTATAATCCATTGTTTTCAATAGACACAGTTCACACCAACACTATGGGTGATAATGGAACTTGCTGAGTATTTTGACTATGAACTTTGCTGTAGAAAAAGAAAACACACATCAAAGTAACATATTAAACAGGTATAACCATGCACATCAACTCAAGTGCACTTTATGCATGATAAATGCAACAAACTGTGTGAATCCACTTTTTATAATGTATATATATATATATATATATATATATATATATATATATATATATATATATACAGTGATGAAAATAAGTATTTGAACACCCTGCTATTTTGCAAGTTCTCCCACTTGGAAATCATGGAGGGGTCTGAAATTGTTATCGTAGGTGCATGTCCACTGTGAGAGACATAATCAAAAAAAAAAAATCCAGAAATCACAATGTATGATTTTTTTAACTATTTATTTGAATGATACAGCTGCAAATAAGTATTTGAACACCTGAGAAAATCAATGTTAATATTTGGTACAGTAGCCTTTGTTTGCAATTACAGAGGTCAAACGTTTCTTGTAGTTTTTCACCAGGTTTGCACACACTGGAGGAGGGATTTTGGCCCACTCCTCCACACAGATCTTCTCTAGATCAGTCAGGTTTCTGGGCTGTCGCTGAGTAACACAGAGTTTGAGCTCCCTCCAAAGATTCTCTATTGGGTTTAGGTCTGGAGACTGGCTAGGCCACGCCAGAACCTTGATATGCTTCTTACAGAGCCACTCCTTGGTTATCCTGGCTGTGTGCTTCGGGTCATTGTCATGTTGGAAGACCCAGCCTCGACCCATCTTCAAAGCTCTAACTGAGGGAAGGAGGTTGTTGCCCAAAATCTCGCAATACATGGCCCCGGTCATCCTCTCCTTAATACAGTGCAGTCGCCCTGTCCCATGTGCAGAAAAACACCCCCAAAGCATGATGCTACCACCCCCATGCTTCACAGTAGGGATGGTGTTCTTGGGATGGTACTCATCATTCTTCTTCCTCCAAACACGGTTAGTGGAATTATGACCAAAAAGTTCTATTTTGGTCTCATCTGACCACATGACTTTCTCCCATGACTCCTCTGGATCATCCAAATGGTCATTGGCAAACTTAAGACGGGCCTTGACATGTGCTGGTTTAAGCAGGGGAACCTTCCGTGCCATGCATAATTTCAAACCATGACGTCTTAGTGTATTACCAACAGTAACCTTGGAAACGGTGATCCCAGCTCTTTTCAGGTCATTGACCAGCTCCTCCCATGTAGTCCTGGGCTGATTTCTCACCTTTCTTAGGATCATTGAGACCCCACGAAGTGAGATTTTGCATGGAGCCCCAGTCCGAGGGAGATTGACAGTCATGTTTAGCTTCTTCCATTTTCTAATGATTGCTCCAACAGTGGACCTTTTTTCACCAAGCTGCTTGGCAATTTCCCCGTAGCCCTTTCCAGCCTTGTGGAGGTGTACAATTTTGTCTCTAGTGTCTTTGGACAGCTCTTTGGTCTTGGCCATGTTAGTAGTTGGATTCTTACTGATTGTATGGGGTGGACAGGTGTCTTTATGCAGCTAATGACCTCAAACAGGTGCATCTAATTTAGGATAATAAATGGAGTGGAGGTGGACATTTTAAAGGCAGACTAACAGGTCTTTGAGGGTCAGAATTCTAGCTGATAGACAGGTGTTCAAATACTTATTTGCAGCTGTATCATACAAATAAATAGTTAAAAAATCATAAATTGTGATTTCTGGAATTTTTTTTTTGATTATGTCTCTCACAGTGGACATGCACCTACGATGACAATTTCAGACCCCTCCATGATTTCCAAGTGGGAGAACTTGCAAAATAGCAGGGTGTTCAAATACTTATTTTCCTCACTGTATATATATTAGGGCTGTTACTGATCAAAATTTTTCTGTTCGATTAATCGTTTTTTTTTTAAATCGATTAATCGACTAATTTCGATTAATTATAACGCACATACAGGTCCAACTACTTTTAGCTGATCTCCTTGCAGGCTGATTCCCAACAACTGGAAAAATGGATAGCAGGATACAAAAAACACACAAAGGCAGCGCTCGATGGGAAAAGCATTAAAACTTTTATAGTCTTCAAGTAGGTAACAAAATAAATATTGCACTGGAGATAAAATCGTTGTAGCTACATAAACTGTAAAAATGGTGCGAGTAATACCAAACCGTACCAAAAGCAGTCATAAAAACATGTAGCCAAGTACGATACTGGTAAAAAAATGTGTACAACGATACCACTGCTGAATCCAGATGAGGAGAGGTTAACATCAGTCCATTGGCATGTAGATGTCCCGTGAAGGGAACTATCACAACTCCCAGTGGATGGCTGTAGAATCCCAGGTTGATAGATGGAAGTGTAACAGCCCTTGCGTGTGGCAGATAGTAAGGTCCCGCCGGCATGCAGATATGAAGGCACAGCAAAGGAGCCCTTCAGATGGACACGGCAAGCCCCGCCGGTGTCCGTGACACCACTGGATCTCCGACGGAACTCCCTGAAGGCCCAGAAGCCGGCGGAGAGGTGAGTACCAATCAAAAGAATTGTAATCGATCAAAAAGATTTTGATCGATCAAAAAAATTTAAGATTAATCGATTAATTAAAAGTTAATTTGCACAGCCCTAATATATATATATATATATATATAGTATATGTATTTATTAAGGCTGGATTCACACATTTGCACTATTTCTTTATGGACTTAATTGAAATCAAGGGAAGCATCAAAACTCATCTCAACACGTTTTACGATGTGCATCATGATGTACATCAATGCGTCCTGGCGCACCTAAACACATAATGATGCACAACAAAGCTAAAGAAGTAAATGAACAAAATAGGAGTTGGGCGTTATTGCAAATTCATGCAAGCTAATAACTCCCCAACACTATAACTGTATAGAATTCTGTAACATGATTGTTCTTCACATTTGCATGCTTGTCTGCCTTTTCTTGCCACTGCTGCCCCCATGTGGTAACACACATTAATGCACAATATATGTATTAAAGCAGAGTTCCACCAAAAAGTGGAACTTCCGCTTTAAAGGGGTTGTAAAGGTACAATTTTTTTTTTTCGTGAATAGCTTCCTTTACCTTAGTGCAGTCCTCCTTCACTTACCTCATCCTTCCATTTTGCTTTTAAATGTCCTTATTTCTTCTGAGAAATCCTCACTTCCTGTTCTTCTGTCTGTAACTCCACACAGTAATGCAAGGCTTTCTCCCTGGTGTGGAGTGTCGTGCTCGCCCCCTCCCTTGGAATACGGGAGAGTCAGGACGCCCACTATGTTGCAGATAGAGAAAGGAGCTGTGTGTTAAAAAGTGGTAAAAAAATTATTTCTTCATCAGTTTAGGCCAATACGTATTCTTCTACATATTTTTGGTAAAAAAAAAAAATCGCAATAAGCATTTATTGATTGGTTTGCACAAAAGTTATAGCGTCTACAAAATATTGGATAGATTTATGGCATTTTTATTTAAAAAAAATGGTTTTACTAGTAATGGCAGCAATCTGCAATTTTTAGCAGGACTGCGACATTGCGGCAGACAGATTGGACACTTTTGACACATTTTTGGAACCATTGACATTCATACAGTGATCAGTGCTAGAAAAATGTGCTGATTACTGTGTAAATGTCACTGGCAAGAAAGGGCCGCGTGCCTGGTATGACTCTTAACCGCTTAAGGACCGCCTCCTGCACATATACGTCGGCAGAATGGCACGGCTGGGCACATGCACGTACAGGTACGTGCTGTGCTATTGTCCAGCCGTGGGTCGCGACCCGGCGGTCCGAAGCTCCGTGACCGGGACCGGAGCTGAAGAACGGGGAGAGCTGTATGTAAACACAGCTTCCCCGTTCTTCACTGTGGCGGCGGCATCGATCGTGTGATCCCTTTTATAGGGATTCACAATCGATGACATCACACCTACAGCCACACCCCCCTACAGTTGTAAACACACATGAGGTCACACATAACCCCTTCAGCGCCCCCTTGTGGATAACTCCCAAACTGCAACTGTCATTTTCACAGTAAACAATGCAATTTAAATGCATTTTTTGCTGTGAAAATGACAATGGTCCCAAAAATGTGTCAAAATTGTCTGAAGTGTCCGCCATAATGTCGCAGTCACGAAAAAAATTGCTGATCGCCGCCATTAGTAGTAAAAAAAAAATGCAATAAAACTATCCCCTATTTTGTAAACGCTATAAATTTTGCGCAAACCAACCGATAAACGCTTATTGCCAAAAATAGGTAGAAGAATACGTATCGGCCTAAACTGAGGAAAAAAAAGTTTTTTTATATATTTTTGGGGGATATTTATTATAGCAAAAAGTAAAAAATATTGCATTTTTTTCAAAATTGTCGCTCTATTTTTGTTTATAGCGCAAAAAATAAAAACCGCAGAGGTGATCAAATACCACCAAAAGAAAGCTCTATTTGTGGGAAAAAAAGGATGCCAATTTTGTTTGGGAGCCACGTCGCACGACCGCGCAATTGTCTGTTAAAGCGACACAGTGCCAAATTTTGCATTTTGGTCAGGGTCTTAAGTGGTTTTAAAGGAGCCAACGTACAGGTAAGGTGATTCACGGGGAACGTGCTGATCTGCCACTGTATAATGACGAAGGCTGGTCGGCAAGTGGTTAAAAAAAAATAGAATAATTATATTAGTATTCGCGTTAGTGTGTTTTAAGAAGGATAAAAAAATGCAAAATGCGCACTATTGATTCTGGGTTGCACTACGGGTACAAACAACAACTAATATACACATATGTGGTATCGCTGCAATCGCCAGGAGCAGGAGAATTTATTTTGGGTTGTTCTTTGGTGATAAATTATGATAATAACAAGAAATATACAGCTAAATTTAATTACTATTTTCGTCCAGTTTTCCTTTGAATTAAAAAAAAAAAAAAATCAGTAGATATCCGTTACCATTTACCAATAAAAGAAAGCCTGATTTTTCCTGAAAAAAATAAATAGGGTATAATCCACCTGGATACGGAAAGTAGTTGTGACGATATGTACAGTTTTACTAACACATACCAAAGTTGCAAAATTGTGCTTAGGCCTTTAAATTTGTTTTACCCTTAGGCATGAAGGGGTTAAGATGGACCTTCAGTGCCCTATGTTTCTGCATCATTGGAGACTGCTACAAAGTAAATGATTTTCATGATTTTGACCTTTGAAATTTAAATTTGGAGGTTGTTAGCAAATGATGATGGAATAATGGTCTGGCACTGAATCAACTCAGATAATCCAGATACCCAAAATGAATTGTGCTTTATCATGGTTATATATTTGTTGTATCGAAGTCTCTCCCTTGACCCCTTCACCGATATAATGTATTTGCCAAAAAGCTATTCTTTATGCTGAATTCTTTGAAAGACATTAAAGTGCCGATGTTTCCCATTCCATAAATTGTCCTTAACTAAACACTAGGGCCTGGATTCAGAGACGAGTTACGACGGCGTATCTCCGGATACGCCGTCGTAACTCTGAGTGGCGGGGTCGTATCAATGCGCCTGATTCGTATAACCAGTTACGCATAGATTTCCCTAAGATCCGACCGGCGTAAGTCTCTTACACCGTCGTATCTTAGGCCGCATATTTACGCTGGCCACTAGGTGGCTCTTCTGTACATTTACGCAAGGAATATGCAAATTAGGTAGATACGCCGATTCAGAAACGTACGTCCACCAGGCGCATTTTTTTTACATCGTTTGCGTAAGGCTTTTTCCGGCGTAAAGTTACCCCTCATAAAGCAGGGGTAAGTCATGTTAAGTATGGACGTCGGAAACACACGAACAGCGTCGTATTTTACGTTGTTTACGTAAGTCGTTCGCGAATAGGGCTGTACGTAAGTTACGTTCACGTCAAAAGCATTGACAGTTTGCGGCGTAATTTGGAGCATGCGCACTTGGAAACGTTCACGGACAGCGCATGCGCCGTTCGTAAAAAACTTCAAATATGTGGGGTCACAATTAATTTAAATAAAACACACCCACATCATCCACATTTGAATTAGGCGGGCTTACGCCGACACATTTACACTACGTCGCCGTAACTTAGGGCGCAAGTTCTTTCTGAATACGGAACTTGCGCCCTAAGTTACGGCGGCGTAATGTATCTGAGATACGTTACGCCCGCAGATAGATGCGCAATTGTATCTGAATCCGGTCCTAGAAGTCCCCCTTGCATTGCAAGGGTTAATTGCTCTTTTATGTCTAGTAAGGATGAGCTCCGGCGTGTTCGCAAAGACCACGTGCAGACCCCGCCAGGAAGTCGGCACTGCGCTAATCACAGGCAGTGAGACATTGTCCCGATGCTCAGCTGCAGAGATCGGGAAATGTCTCACTGCCTGTGATTAGCGCAGCGCAGTGCCGACTTCCTGGCGGGCTCTGCACGTGGGCTGTGCGAACACGTCGGAGCTCATCCTTAATGTCTATGATGACCAGGCTCAGCAGTTATACTTACCCAATCCTCATTGCTCGACCAGCCCCCCGCAGCCTCTTCCCCCCTATGCTCCAGTGGTTGAAGGTTCTCTGATGTCATTGCGACTGGCACAGGGACACATAGCTCTGCATTGGGTTTGAGGAAGCTTAAAGACAGTTCATTGCCCGGGGAGTGCCATTGTGAAATGTATGATACTCAAGTTTGAAAAATAATGTGATTTCCCTGCAGTTCCCACACCTGCACCGTGTGCTGAGATGCATGGGGGTGCCAATCAGAATGAATGGCAGCCCCACATGTCTCCCAAGAGCAGCGCAATTTGGCTGCGGGAACAGATGCGATTCCCGCAGCCACACACATAGGTGTGAACTTGGACCCCTTTCACATTGAGGAGTTTTTCAGGCGGTACAGCGCTAAAAATAGCGCCTAAATACCGCCTGAAAGACTCCTGCCCAGCCTTCTCAATGTGAAAGCCCGAGGGCTTTCCTACTGAGGCGATGCGCTGGCAGGAGAGAAAAAAATCTCCTGCAAGCAACATCGTTGGAGCGATGGGAAACCGCGGAAATACCACCCGCAATGCGCCTCCGCAGAGGCGCATTGCGGGCGGTATTAAGCCTTTATCGGCCGCTAGCGGGGGTTAATACCATACCGCTAGCGGCCGAATCCCGCGGCAATATCGACGGTATAGCGCCGCTATTTTTAGCGGTGCTATACCGCCACCGTACCTCCCGCCCCAGTGTGAAAGGGGCCTTAGTGTAAAACTGGAGCACTCAAAATCTGCTGCAGATGTGCATGGTAGCCAATCAGCTTCTAACCTAAGCTTGTTCAATTAAAAGAGATGTATGTCACTTCGGCCAGTGACAGCGGGAATGCAGTACAAGGATGACACTGCACGCTAGAGGGAGGGAACCTCAGGTCCTTGGGCAGTGCGCCACCGCCTGGGACCCATAGACCCACCTGGAACCCTGGTAGAGCCGGCCCTGACAAGCATGTTGTGGGTTTAGTAACACTTTAATGTTTATACAAATGCCCTAAGATAGTCTTAAAGGCTGCAATGTGTTTTTAATCGCTCCAAGGGGATTTGGTGTGTGTTGTGTGTTTTTTTATTTTTTGCCCTTTTTGTTTTTTTATTTTTTGCCCTTTTTTGGTGTGTTTTGCTATTATTTAAAAAAAATTCCCATTAAACTGACCCTGTAATCAGTATAAAAAAATGTGCCAGTAGAAGAACTCTGTGGTCCGTTCTGCCAGCTTTGTAACCGTGGGGCACCAATACCTTGAGATTGCAAAACTAGCGAGATATTTGGACAAAGTTTTGGTAAATTCAAACTTCATTGAAAAAATGATTTCCCTGGAATCATTTCTACACAACCCTACAAGAGAGATAAAAATAAACCTTGAAAAACCTGGCATTGGTACCATTGCACTGATAAGAAATATGTCTATTCTGCAACTAGCCTGAGCAAAACTAACAAAACCAAAAGGTTATTAACATTGGCTGGTTTTTATTTAAACCACAGTTGCCCGGATTCAGAAAAGAGATACAACGGCGTATCTCCTGATACGCCGTCGTATCTCTGAGTGTGGTCGGTCGTATCTATGCGCCTGATTCAGAGAATCAGTTACGCATAGATATTCCTAAGATCCGACAGGTGTAAGTGTCTTACACCGTCGTATCTTAGGCTGCAATTTCAGGCTGGCCGCTAGGTGGCGCTTCCGTATTTTTACGCAAGGAATATGCAAATTAGTATTTACGCCGATTCAGAAACGAACGACCGCCCGGCGCTTTTTTTTTACGTCGTTTGCGTTCGGCTTTTTCCGGCGTATAGTTACCCCTGCTATATGAGGCGTAGCTAATGTTAAGTATGGCCGTCGTTCCCGTGCCGAGTTTTGAATTTTTTACGTCGTTTGCGTAAGTCGTTTGCGAATACGGCTGGACGTAATTTACATTCTCGTCGAAAGCATGACGATTTGCCGACGTCATTTGAAGCATACGCACTGGGATTCAGTCGCGGCCGGCGCATGCGCAGTTCGTTCTGCGCGGGGACGCGCTTGATTTAAATGATACACGCCCCCTACCCGCCGAATTTGAATTCCACCGGGTGATTTACACTACGCCGCCTCAACTTCACAGGCAAGTGCTTTGTGAATAAAGCACTTGCCTGAAAAACTTGCGGCGGCGTAACGCAAATGACATACGTTACGCCAATATAAAGATCCGCTCTCCTACCTGAATCTAGCCCAGTGTCTTCATTCAGATCTGTGCACCGCTCCTGCCTACACATTATGGCCCGGATTCACAAAGCACTTACGCCGATGTATCTCGAGATATGCCACGTAAGTGTAAATATGCGCCATCGTATCTATGCGCCGGACTCTGAAACCAAGATACGCCAGAAAATAGGCTTCATCCGACCGACGTAACTTTCCTACGCCGGCGTATCGTGGGCGCATATTTACGCTGGCTGCAAGAGGCGCTCCCATTGATTTCCTATTCAAATATGGAAATAAGGGAGATACGTTGATTCACGGACGTACTTGCGCCCGGCGCATAATATACGTGGTTTGTGTAAGTCGTACGTCCGGCGTAAAGTTATTCCCCATATAGGAGGCGCAACTCATGCTAAGGTATGGACCAGGGAACACAGCCGTCATATTTTACGTAGTACGTGAATAGGGCTGGGCGCAGGTTACGTTCACGTCGTAGGCAGTGATCCGTCGTATCTTAGGGAGTAGTTCCGACGTGATTCTGAGCATGCGCACTGGGATACGTCCACGTGACGGCACATGCGCCGTTCGTTATTTGTATCTGGCTGAGACTCAGCCCATCATTTGCATGGGGTCACGCCTCATTTGCATGGCTCACGCCCACTTCCACTTACGACGACTTACGCCTAAGAAACCCAGCGCAGATTTGGAGGCAAGCGCTTTGTGAATTCGGTGCTTGCTTCTCTGCGCTACGTCGGCGTAGTGTATATGAGATACGCCACGGCGGCATAAATATGCACCGATGTCTGTGAATCTGGGCCTATATTTTCAAATGCGACTGGCTGCGTGCAGCCTCTGCATCCACTTCTATGGGCTGCATGCATGCAGCTCCAAGGTGGATGAAGACACAGCAAAATGCGTCTAAGTATGGAGCACATGTCTCAGCGCCCATCTAAATGAGCCCTTAAGATGGAATTAAAGTGGAGTTCCACCCATAAATATAACATTACATCAGTAGTTTTAAAAAAATGTCATTAGTCCTTTAGGAAAAAAAAAAATGTTTTTAGATGCCTTCAAAGTGTTGTTGCTAGGCAGAATAGTTAATCTTCCCACTTCCTGCACCTAGGTGCTTAAGCTTCCTAACCTACACCGCACAGACTCCTGGGAATGTAGTGGGTGTAACTTTCCAGGAGTCTGTGCACTCCCCAGTCTCGAAGAATCATGTGACTTGGACAGTACAGGTGCTGAAACCTGATCTGAAACCTATTATACTGCTTGTGCAGCACTGAGCATGTGCGAGATCTGCAAGGCTGAAATCCAGGAAGTCATACAGTCTGGCTTCATGATGCCCACACTTAAGATGGCCCCAGTCAATTTCTATTTTATAAAGTGTCTAAATGATGTAACAACCTAACAAAACGGACCTTAGTTTACAGACTAACTTTACTAGAATACATTAAGCTTGTGTATTACAGGGGTATTTATATATAAAAAGTGAAATTGTGGCCAGAACTCCGCTTTAAGGTGGCTAGCATAGGCGTGCGCACAGGGTGTGTCAGGTGTGCCTGGGCACACCCTAATCACCCTGTGTAGCACAGATTTCCCTTGTTTAAACCACTGATATTTGTAAAAAAAGTATAAAAAAATTGTAAAAATAAAATAATAAAAATAAAACTACTGACACCAATCTGTGCCCTACTGATGTAGTCAGTATATATACACATGCACACACATACAGTATGGGACTGATTTACAAAAAACAATGCGCTGCGCCGGTTCATGGCTTAATTGGCACGCGGGATGAATCCTTAATTAGGTTCATGAACCGGCGCAGCAGCCAGCGCAATGCAATTAATATGTAAAGCCGCTGCCGAACTCCCTTTAGAAGTCTATGGGAGAAATCAAAAGTGTTCATTTTAAAGGTTAATATGCAAGTTTTTGTCCTGAAAAGTGTTTGGGGACCTGAGTCCTGCCCCAGGGGACATGTATCAATGCTTTTTTTATTTTTTTAAACAGACGTTTTTTTCTGGAGCAGTGAATTTAATCATGCTTAAAGTGCAACAATAAAAGTGAAATATTACTTTTAATTTCGTACCTAGGGGGGGTGTAAAGTAAGCATGTGAAATAGCGCATGTTTCCCGTACTTAGAACTGTCTCTGCACAAAATGACATTCTGAAGGAAAAAAAGTCATTTAAAAAATCACTCGCGGCTATAATGAATTGTCGGCTCCCGGCAATTCAGAGAGAATTCATTCATGTTAAAAAAAAAACACGTGGGGTCCCCCCAAATTCAATTACCAGGCCCTTCAGGTCTGGTATGGATATTAAGGGGAACTCCACCCCAAATTTAAAAAAAAAAATGGCGTGGAGTTCCCCCAAAAATCCACACCAGACCCCTTATCCGAGCACGCAACCTGGCCGGCCGCAGAAAAGAGGGGGGACAGAGAGCGCCCCCCCTCTCCTGAACCGGGCGGGGGGCTTTTCAAAATCTGGAAGACCCCTTTAACAAAGGGGACCCCCAGATCCCGCCCCCCCCCCTGTGTGAAATGGTAATGGGGTACATTGTACCTCTACCATTTCACCAAAAAAAAGTGTCAAAAATTTAAAAAAAGACAATAGCCGGTTTTTGACATTTCCTTTATTAATGTCTTCTTTCCGCGCTTCGTCTTCTTCCATCTTCTTCTTTTCTGCTTTCATTTGGGTTTCTTCCTCCATCTTCTTCTTCCTCTGCTTCTTTCTTGGGTCTTCTCGTCCGCATCTTGCACCGGCTTCTTCCTCCATCTTCTTCTCCTTCCTTCGGTCTTCTCGTCCGCATCTTGCTTCTTCTTCCCCGGACAATCCGCTTCCAATTGAAGTTCCCGCCGTGTGACGCTCCCGTTCTTCTGACAGTACTTTTATAACTGAGGACCCCAACCTGCCCTATGCCACCGCAACCTGCCCTATACCAACCGAGCCTGTCCTATACCACCCCAGCCTGCCCTATGCCACTGCAACCTGCCCTATACCACCCCAGCCTGCCCTATGCCACTGCAACCTGCTCTATACCACCCCAACCTGCCCTATACCACCCCAACCTGCCCTATACCACCACAACCTGCCCTATACCACCGCAACCTGCCCTATGCCACCGCAACCTACCCTAAATTACCCCAACCTGCCCTTTATCGCCCCAGCCGTCCCAATACCACCCTATACTTTAATTTACAGGGGCCATTTGGGGGGGGGGGGCGCCACAGGATTATCTCGCACAGGGCGCCTGAACACCTAAGGCTGGCCCTGGCTGTTCTACAAGGTTTCTGATACTTACACCATGAGTAATATGTTATCATTGCTCACTCTTTCAGTTACAGTCTGATTCTGAAACCTTTTCTGTATTGGACCAGATTTAACTTTACAATAGTCATCATTTTACCATACTGAATAATCCCGCATCTCCAAAAATGTCTACAGGGTCACAAACAAAACACACAATAATGAGCTACAAACAAAGATTACAAAGATGATACTCCTGATCCTCCTGATCCTTAAATATAACAGTTTACAATTAAAAAACAATGCAAAAGGTCAAAGCGATGACTAAAGCAACATCTGCTATTAGGCATATCTAAACAAAAGCATGTTAAAAAAAACATACTTAAAGTGATATTAAAGCTTCTAGTTTTTTTCTATTAAAATAACAAACACGTTGTTGTTGGTTTTGCATAGAACAGCACTGATCCTCCTCTTTTGGGGGTCTCCCGCCGGTCCTCTCGGCTTCTCCTCTTCGCCACCAAAGGAAGCCTCTTCCGATGGTTGCACACATAGTAGCCCCAATCCCTCGTCATAGGATTTGAATGACAATGGCTCCCGCTACTATCAATCTGTCCAGTGAGGAGGGACAGGGTCAACATCTACACTTTGATACCTATAGCTAGATTCAGAAAGAGTTAAGCCGGCGTATCAGTAGATACGCCGTCGTAACTCTGAATCTAAGCCGTCGTATCTTTGAGTGTATTCTCAAAATGAGATACACTTAAATCTAGCTAAGATACGACGGCCTGCGCCGTAGTATATTAGCTGTCTATTTAGGCCAGCCGCTAGGGGCGTGAACGAGATACGCCTATTCACGAACGTACGCTTGCCTGTCGCAGTAAAGATACGCTGTTTACGTAAGGCGTTTTCAGGCGTAAAGTTATTCCACCAAAGAGCTGGCCTAGCCAATGTTAAGTATGGACGTCGGTCCCGCGTCAAATTTTGAAAATTTTACGTCGTTTGCATAAGTCGTCCGTGAATGGGGCTGGACGTAATTTACGTTCACGTCGAAACCAATAAGTCCTTGCGGCGTAATTTGGAGCATGCGCACTGGGATACGTCCACGGACGGCGCATGTGCCGTTCGTTCAAAACGTCATTTACGTGGGGTCATGGTTTATTTACATAAAACACACCCACCTCTTCACAATTTGAATTAGGCGCGCTTACGCCGGCCCATTTACGCTACGCCGCCGTAACTTAGGAGGCAAGTGCTTTGTGATAAGGTAGGTCAGTGTAGTGGTCAGTTAGGTCAGTGTAGGAATCAGTTAGCCATGAATAAGCACTAGTCTTGTGCGAAACGTAGGCTGTTCCCCTGTTCCTGTTTTATGATTTGGTGATGTATTTGCTGTTCGTTTAAATAAAAGACAACCTGCACAGTTTTTTTGGAGTGCGGCTATCCATCTTTCATCTACTTTTCATAGGAATCAGGTAGGTCAGTGTAGTGGTCAGTGTAGGAATCAGGTAGGTCAGTGTAGTGGTCAGTGTAGGAATCAGGTAGGTCAGTGTAGTGGTCAGTGTAGGAATCAGGTAGGTCAGTGTAGGAATCAGGTAGGTCAGTGTAGTGGTCAGTGTAAGAATCAGGTAGGTCAGTGTAGTGGTCAGTGTAGGAATCAGGTAGGTCAGTGTAGTGGTCAGTGTAGGCAGGGCCGTCTTTACCACAGGGCAAATGGGGAAGCTGCCCAGGGCCCTGTCACTGTTGGGGGCCCAAAGCAACCCCCTTTTTTTTTAGGGGTCCGGAGGTCCCCAGGGGTCCGGAGGCCCCCAGGGCCCCAGATGGCAACCCCCCTTTTTTTTATTTATTTTTAAATAAAAAAATATATATTTTTTTAATATATTTTTATTTTATTTTTTATTAAAGGGCCAATTTTTTTTTTAGAGTTTTTTTTATTAAAGGGACAATTTTTTTTAGGGGTCCCCAGGGGCCCGGAGGCCCCCAGGGCCCCAGATGGCAACCCCCCTTTTTTTATTTATTTTTAAATAAAAAAAATATATTTTTTTAATATATTTTTATTTTTTATTAAAGGGCCAATTTTTTTTTAGAGGTCTGGGGGTCCCCAGGGACCCGTAGTTCCCCAGGGCCCCGGATGACAACCCCCTTTTTTTATAATTTTTTTTTTTTATATATTTCTTTATTTCTTTTATGTTTTATATATATATATATATATATATATATATATATATATTATTATTATTATTATTATTATTAAAGGACCCAGAGGTCCCCAGGGCCCCGGATGGCAACCCCCCTTTTTTTATATATATTTTTTTCATATTATTTTATTTCTTTTTTTTTTATATATATATATATATATATATATATATATATTAAAGGGCTCAGAGGTCCCCAGGGCCCCATGTGGCAAACACCCTTTTTTATTTTTTTTATAAATGTTTATTTTTTTATTTTTGTTTATATATTTATTTTGTATTAAAGGGCCCAGAGGTCCCCAGGGCCCTGGATAGCAACCCCCCTTTTTTTTAATAAATGTATCTTTTTTATATATATATATTTTTTTTTATTAAAGGGCCCAGAGGTCCCGGATGGCAACCCCCTTTTTTTTGTAATTTATTTTTATTAAAAAAAAAATTATTAAAGGGCCCAGAGGTCCCCAGGGCCCCAGATTTTTTAAAAAAAATGCACCTGACCTACCTGATTCAGTGTAGGAATCAGGTAGGTCAGTGTAGGAATCAGGTAGGTCAGTGTAGTGGTCAGTGTAGGAATCAGGTAGGTTAGTGCAGTGGTCAGGTAGATCAGTGTAGGAATGAGTACTACTGTACTAGTGGAAGGGACTGAGGAAGTGCTAAAAGTCTGGCAAAGGGTGCAAATTTCTTGCCTTGTCCCGGGTGCTGACAACCCACGCTACATCACTGACTACATATATAATTTGAGGAAAATATCTGCATAAAATAGTTTACTGATTGGCATTAAAAAAAAATATGTCCCCAAATTTAATTTTAAAAATCTGGTCACCTTACCTTAGATACAGTGTATACATATACACCTCCTCCAGGGAGTGTTGTTTCCTACTCCACTCTTGTAACTTTCTTAATGTTTTATGATAGTTTGGGCCTAACCCACATATTAAGGAGTTGTTAATTCTGTCCCTATTAATCTCCAAGAAAATCCAAACAGGAAAAGATGTAAAGTGCAAACAGTTTATGTCTGAGCAGGGAAAGCAGTGCCAGGAGCTGCGCACACTAAGCCAACAACAGTGTGCGGATGGTAGTGGGGGTGGTGGTTACAGGGACAACAAAGTGCACACTGTAAGGGGGGGATTAATGGGTCACAAGGAAAGATTTGGTCATTTCTGCTGTAGATCTCAATGGGTGAAGACAGAAATAAGCGGGGCGCAACAACTCAGAGCTGAATGGTGAGTAAACTTTTAATGACAAGACGCTATGATGATTGGACTGCCTTGGTGCCTTGTTATTGATTACAAAATCCTAAATAGAATATTAGATGCCAAGACCCATCTATTACTTCAAATGGGTACACAACATTCCTCCTAAGATTAGGTATTAAGCTCTGCCCACATACAACTAGATGGACCTATGCGTGGCAAACAGATCTTAAAGGGCCAGTGAACCCAACATTACCAAATGACTCAATTTTACATTAAAATTATAATTTTAATATAGTTATGGCAAACTATATGTGAAGATTTGTATTAATATTTTCCAAATTATTATATTATTATTTAACTTACAGTACCCCAAATGACCACCAGGTGAATGTACTGTTATTTATTTGTAAACTATAATAATAGTGTATACTATAATAATAGTGTAACTTTGTTGTATGTGGGAGAGCTGAAAAACGTTATAGTATAACTAATAAGCAACGCAAAACATAAAACGATCAATAAAATGTAAAATGTGTAGTATGATGAATGTTCTTCTACAAAAATCCCCCTTCAATTCTGAAGTTACATGTACATTACCAAGGTAGTATAAGCGCCTACTGATCTTATATATTGTACTGTATATATTCTGGCAATATTATGATTGGCACTTTCATTAAAGGGAAGCTCTACTGGTTTGTAGTCAATTTACCTATTTTTTTTATTGTTTACAATTTTATAAGCTAACAACCTTATAGTATATTTTTGGCACTTTTCTTATTTTTCGTATTAAATATTCTTTTTGGAAATAATTCACACCATAGAAACACAGACCGGATGCGTTCCAGATGCTTTTCTGCATGCACGTTTGTGATATGCGCTTTTGATGCGCTTTTGATGCAGTTCAGTGCATTTTTCGCCCCCCCCCCCACCCCTCTTTTTCTTAACTTTTAGGGCCAGTTCACACCAGACTGTACAGTTTTGTGTGCATTTTTTCTGCACTAAAAATGCATGCACAGTGTTTTCCACGTATTCCAATGGCTCCAGTTGGCTCTAGTTCACACCATGCAGTCAGTTTCCGATGCAGAAACTGACCAAAAACTGACTGCATGGTGTAAACTAGAGCCAGTTCACACCAGATGCAGTTCTGTGCGTATTTTTTCTGAACTAAAAATGCATGCACAGCGTTTTCCATGTATTCCAATGGCTCTAGTTCACACCATGCAGTCAGTTTCCGGTGCAGGAACTGACCGGGACTGACTTTATTGGTGCAGAAAAAAAACGAACTGCATGAAACTGCAGTTTCGTTCAGTTCCGTGCACTTTTTTTCTGCACTAAAAATGCATGCACAGTGTTTTCCATATATTCCAATATTCCAATGGCTCTAGTTCACAGTATGCAGTCAGTTTCCAGTCACTTTCCGGTGCAGAAATGCATGGTGTGAACTAGAGCCATTGGAATACATGGAAAACACTGAGCATGCATTTTGTGCAGAAAAAAAGTGCACGGAACTGAACGGAACTGCGTCTGATGTGAACTAGCATTAAAAATAGTGGGCGGCAGCGGCAAAAATATAAAGATTCATACAATGCATGAATCTATATATTTTAGTGGCTGTGCGAGAGCCAGAGGGGGCGGCGCTCTGGCGCCCTCTATGGACGAACCGCTCCTGACACAGACACACGGCGGCGGTGAAAAAAAAAACTCGGTCAGTTTTCCGCCCTGCTCCGCGGGCCGGATTAAAAGGTCCGCCGGGCCGTATACGGCCCGCGGGCCATAGTTTGCCCATTCCTGGGATATGGGGAACAGTTAGTACCCCAGGAGGTATTTTATTGCTATGTCTGTCTCTACTGGAGAGATTTACCATCTATTTGTCCTGGAAGTTATTGTCACCCAGACAGATTTTTTTTTTAGAAATCCTACATTTTATGGGTTATACCAGAACAGGAGGTGGCAACTGTCCAAGAGGGGATTTCCATTGACTTCAAAGAGATTTCAACTCACTTCCTGAAAGTAAAAGGAAATCCCCTTTAATAGGATTCAGACATAAAAAATAAAAAAATAAAGACTAGAAATGTTTGTGGTGGTACTGATTCATGCATATCAAGTAATATATATATATATATATATATATATATATATATATATATATATATATATATATATATATATATATCGCATGAGGCAATAGTTTATTAACAGAATACATTTTTGGAACTCCTGTTGCCGTTAAGAGTACATGTCTTCAAAAAGAGTATGACCTTCCCTTAAGACATGTATAGCCCCAACACAAGGGCTTTGTCCCACTTGCATATCAGGTACAATTCCAGATGGTAACATTCCAATAAGGTGTTAAAACATCTAAAGACGGGTACACACGGGCAAAATGTTGGGAGAGATCAGCCGGTTCAAAAAAAGGTCAAGGCAGGACATGGGGGTTGTTAACTGGCAGTTTTCAGGCCAGGCTTCTGAGGGGACTGTAATATTTAATATTTTTGAACATTTTACAAAGCTGCACACATTTTTAATATCCACAGGGGCCCATAAACTGCATAGACTTTTTTGGGGAAAAGGTGAGAGTGGAACTTTACTCTCCCAAACATTGATTATTTTTAATCTGCATGATGTTAGCATTAGTAAATAGATAGATAAGTATATCAGATTTACCGTATTTATTGGGGTATAGCGCGCTCCCGCGTATAGCGCGCACCCCTAAATTTGCCCAGAAATTCCTGTGAAAAAAAAGATTTTTGTACTTACAGTTTGGTGTCTTGCACGTCGTCCATCGGCGGCCTCGTCGGGTCCGGCGTCCGTCTGCGGCTTCGGGTGTCCTCTTCGTCGGGTCCGGCGTCCTTCTGTGGCGTCCTCGTCGCTTGTTTCCCGCGCCGAGTTTGAATACTACGCCGGCATATACCGAGCGCAGTACACTCGCGTATAGTCGGCAATGCTCGCGCTGACGTCCTGGACGTACAGGACGTGAGCGCGAGTGTAGCCGAGACTGCCCGACTATACACGAGTGTACTGCGCTCGGTATATGTCGGCGCAGTATTCAAACTCGGCGCTGGAAAGCGGGTATCGGCTTATATCGCGCACCCATGATTTTGCCCTGATTTTCAGGGCAAAATAGTGCGAGGTATACGCCGATAAATACGGTAACTTGTTTTAAACTTTTATTTTTACATTTCTTCAGTTACTTTCTGGTTTTTCGTCTAGGCAAATGATGTCATAAAGTCTAGGAATCTTCATGAGGGGAGGGAAGGAGAGGAGGAGTTTTTTTTTTCAACGAAGCACACTATCCTGCATGCATGCTTGAGCTAAGGGCATTTGCCTTTACTCAAGATGGTGGCGGGCAGAAATGCTAGAGGGTGTTTTTCAAAATGATTTCTCAACAAAATAAGGCATGGGGACATGGATGGATGAGGGAGTATGCTTTGAGTATTAAAAATTAATTAAATGGTGTTTTTGGTTCATGGTGCTCAGATACCATGAAGATCCACTTTAATTTATTATACTTTTATTTAGTTTCAAATAAAAATTTGAAAGCAAAACACAGCCTAATGGCCATACCCAGGCCCAATGCAAATCATAGATACATAAACAAACCTGACACCTTATCTAATAACAACTAAAAGGTGTCTACAACCTAATAATTCATCAACATTAATAATTAAATACCTTTATTTTATCTTAGGCCTCGTACAGACGACCGAACATGTCTGCTGAAACTGGTCCGCGGACCAGTTTCAGCAGACATGTTCGGTCGTGTGTACAGCCGACCGGACAGGTTTCCAGCGGACATTTGTCCAGCCGACCGTTTTGCAGCATGCTAAGAAACATGTCCGCTGGAAGCCTGTCCGTCGGACATGTTCGGTCGTCTGTACAGACTCACCGTACATGTCCGAGCGGCCGCCATCCCTCGCATGCGTCGAATCACTTCGACGCATGCGTGGAAGCATTGACCTTCCAGCGTCACGCACGTCGGCGCGTCATTGTCGTGGCGACGGCGCGGACACGTCACCGCGCTGTCTGTCCGCGCGGATTTCTGTCTGATGGTGTGTACAACCATCAGACAGAAATCTCCGAGGGGACATGTCCGCTGAAAACGGTCCGGCGGACCGTTTTCAGCGGACTGTCCCCTCGTCTGTACGAGGCCTTATATGGAGAGTTGACGCATTCGTTCAGGCCTGCTGCAGGGGTAACCAGACGCTTCAAGAGGCCATGTAGAACCCCCACACCTGCGCCAGCCCCCATTTCTAGATGTAGCACATTCTTCTCTACTTAATTTTTCCCTTATTTTTTTCTCCTCTCATTTAAAACCAAAGGTGCAAAAGTTCAGCCCTTTCCCTTTCCATCCTTCTCTTCCCCCTCATCCCCCGTTTCCCCCAAGATCCACTTTAAGGTCAACCTTACTTCTGATGTGCGGCATTTTTTAACAACCAGCATCTAACCAAAAAAAAAAGTGGCAGCTTAGAAGTCCTTTTGTTCTTTTTCTTTTTTTTTTTCTTGCCACTTCAGACTTCACCACAGCGAGAGGCATGCTCATGATTTTATTCATAATTCCGTCTCTACATCTGGTTTAGCATCATTTGTGGTCTATTACTTATCATGTTTTATACTTGTTAATTTATTTTTATAGACCGTTCCCCCTTTTTTTTTTTTTTTTTTTTTTTTTTTTTTTTCCTCCTTCGTCGGGAACTATATCCAATGTATTAAGTACGGATTTTCAATGCAAAAAGAGAATTTTTTTTTTTTTTTTTTTTTTTTTTTTTTTCTCCTTTTTTCCTTCTTTTTTTATTTATCCGCGTGACAGGGAAAAAAAAACAAAAGCCCCTTTACCCCCCCCCCCCCGACCAGAAAACCACCCCTCCTCCCCCCACCCTACCCCCGCCCTGGACCATCCCACGACTCCACTTGATGAATTCCTTCCCTTAGTTACAAATACATTCCTATTCCTCTCTCAGGTTTTCTGCGAAACTCCAGGACTTTTTAAATTCCAACCAGGGTGCCCACATATCCTTTTCCCCTGCCTTGTTTTTATAAGTTCCATATTTTAATTTCTCTCTCCTATAAGTATCCTCAACGGAGTCGATCCACTCCCACATTTGCGGACTTTCCAGATCTCTCCATTTTAGGGGTATCAGTCGTTTCGCTGCATTAAGCAAATGAGGGATCAATGAACCCTTATATTCCTTCTCTGGAACCTCCCCCCCGTGAAAGAGAACTACCCATGGGTTATCTTCTACTTCATTTTTTGTTATTACTTTTATCAGGGCCAAGATTTTTTTCCAATAGGCTTTGATTTTCAGGCAGTCCCACCAAAGGTGCGCCATCGTTCCTCTTGACGCAGAACATCTCCAGCATTTCTCTGACTCACCCACTCTGAATTTGGCCATTTTATCTGGGGTGGCGTACCACCTCGTCAGACATTTAAAGTTCATCTCAGCGGTTCTTACATCCACCGCCGAGGTGTGAGTCATGTTCAGGATTCTTCCTATGGACGTTTTCCCCCTTGGGACACCTAAATCTCTTTCCCAATCTTGGATGTATTTTAACGTGTCCAACTCTTCCGTTTTCTGCAGATAATTATAGATTTTAGATATATTTCCTTTTGAGCTTTCGGTGCTACACATTTGTTCCAAACTAGTGTACTCCTCTTGTGACCGCAAAGGGTGTGGGAGGCTCTTGACGAATGACACCAACTGCAAGTATCTCCACTCGTCAAGCGCCCTAATTCCAATCCTAAATTTGATATCGTGAAGTGTCCTAATTTTACCCTCTAGTGTTATATCTTTTAGTTGTATTCTATTTGTAATCCAATTTCCGCCTACTTCTTTTGTCCCTGGTGGAAAATATTCATTTTCTTTTAAATCTATTAAAGGTGAGTTAAATTCTGTTTTTAATTGTTTATGTAATCTATCCCAGATCCTCCACGCATTATGTGTAATTGTGTGTGTTGACTTGTGTAAAAATCTATATTGTGGTGGGTTCCAAATTAATCTCCCTAGCTGTGCCCTCGCTAATGTGCATTCAATGTGGATCCATCT
This sequence comes from Rana temporaria, assembly GCF_905171775.1. NCBI lineage: Eukaryota > Metazoa > Chordata > Amphibia > Anura > Ranidae > Rana > Rana temporaria. The sequence goes on along the minus strand of NC_053499.1, from coordinate 41,042,046 downwards.
TTTATCCTGGGACTCTTTAGCCCATTCTATAACCCGTGAGAGAACCGAAGCATTATAATACAATCTGATATCCGGTACCGCTAAGCCTCCCTTTTTCTTGGCCCGTTTTAGTGTTTGAGCAGACACCCTGTGTTTTTTATTATTCCAAATATAGTTCATTATGAGGGAGTTAATTATTTTGATGTATGACGGTGGCAGATAAATTGGGACCATTTGAAACTTATATAGAATTTTTGGGATAAGAACCATTTTTACCACATTTATCCTCCCGAACCACGAGATTGGTTTATTATATATGTTTTTAATTTCTCTTTTAATTTCGTTAAGCAGGGGGATAAAATTTATTCTATATATTTTCTTGAAGTTATTTGCCAGTTTTATGCCCAGGTACTTTATCTCTCTTTGCCATGTAAAGTTATATTTCTTCCGCAGATATTGTTCTTCCTCTTTAAGAATGTTAATGTTCAGGATCTCCGTCTTTTCTGTATTCATTTTAAAGTTTGATACCTCACCATATTGTTTTAAGGTAGCTATTAATTTCGGGATAGTGACTCTTGGGCTGCTTATAAAAAATAGAATATCGTCTGCAAAGGCAGACAATTTGTGCTCGTCTTCTCCTACTTCTACTCCATTTATTTCTGGATTCTGTCGGACCATTGCCAGCAGGGGTTCCAATGAGAGGACAAAAAGGAGGGGGGACAGGGGGCAACCCTGCCTAGTTCCATTTCTCATCTCGAAGGGTGCGGAAAGAGATCCGTTGATCTTGATCCTAGCACATGGATGGAAATAGAGAGTTTTGATCCATTTGATCATCCTTGGACCTATTCCTATAAATTCTAATGTTTGTATCAGGAACCCCCAGTCTACCCTGTCGAACGCTTTCTCAGCGTCTACTGACAGGAATAGACCAGGGGTCCCTTTTTCTTTGATCTGCTCCAAGAGAAGAAGTGCCCTGACCCCGTTGTCCTTACCCTCCCTCCCAGGTATAAAGCCAACCTGGTCTGGGTGGACCATAACTGTCATCATCCCCTTCATTCGTTCGGCCAAAATTTTTGCATACAGTTTAGTATCAGCATTCAGGAGTGAGATTGGTCGGAACCCTGAGCAAATCGTGTTGTCCTTTCCCTCTTTTTTAATGACAGTGATCGTAGCTGTTAATGCCTCTCTACTCATCTCGTAGTCTAGCCCCAGGCCATTGAAGTATTGGCAAAGTCTAGGGACTAAGATGGTACTAAACCTTTGTATGTAGGCTGACGTGAAACCGTCTGGTCCGGGGCTTTTCCCCTTAGGGGTATTTTTTAAGACCTCACTTATTTCCTGCTCAGTTATACATTCCTCCATTCTTTCTATCTCGTACTCTTCTAACTTCGGTAGGTTAGTTTGCTGTAATACTTCCCTGATCTTATCCTGTTTTTCGGCTGGGTCCCTAAACTTCTGTTGAACGTCGTATAGTTTTTCATAATAGCTTCTAAAAGATTCTGCTATTTGATTTGTCGCGTATACTAAGTCTCCATTCCCGTTCCTGATTTTTTCAATAAAATTCCTGGTTTTCTTTTTTCTTACCATTCTGGCCAAGTTTTTACTAGGTTTATTTCCCCAGACGTATCTTTCTCTCTCTATCCTGTCTATGAAATTCTTGGTTTCTTGCCCGGCAAGGGCTTTATATTCATCTCTTGTTATAGTTAACTTACGGAGTGTTTCCCTCTTTTGGCCCTGTATTTTATGTTCCTGTTCCAGCCTATATATCTCCTCCTTTAATGTTTTTAGTTTACTCATTCTTATTTTCTTTTTCTTTGCCCCTTCTGCAATAAAAATCCCTCTTATATAGGCTTTGTGGGCGTCCCACAGGGTTGCTCTTGAAATACCATCCCTGTCATTCTCCTGAAAATACCATTCCAGTTCTTTCTGTACTCTTTCGACCACCTCCTCGTCCCCCAACAGACTTTCATCCAATCTCCATTCCGGTGGGATGTTTTTTTGTATAGATGTACTTATTTTCATAGTTACAGGAGCATGGTCTGATAGTGTCGTGATCTCACAACTTGCTTCAACCACCCTCTCCAAAAGTCTGTGGTCCACGAGGATGTAGTCGATCCTCGAGTACGTCCCATGTACAGGGGAAAAAAACGTATAGTCACGTGTCTTGGGGTTAAGAATTCGCCAGACATCCACCATTTGGTTTTGTGACATTTGTTTTTTCAATAGCTTAAGATGCTCACCACTATTCCCCTGTACCTGGGACGTACTATCAAGGCTCGGGCACATGCAGAAGTTAAAGTCCCCCATCAACACCACATGTCCCTCTTCAAAATCTTTTAATTTTCTGAGGATTTTACTAATATATTTAACCGGATTCACATTGGGGGCATACACATTTGCCAGGGTGAAATCCTCCTCTCCTAGTTTTATTTACAAGAACAGGTATCTCCCCTCAGGGTCTATCAGTCTGTCCACCAATGTGAATCTAACTCCTCTTGAAAATCCAATGGCAACCCCACGAGATCTCGATGAGACTGTATCTCCATAATACCAAACAGGATATTCAAGTGAGTGCAGCTTTATATTGGACTCTAAGGTAATGTGGGTCTCTTGTAGGTAGACAATATCTACTTTATACTGCGTTAATTCGCCAAGAATTTTATGTCTCTTGATATGGGAGTTTAATCCTTTTACATTGTATGATAGGAACTTAATATCTGTCATTTATCTTTTTTTTTTTTTTTTTTTATTTTTTATTTTTATAAGTTTGAAGAGAATTCTTGTGGAGTCGTTCAGATGGTCCCCCTCCCGTTTCCCTCCCTCCCCCCCTCCCCCCCAAATCCCCATCCCACCCACCCCCACCCTGGCCCGCTCTTGGCCTGGGAGCCGCTGGTAGAAGACTCATCACCTTCATCCTCGGCTCCTCTTTTATGGTGGTGCTCAAAGCACTCCACTGACTCCCCCTCATCCCCCCCTCCCCCCCCCCCCAATCCAGCATCCTGAGATTCTAGGCCAACCAGTGCCCCGCTAGCCCACCCACTCCGGTAGTTCTGGAACTGTTAAGTCCATTTTCGAGCAGAAATCTTTTAGTTCCTCTGGGTGCCTTAGTCTTGCTGTTTTACCCCCCTTTATGCCTATCAGGCACGCCGGGAAGCCCCATTGGTACTTTATATTTTGTGCTCGCATCAGCTCTAAGAGGGGTTTCAGGTGTCTTCTTCTTGCCAATGTTTCTTTCGACAGATCGGGGAATATTTGTAGCTCAGTCTCTCTATATTTCAGGGGAGGTTTCCCCCTAAGCCTTCCCCAAATTTCTGCTTTATCGACGTAATTCCTGAAACGAACCACTACATCCCTAGGACCGAATCTTTCTATCTGTTGGGGATTCCCCACTCGGTGGACTCTCTCGATCTTAAGGGGCTTAGATTCTACTGGTCTCTCCAGCAGGGGGTTAAAAATTGTGTTCATGATCTCTCTGAGGTCTTCATCTTTTTCTTCTACTAGCGCTCTGATTCTAAGGTTCTGTCGCCTGTTGCGATTCTCCTGGTCCTCGATCCTATATACCGTCAATCTCTGATTTTCGGTCAGGGCCTTTACTTGCTTTTTCAGGGAGTTTATTTCCTGGTCCTGTTCCTCTATTCTCCTTTCCGTCTCTACCACTCTATCGAGGAGCCCTCCGAGGTCTGTTCTAACCTTGTTAATTTCCGTCTTTATAATATTTTCCATGACATTTTCCATCCTCTGCAACATTGCGTTCATCTCCGCCTTTGTAGGGGGGTGTGTATCTTGGGCTGGCTCCTCTACGTTATTTTGCTCTTGCTCGCTTTCTAGCGTCGTTTCACCTCTAGAGCTCTCCGCACTACCTGCACCTTTTTTTTTATCACTCTTCTTCTTTTCATTCTTCTTTGCGAGTCCCGGGCTTTTAAGGCTCCCTTCTTGAGTCATATATTGCTGTATGGAGCTATTCCCCGAATTAGTCTTAGTTGGTTTAGTAGTACCACCTCTCGTCGATCTATTCATTTTGTTGGAGGGTCTGATTCTCTTCCCCAGTTTGGAAATGATGTTATTTTTCTCTTTTCTTTTTTTTCTTTCTTTTTCCTTCCCTTTCTTCCTTCCCTCCCCTTCCTTCCCTTCCTCCTTCTCTCCTCTTCCCCTCTCTCCTTCCCCCTCCTTCCTTCCCTTTCCCAATCTACCGTTTATTTCTTATACTCGGCCTTGGTGGTCACTCCCCACGTCACTATCTCTTCCTTTCTCGCTTTATCCTCCTCTCCCCTCACTCCCTGCAATCTAGCAGAATCTATTTTCGTTACTCAGCTCTACTATACTTATGGAGTTTGACACTTCAGTGACCGATTAGGCTGGTCAGTCTGTGGGGAGGGGATTGTAGAGCAACGGGGAAAAAAGAAAGGGCCCCCAAAAAAAAAAAAAAAAAAAAAAAAAAAAAAAAAGGCAGGGAGAAGAAGGAGAATAAAAGAAACGTAACAACCAGGAAGAAGTCAGTGAAGAGGCGCCAATGAAAGAGAGAGCCCGGAGCGGGGCTGCCTCCACTGCCAATCCGACCCTTTTTACCAATCCGGTTCTATCTGTGACTAACAATGGCTATTATGGTCAGGCCAGCCGTATCTTCCAGCTTGTCCTCTTATGCGGGGGGTACCAGCGGTGTAGTTTAGGGATTTGACCCCGGTATTTTCCTCCTTACACAGAGTTGTCAAACCAAACAGGTGATTTACTGATATAGACCGACCGCCTTTAAATCTTACATCAAATGTATCCTGCCTGGTTATGTAATTATAACCATTAGGCCGTTATTACTTCGGGGACAGAGTACAGCATGTTCACCCGCATCTCCCAGCCCAGAATATCTACGCTGGGACAAACACTACAAATGTCCTGTGAGATTTTCTACCGATTTATACAGTAACTGTACAGTATATGAGGGTTTTGCGATCCTTAATCAGTTAATCAGTTGAGGCTTTATACCGGTTTATCTCTCCCCCTTTTTGATCATTGCTTTGCATCACAGTCCAGGCTTACTTATCAAAGCTCCCAAGATCTAGGCAAATAATGCGTTATATCACAGCCCCGACTTCTTTATCAGTACTGACACAATGTAAGTATTGCATTATAACACAGTCCCGCTTACTTTTATCAGTAATCCCAAATTCAAGGTAAGTATTGTATTTAAATCACAGTCCATCAGTATTCCCCTTATCAAGGCAAGTATTGTATTGTATCATAGACCAGACTAACTCATCAGTATTCCCAACATCAAGGCAGGTAATATGTATATTTTATGTAGGATTTTTTTTTTTTTTTTTTTCCTTTAGATCACCAAAACCGTCAGGGGGGGAGGGGGGGGGTCGGGACGGCGCCCGGTCCGCTCGGCTCAAATGAGCGTCTCACCCAACCTCGGGACCATTCGCAGACCCGCAGTAGCTGCTCCCTCTCTTCACATCTGATCACCCGACGCTTCCATCCGTCGGGTGTCTGTTGAGTCCCGAGTCCCGTCGGAGAGTTTGGGTCACGCTGAGCGGGACTGAGCAGGGCTCCGACTCCGGTCTCCGGGGTGTCAGCCTCACAAGCTGGCTTCCACCGGACCAGCGCTGGCTCCGTCGGATCCCTGCCACTCGCTGCCTCGGGCCATGGAGCGCTCCGGCACCTCCCACCTCACGCACGTCACGTCCTCATCGCGTGACTCCCGATGAAGTCCTTTGATGAAGTTGCTACATTAGTGTTCTTTTTTTTTTTTTATCTTCACCAATAACACACATCCTATCCTATGGTGGCTACACTCACCCAATCAACTGTATCTATGGAGGGAGCAACATTGTCATGCTATGCTGCATTTCTGAATAGGACTACACATTCTCCTCTCTTAATTTCCATTACATGTGGGCCAGGGGAAATGGTCATTTACAAAAGATAGCTTGAAAAGAAGATAACTGTTTATAATTTCAGTTCATTTTAAAGTAAGGACACTGCATACCTTGCAAGATCAACAAGTATTTTCTGTACTAGCTGAAACTGTTCTAAGCCTGAATGAAACCTAATGCAACCACTACATCTAAAGACTGGTCAGCTGAAATAAATTACATATTTGGCCTTGGGTTTAGATATATTTTAGATATATTTTAATCTTCAAAGGAAGGCAATAGAAGCTTACACAAATACTGTAACTATAGGCCCACATCTCCTTCTTCTTTTTTTTAACAATACTTTTTTATTTGTTTATAATGTACATCATTACAAATATTTGGTAACATGACTATAAAAGATTGGTCGCAGTGGTAAGATTAAAGCGGAGTTCCGCCGAAAAAAATAAATAAAAGTCAGCAGCTACAAATACTGCAGCTGCTGACTTTTAATATATGGACACTTACCTGTCCAGGGCGCCTGCGATGTTGGCTCCTGAAGCCAATCTGTCCCTCGTGTCTCGGGTGGAGGCGCCACCATCTTCGGTAAGGGAATCAAGAAGTGAAGCCTTGTGGCTTCACTTCCTGGTTCCCACTGTGCATGCGTGAGTCACGCTGCGCGATCTCACTGGTCCCTGCTGTCTTCTGGTACCTGTGTGTCTCCCAGAAGACAGCGGTGGAGGAGGGGCCGGACATGGCATAGATCGCCGGAAGTGGGTGCAAATACCTGTATTACACAGGTATCTGCTACCCCCTGAAAGGTGCCACAAGTGACACATATAGTAATAACAGTTTGTAACAAAAAGAAGGGTTAACAGATGTTGATATAATACTTGATAATCAAATCCTGCCTCCCCCAATTGGGTTCAAGCTGTAAGCAGAAGTTGATCATCAAATTAACTAATTTTACAAGGAACAAAGATTGTAGTGATAGGTGATGAACCACACCAAAAACTCAGATTTAGACCCCTTTCACACTGAGCCTCCCATAGCGTTGGCGGTAAAACTCTGCTATTTTTACCGCCGCCGCTATGGGCTGATTTACGGCGGATACCCCCCTCCCCCCGCTGGTGGCCGAGAAAGGGATAAAACCGCCCGCATTGCGCTGCTGTAGCAGCGCATTGCCAGAGGTATAGCCGCGCTGTCCTATTGATTTCAATGGGCAGGAGCAGTGAAGGAGCGGTAAACACACCACTCCTTTACTGCTCCAAAGATGAGGCTAGCAGGACTTTTTTTTACCGTCCTGCTAGCGCAACGCTCCAGTGTGACTGGAGACAATGGAGCAGCTGTTTGAGGGCGGATTGCAGGCGCTATTTTTATATTCCAATGATTTTTTTATGAAATTTTCTAGACAGTTGGAAGGTTAGAAAATATAACATTGTGACAGACAGCTGTAACACTTTCCGAGAAGAATACTAACATCGTTTGACCTATACAACCAAAACCACAGGTTACCCCAAAACTAGAACATAAAACAGGTCAAAAATGATAAAAAAAATAATAGTGATGCAATAAATGCATCTTTCAACGGGAAGGTTTTCATATATGGTACAACAGTACTTCCGGAATGTTCAGTTCTCATGGAGCACAGGACAGTTGACACCAAACTCACGGTGGTGTCACCTAGGTACATTCCCTCCCTCCTTCCTCTTTTGGGGGGAGGGCGAGGGGAAGGTCCTGAGCTTCCCTATGGTTGCTCTTGGGGGGCAGTACAATCTCTTCAGGTTGTTTTACTTATTTGTTTTCATTTTTGACCTGTTTTATGTTCTCGTTTTGGGGTAACCTGTGGTTTTGGTTGTATAGGTCAAACGATGATAGTATTCTTACAGGCACTATTTTTAACGCTATAGTGCCTGCAATACGCCCTCAGTGTGAAAGGGGTCTTAAGAGAGTTGTTAAGGGTAAAATTCTTTTAAGTATTTAGAGGCTCTAGGGTAAGATAGCCAAACTTTTTTTTTTAAAGGTGACGATGGAGTAGTTCTTATAGGTTGACATCAGTTCATATTGTACGTGGATGTTTACACTAGAAATGACATTTGATAGATTAGGTGCGTCAATGGATTTCCATAAGCTGGATTATATTCAGTCTTGCCGCTATTAATATATGAACTACAATCAGGGGCGGACTGACCATTGGGACTCTCGGGCACTGCCTGAGGGCCCCATGCCACTAGGGGGCCCCATCAGGGTTGCCAGGCTCAATAAAACCAGGGACAGTATGTAAAAATCTGTGTTTTTTTTTACATCTGTCCCTGATATGTCCGAAACCCACATGCTTTTGATGTGAAATGCCTGAGATTTTAGCTGCTATGCCTCTGCACTGTCTCCTGGTGTGGTGGCCATCTATATGCCCGGGGGCCCCATAATGTTCTATTGCCCGGGGGCCCCATGAGTTGTCAGTCCACCCCTGACTACAATCGTTCTATACATTGAGGGATATTTATCAAGATCTATTACCATTAAGGCCATAGTAGGAGTAAGCTTAGTTAGGTTTCCCCTGGGGAAAAAAGTGTGGGAACTCCCACCCAAGATCCACTCCCCCACCAAAAACAATGATGCGCTTATATGCATAATTACTAAACCGCATCCGATCCACTGTACCTTAGTAATCCTTTATGTTACTTGCTGCTTCCTGTATATGGATTCATCGGGTAGTGTGCGGGTATTCCGTCACTTCCTCGATGCCGCAATGTCTCCTGGGAGCTTTTGTCATTGTGCCCAGGAGACATTGCGGAGGTCTGCCGCGAGTTATCGCGGGATTTAGAAAGAAGCAAGAGATATTGGGGCATCGAGGAAGTGACGGAAAACCCGCACTACCCGATGAATCCATATACAGGAAGCGGCCAGTAACATAAAGGATTACTAAGGTTCGCCTGCCCCTTAGGCCCCATACACACGACCGGGTTTCTCGGCAGAATTCAGCCAGAAACTCGATCGGAGCTGGATTCTGCCGAGAAACCCGGCCGTGTGTACACTTTTGGCCGAGGAAGCCAACGAGGATCTCGGCGAGGAAATAGAGAACATGTTCTCTATTTCCTCGTTGTTCAATGGGAAATTTCGGCTCGCCGAGATCCTCGGCGGCTTCACAAGGAACTCGACGAGCAAAACGATGTGTTTTGCCCGTCGAGTTCCTCGGACATGTGTACGGGGCCTTACAGTGACTCGAGCTGGGCATCGCCGCTTAGTGAAGGGTTGGCTCGGGCGGCTCGGCTACTCTAGTCCTGCAAAGGGTACTGAGTTCCTGCTGTGAAAAAAGTGCAGGAACTCCGTTCCCACGCGTTCCCGCAGGACTTGAGCCCTGGGTTTCCCGTAAAGGTAGCTATGAAGTAGGATACAGACTTCTAGAAACTATGCAGGTTTTTACAGCTCCATAGAGTGTGGTAAAGGTTAGCAATTTGTTCATTACATCCCCAACAAATAGGAGATGCGGAAGAGAATATTTTTGATAGTTTGTAGGGGGTCAAATGCCACCTATTTAGTATTTTTTGTTTGTTGTCCCAATACTCAATACATGAGGAGACTTTACTGGATATCTTTATAGCATTCATTGGTCCCAGGAAAATTCTTACTCTAGTTCTTTCTCCTATTTGATCATATGATAGTTTTTATTTTCATTTGATTGGGAATCTAATATTTTTGTAAAAAAAGAGAGATTCCTTTCCTTTTTACCTCTTTATTTTTAGTAAGACATAGCCAGATTTATAAAGAAATTTTCATGGTGTTATGGGTTAAACTCTTTTAAGCGGGTGTGTTTGGTGATTTTTCCTAATACCATGCTCTCATATTGTATTGGTAAACTTTTAAAAAGAAAATGACCGTGGGGTAGATTCAGGTAGGGGCGCGCACTGATACGGCGGCGCAGCGTATCGTCTTTACGCTACGCCGCCGTAAATTAAGGGCTGTATTCACGAAGCACTTGCTCCGTAAGTTGCGGCGGCATAGCGTAAAAGGGGCCGGCGTAAGCGCACGTAATTCAAATGATCCGGTAGGGGGCGTGGGTAGGGATCCCTAAAATTTCCCGACGTGCATTGCGGTAAATCACGTCGCAAGGACGTCATTGGTTTAGACGTGAACGTAAATGGCGTCCAGCGCCATTCACGGACGACTTACGCAAACGTAAAATTTTCAAATCGCGACGCGGGAACGACGTCCATACTTAACATTGGCTGCGCCTCCTAATAGCAGGAGCAACGTTACGACGAAAACGACTTAGGCCTCGTCCACACGGACGGACTGTTCGCTGAAATCGGTCCGCCGGACCGTTTTCAGCGGACATGTCCACCCGGAGATTTCTGTCTGATGGTTGTACACACCATCAGACAGAAATCCGCGCCGACAGACAGCGCGGTGACGTGGCCGCGCTGTCGCCACGACGATGATGCGGTGACGTGCGCGACCCTGGAAGGTCAATGCTTCCACGCATGCGTCGAATCACTTTGACGCATGCGAGGGATGGCGGCCGATCGAACATGTCCGGTGAGTCTGTACAGACGACCGAACATGTCCGACGGACATGGTTCCAGCGGACATGTTTCTTAGCATGCTAAGAAACATTTGTCCGCTGGAAACCTGTCCGATCCGCCGGACATTTGTCCGGTCGGCCGTACAGACGACCAAACATGTCTGCTGAAACTGGTGTGTACGAGGCCTTATGCAAACAACGTAAAAAACTACCGCCGGCGCACGGCGTAAGTATGTAATTCGCATACTCTACGCTGACAACTACGGAAGCGCCACCTAGCGGCCAGCGTGAGAATGCACCCTAAGATACGACGGCGTAAGAGACTTATGACAGTCGTATCTTAGGCTAATGTCGGCGTATCTAGCTTTCTGAATACAGAAAGTAGATACGCCGGCGCAGCTTTGGAATTACGCGGCGTATCTATGGATACGCCGGCTTAATTCTTTCCTGAATCTACCCCCTTGTTGGATCCGGCTTCCCAATGATAACCCGATTTTTTCAGTAGTCGGCCCATATCTCCTTCTATCCTCATACATGCAGTAGTACTTTTTGTAACTTTTGTAATTTGTTTCAGAAAGATTTCTTGGTATAAATATTGAGAAAAATGTTCATGTTATCTCTTTGTCTTACATACTATCACAATCGCACCACCCGATTAACAGGATAATCTGTAAACATGACGGTCACATACAGCAATCGTGTGGCAGATGCTAAGCTTGGCACTTTCTCTCGGTTGCTCCTTCGCTGGAGAGGCAGCATCTACAAATTATTATACAGAGAGTTCTTCATCTTCATCGGCTTATACTTCACTATCAGTGTCACCTACAGGTATCTGACTCCTTATGTATTGTAGCCTATCTAAATGTAATATAGATTTTTTTCTTAAAATGTATTTCTGTATTTTGTTATTATGTTCACAACTAAAATTGTAAATTTCTGTGGTTTTGACAAAGCACTTCCATAGCGTGAAATGCGTCAACCTACCTGCATTTCCCCTGCCTGTACTCATCCAGTGCTTTTAATATTTATGCTTCAATAAAGACTTTGGCCCGGATTCACAAAGCACTTACGCCAACATATCTCGAGATACGCTGCGTAAGTGCAAATATGCGCCGGCGTATCTGTGCGCCGTGCCCACAAAACTAGATACGCCTGAAAATAGGCTTCATCCGACCGACGTAACTTGTCTACGCCGGCGTATCGTGGGCGCATATTTACGCTGGACGTATTTGGCGCTCCCATTGATTTTCTATTGACATATGCGAATGAGGGAGATACGCCGATTCACGAACATACGTCCGTCCGACGCAGTGCGCGTAAAGTCATACGTCCGGCGCAAAGTTATGCCCCATAAAGGAGGTGTAACTCAGCAGCATCCATGCAAAGAGAACACAAGCCGGCGTATTTTACGTCATTTACGTAGTACGTGAATAGGGCTGGGTGTAGGTTACGTTTACGCCGTAGGCAGTTATTCCGACGTGATTCTGAGCATGCGCACTGGAATACGTCCACGGGACGGCGCATGCGCCGTTCGTTTTAAGTACTCTTATGGCACTCGGGCATGGGGTCATGCCTCATTAGCATGGCTCACGCCCACTTCCACCTAAGCCGGCTTACGCCAAGGGAACCCAGCGCAGTTTGGGAGGCAAGTGCTTTGTGAATTCGGTGCTTGCCTCTCTGCGATACGTCGGCGTAGCGTATATTGGATACGCTACGCCGGCTTAAATATGCGCCAATGTATGTGAATCCAGGCCTTTGTACTTTACTCTCTGTGTTGGTGCGCTGCCGATCCGCACATTTTCATAAAAATGTTAATTACATTTCTTTTGTCAGGAAATTGTGAAATATTGATAATGAATAATATTTGCCATATTTTGGTAGCAGGCGGTGCACTTGAGGCAGTTCATTCCTGCTAAAGCCGGTCACAGATGGTCGCAGGGGAGATTTGAACCATTAATGGTCAGGCTGATTGTACCCAAGTCGATTTTGCAACCCATGGTTGCAGGAAAGAAAATCGCATTATCTGTTCTGCCTAATGCCCAGCAGGCTGAACTTGAAAAAACTGAAGCGCTGAGGAAGAACCGCTATACTTACAATCCAATGTTAGAGCAGCGATCTCTCCCTCTGAGATTTTGGGAGGGGTCCCTCTGTCAGAAGCTGTCTGGCTGAGAGCACTGATCGGATGCCGATCGGCAGATCTTTTTCGGTCATACACCTTCTGTTGGGCCAGCTGCCATACACATGGGCCGAATGTCGGCTGGTTTCTACTAAACCGGACGATGCCGCCTAATATTCGGCACGTTTGTATGGCCCTTAAAGGGGTTGTAAAGGTTCGTTTTTTTTTTCTAAATAGGTTCCTTTAACCACTTAAGGACCCATTCACGCCGATATACGTCCGAAGCTCCGTGACCGTGGCCGCGGGACTCGTGGACCCGATCACCGTTGGAGTCCCGCGATCGGTCCCCGGAGCTGAAGAACGGGGAGAGCTGTGTGTAAACACAGCTTCCCCGTTCTTCACTGTAGCACTGTCATCGATCGTGTGTTCCCTTTTATAGGGAACCACAATCGATGACGTCACACCTACAGCCACACCCCCCTACAGTTAGAAACACAAATGAGGTCACACATAACCCCTTCAGCGCCCCCTTGTGGTTAACTCCCAAACTGCAACTGTCATTTTCACAGTAAACAATGCATTTTAAATGCATTTTTTGCTGTGAAAATTACATTGGTCCCAAAAATGTGTCCAAATTGTCCGAAGTGTCCGCCATAATGTCGCAGTCACGAAAAAAATCGCTGATCACCGCCATTAGTAGTAAAAAAATAAATAATAAAAATGCAATAAAACTATCCCCTTTTTTGTAAACGCTATAAATTTTGCACAAACCAATCGATAAACGCTTATTGCAATTTTTTTTTACCAAAAATAGGTAGAAGAATATGTATCGGCCTAAACTGAGGAAAAAAAATAATGTTTTATATATTTTTGGGGGATATTTATTATAGAAAAAAGTTAAAAATATTGATTTTTTTTCAAAATTGTCGCTCTATTTTTGTTTATAGCGCAAAAAATTAAAACCGCAGAGGTGATCAAATACCACCAAAAGAAAGCTCTATTTGTGGGAAAAAAAGGACGCCAATTTTGTTTGGGAGCCACGTCACACGACCGCGCAATTGTCAGTTAAAGCGACGCAGTGCCGAATCGCAAAAACTGGCCGGGTTCTTTAGCTGTCTAAAGGTCCGGGTCTTAAGTGGTTAAGCTAGTGCATTGTTGGTTCACTTACCTTTTCCTTAGATTTCCCTTCGAAATGTTTTTTTTCTTTGTTTTCTTTGTCTGAATTTCTCACTTCCTGTTCCTCCTCAGTAAGCTGTTCTGGCTGACTAAACACTGCTCGGATGATGGTGTCAAGTTTACTGAGGAGAAACAGGAAGTTAGAAATCCAGACAAAGAAAAAAAAATTTAGAAGGGAAATCGAAGGAAAAGGTAAGTGAACCAACAATGCACTAGCTTAAAGGAACCTATTTAGAAAATAAAAAACGAACCTTTACAACCCCTTTAAGTCATTTACCTTACAATACAATGGTTTTATAAATGGGGATAAGTAACAATTTTTTTTTTTTACAAGAACCAGTGACACTGTCATTGCTACTGCAATTTATGTTACTGTTGTCATTAATGAGTCACCTCCACTGGTCATCAAGGCATGGCACTGACCTCTTTAACTTGTTTTGCAGGCTTCTTCTCAATGTGCAACAGAGGATTCACTTTGAGCAGTTGGCACTTTACTGTAACAACTATGCAGAGCTAATTCCAGTGTCGTTTGTCCTAGGTAACTCATCAATTATTCTTCACATCCCCTATTTGTATTATAATAATAACCATGATACATTCTCACATGTTACACAAGCACATCATAAAGAGTCTACCTAAAGGGGAGTTAAAAGGGTTGCAAAGCTTCTATGCTTTAAGGTGAAAAAACACTTTGCATTCTCCGGCCCCCCAGCCCCTGAGCCTCGAATCTCTGTGGGCGCGATCCCGTGTTTGCTTTTCCCCAGCTCTTGTCAGCTCTTCATTGGGATGATTGATAGCAGCGCAGCCATTGGGTCCCGCTGCTGTCAATTAAACCAATGACGCGGCGCGCCGGGAGTAGGGCCGAATCATACACTCAGCGGCTACATCCGCCGACTGTATGACACAGGAGCGCACCCACAAGGTAACGCCCTTGGGAGAGCGCTGCCTAAAGGGGGTTAGCTTTATGCGGGAAGGAGTCGCGAAAGCCGCCGCGGGACCCCTGAAGAGGATGATCAGGGCCACTCTGTGCAAAACTAACTGCACAGTGGAGGTAAGTATGATAGGTTTGTTATTATTTTTTTATAAAACCTGAACCTTTAGTGTCCCTTTAGGCTCCATTCACATCTAGGCAGACAAATTCGCAGCGTTTTGTCCCGCGAATTGCGGCGGCAAATAGTGGCGTTTTGTACCGCGATTTGCGGCGACAAAACGCCGCGATTGTCCGCCTAGATGTGCCCCTAGATGTGCCCCTCTATGGAGATGGTTCCCGAACGCCGAAAGCCGCCTGAAAAAAAGGTCCGGGACCTTTTTTCAGGCGGCAGGCGTTCGGCGTGGAGATGTGAACCATCTCCATAGAGGGCAATGTCTTTTCATCCCTCTGGCGGCAGCGGTGTCGCACTACAGGCGACAAAACGCCTAGATGTGAATGGGGACTGTAGGTCACCATGTACAATACAATCTGACTATACAATCTTGCTACAATCAACTTTAGATTTGCCAAAACTAAATAACACGAGGACCTACCAAATCTATTCAATCAATTTGCATCCAATCTGGCATGTCCTTGCACTACATAGTTGTTAGTAGCAGTGGCGGCCCGTAATGCAGGGTGCAGGGGCACCGCCCCCCTATCCCTGCATCCAGGACTCAGGAGATGGCCACCCAAAGTGCTCTGCATCCGTCCCGTCCCCCGGCTGGAGCACCAGCCGCCTCTGGTTAGTAGATCTAATGCCGCTTACACACGATCGGAATTTCAGATGAAAAAAGTCAGATGGACTTTTTTCATCCGAAATTCCGATCATGTGTGGGCCCCATCAGAATTTTTTCCATCGGTGTTAAGAAATAGAACATGTTTTATTTTTTTCCGATGGGAAAAAAAACAATAGGAAATTCCTATCGTCTGTGTCCAACTCCGACGTCGAAAAAAACGACGCATGCTCAGAATCAAGTCGTCGCATGCTCGGAAGCATTGAACTTATATTTTCATGCTGAAAAATTATCGTGTGTACGCGGCATAACCTTTTCAATTACTATAAATAACAGGTAGAAGGGCCCAATATAAGACAATGGCAGAATGTGGGATACCCTTATGCCGCGTACACACGATAATTTTTCAGCATGAAAGAAAACGTCGTTTTTCAGCATGTCTAAAAAACGACGTTTTCCCAACTTCATCATTAAAAACGACGTTGCCCACACACCATCGTTTAAAAAAAATGATGAACAAAGCGCGGTGATGTACAACATGTACGACGGCACTCTAAAGGGGAAGTTATATTCGCCTTTGGGCTGCTTTAGCTGATTCCTTGTTAGTAAAAAACGTTTCACGCTTTTTTGTCTGTTACAGCGTGATGAATGTGCTTACTCCATTATGAACAGTAGTTTTACCAGAACGAGCGCTCCCGTCTCATAACTTGCTTCTGAGCATGCGCGGGTTTAAAACGTTGTTTTAGCCCACACACGATAATTTTTTAAAAACCTGAAAAACGACATCGTCTAAAACGACGTTAAAAAATGCAGCATGTTCGAAAAAAAAATGTTGTCGTTTTTCAGAACCTGAAAAACGATGTGCAGCCTACACACGATCTTTTTAAATTATGTTTTTTAAAAACAATGTTTTTTTTCATGCTGAAAAATTATCGCGTGTACGCGGCATTACAGTGTTACTACAGACACCTAGCCCTATGTCTGTCACAGATCTTTTTTTAGGATCCGGTAAAATAGCATTGAATTCATCAGCTATGGAATGCCTAGTGTTATATGATTGCTTTCGATCTTGTTCTAATCATTCAGACTGTGGGAAGATTACTTCATGCCTACGGTTGGTCTTATGGACTTGTATGGCAGTCTAATATGGCTTTTTCAGCTTGTTTTATAAAACTCTGTATAGTAATATTTGCATATTACATTCATTAGGACTTCAGCTATTGCTACATCGGTTCATGCTATAATCAGATCTTTCCTGTTCTTTTGTTTTCACGCTATTTCTGATCTCTAAATAACACCATTGTAGCATACATTATACTTATCACATGTGTAATTGTCATTACCGGATTGCGTAAGCAAACTATGGTTCTTGGTAAACACTGCTGCCTACACATGAATGAGAGGTTTAAACAGGTTTAAAATCAGATTATAGTCTTAACAATGTTTAATGATACTGTTCTGCATGAAAGAATATTTACAGCTTCTGGATATTTGTGCTATGTACTCACAGTGATTGTGTCCGCTTGCATAAGGATTATAGGTCACATTAGGTGTACAACATATCATCAATAGCGAGGAGTGATGAAAGCTTTGTCCATCATTGCAGAGATAAATGTGCTAACAACTATAAGCTTGCGTATAAAGGATCACTACCTCATCTATGATAAAGAGACTATCCTATAATAATAGTTGAAGTTTTCTAGCATGTTGTTGTTATCACTTTTATGAATCCCGCTAGTTTGCCATTTATTCCAATGGCATTTTTTTTTATTTTGGGTAAAGTGTGAAATACATAGGCTGTTTTTTTTTTTTTTTTGCATGTATCCCTACTGTGGGTTGGTCCTCCCTATTAGTCCTGGCGACCATTGTCAGGCAGAAAACGTTGGGTAAGCCAACATTTTACAGTTAGAATTAAGGGGAACTCTTTGAAGACATCTATTCCATTGACAGTTGTGTAAGAAAAGGTTTCCCTTCCGGGCAGTGAAGCCGCAATTCTTCTCTTCCTGGTTCCCTCACCGAGGATGGCGGTGGGGGCAGCAGAGTGACGAGCGATTGGACTCGCAGAACCCGTATCCCTGTTCCATTGATAGTTGTGTAAGAAAAGGTTTCCCTTCACTTTGGAGAGATTTACACTTAAAGCGGAGCTCCACTCTAAAGTGGAACTTCCGCTCATCGGAACCCCCCCCCCCCCTCCGGTGGCACATTTGCCACCTTTCAGGGGGGTGCAGATACCTATCTAAGACAGGTATTTGCACTCACTTCCGGGAGTCCACTCTGCGGGGACCTGCGGTTAGTGTGTCATTACCCGTCCCCCCGTTGTGTTCTGGGAAACACACGGCTCCCAGAACACAGCGGGGACCAGTGAGCACGGCGCAGCGCGACTCGCGCATGCGACGTAGGGAACCGGGCAGTGAAGCCGCAATGCTTCACTTCCTGGTTCCCTCACCAAGGATGGCGGTGGGGGCAGCAGAGTGACGAGCGATTGGACTCCAGGACAGGTAAGTGTCCTAATATTAAAAGTCAGCAGCTGCAGCATTTGTAGCTGCTGGCTTTTAATATTTTTTTTTACGGCAGAGCTCCGCTTTAATTCTAATGCTTAACCACTAGCCGACCGCGCACCGCCGTTCTACGTCGGCAGGTCGGCTCGGCTGGGCGAGAGCACGTAGTATAACGTCCTCTCTCTCAACCGCCACTAGGGGCGTGCGCGTGCCCCCCGCTCGCCCCCGACTCCCGTGCGTGGGCCTCCGGGCACACGCGATCGCTCGGTACAGAGCGGGGACCGGGAGCTGTGTGTGTGTAAACACACAGCTCCCGGTCCTGTCAGCGGGGGAAACGCTGATCTTCTGTTCATACAATGTATGAACAGAAGATCAGTGTTTCCCCTAGTGAGGCCACCCCCCCCCCCCCCACAGTAAGAACACACCCAGGCATACTTAACCCCTTCCCCGCCCCCTAGTGTTAACCCCCTCACTGCCAGTGGCATTTTTATAGTAATCCAATGCATTTGTATAGCACTGATCGCTATAAAAATGCCAATGGTCCCAAAAATGTGTCAAAAGTGTCCGAAGTGTCCGCCATAATGTCGCAATACCGAAAAAAAATCGCTGATCGCCGCCATTACTAGTAAAAAAAATATATTAATAAAAATGACATAAAAATACCCCCTATTTTGTAAACGCTATAACTTTTGCGCAAACCAATCAATAAACGCTTATTGCAATTTTTTTTTACAAAAAAATATGTAGAAGAATACGTATCGGCCTAAACTGAGGAAAAAAAATGTTTTTTTATATATTTTTGGGGGATATTTATTACAGCAAAAAGTAAAAAATATTATTTTTTTTCAAAATTGTCGCTCTATTTTTGTTTATAGCGCAAAAAATAAAAAACGCAGAGGTGATCAAATACCACCAAAAGAAAGCTCTATTTGTGGGAAAAAAAGGACGCCAATTTTGTTTGGGAGCCACATGGCACGACCGCGCAATTGTCTGTTAAAGCGACGCAGTCCCGAATCGCAAAAAGTACTCTGGTCTTTGGGCAGCAATATGGTCCGGGGGTTAAGTAGTTAATATCCTTTGCGCAAAGGATTTGGTGCATTTGCTGCCAAAAGCTTTATGCTATCGGACAGGGCCACCAATTTATGAAAAAAGTTCCATGTTTAGGGAAGCCATGGAAACGGTCAATAGAATATTAAAACGGGTCACATTTGAGACAATCCAATGGCAAAACGTTCTGGGGCACTCAAAGCTAGGGGTGAAAGAGGGATTATGGATGACTGATAGAAGCGGAAGGTGAGGGAATAGAAATCTGCCAGTATATTTCTGACTGTCCCAAAGTCATAGTGAGTGTTGCGTGATGGGTTCGATATATTCTTCCTCTCTTGAGGGAGAAGCCATAAAAGGTTATGGATAGACAAAGGGGCAAAATCGTAGGCCTCTATATCTTCTCACAAAGGCCTGGCTGGTATATTATTTGGTTAAATGAGGAAACTGGGCTGCATGATAGTATCTTGAAAAGCAAGGGATTCCTAAACCTCCTTGTGATCTGGTCTAATGCCGCGTACACACGATCGGTCAAACCGATGAGAACGGTCTGATGGACCGTTTTCATCGGACCAAACAGATCGTGTGTGGGCCCCATCGGTTATTTATCCATAGGTTAAAAAAAAGCAATCTTGTTTTAAATGTAACCCGATGTATACCTAACCGATAGAACAAAACCGATCGTTTGTAGGCACGTCCATCGGTTATAAATCCAGGCATGCTCCGAATCAAGTCGACGCATGCTTGGAAGCATTGAACTTCGTTTTTTTTCAGCACGTCGTTGTGTTTTACATCACCACGTTCTGACACGATTGTTTTTTTAACCGATGGTGTGTAGGCGCGGCTGACCATCAGTCAGCTTCATCGGTTAACCTATGAAAACATCAGACCGTTCTCATCGGTTTGACCGATCGTGTGTATGCGGCATAATACATAACCTGTTCAAAAGTACAAGGTTTCCTGTTGCCCCAAATGAAGCACATCACGCATGTTTGAATCTGGTGCAGCACTTGGTTCAGAATTGAAATTGGTAATACCATAAAGAGGTATCTCATTTTTATTGTGGATAAAAAATGTGTAGCGCTGAAAAAAGTCACATGTTGCCAAAATGATTCTAAAATAATTATAACAAAAATAGTGTCCAATAAAGGTGAATGAAGTTCATATGGGAAATATTCCCACGAGAAAGATGTAATCCTGTGTTACTCCAATGTTATTCGAAAATATGTGAAGACCCACCACCAGTGAATGTAAGGGGAGGCTTACCAGCTAGCCTGTGACCGCCCTTCTAAGGCCGCGTACACACGGTCCTTCCAAACCGATGAGAATGGCCCGACGGGCCATTTCCATTGGTTCACCGCTGAAGTGGCCTGATGGTCTGATATGCGTATACACCATCGTTCCAAAAACCGATCGGGTCAGAACGCGGTGACGTCAAACACACAACGTGCTGAATAAAACGAAGTTCAATGCTTCCAAGCATGCGTCGACTTGATTCTGAGCATGCGCAGGTTTTTAACCGATGCTTTCTGTACTAACCATTGGTTTGGACCGATCGGGCAGCGGTCCATCGGTTCGATTTTAAAGCATGTTTTAAAATTTTGGACCAAAGGACAATAGACCGATGGGCTATACACACGGTCGGTTTGGACCGATGAAACTGAACCTCGGTCCATTCTCATCGGTTTTGTCCGACCGTGTGTACGCGGCCTAAGGGTCTGCAGAGATACAAATGATCGTGAATGGTATCCTGTGGAGACCTCCAGGAAGAATCCTTTGTCTATCCCCTCTGTAGCGATAGTCAGTGCAATCACTCAGGTGCTCCAGTGACAGGTGTTCCAGCACAAGAGAAGATCAAATTTTTATTGCGGCAATGCAGCCTAACCAGAAGAGAAGATGAATGACCAAGGTGTCTAGTAAGGTGTGTAGCTTTTGGAAGATGGGCGGGTAGTTAGACTCATATAGAGAAAAGTAATCTTGGGTCAGAAAGACCCCCAGGTATGGTAGTTTCTCTGGCTCTAAGGAAGAAGGTATCCCTTCGAAACGTGTCAGCCAGCAGTGGTCCTCATGTTCTCTCCTTCATCACCTGGAGACTGATGCTATCAGACCGATTGGCACCATTTAAGATGTTTACATTGGGCCAGATTCAGGTAGGAGATACGACGGCGTATCCCCAGATACGCCGTCGTATCTCTGAGTGTGAGGCGTTGTATCTTGGCGCCTGATTCAAAGAATCAGATATGCCAGAATTTGTCTAAGATACGACCAGCGTAAGTCTCCTACGCCGCCGTATCTTAACTGCATATTTACGCTGGTCGCTAGGGGCGTGTCTGCTGATTTACGCCTAGAATATGTAAATCAGCTAGATACGCCTATTCACGAGCGTACGCCCGGCCGTCGCAGTACAGATACGCCATTTACAGCGTAAAGTTACCCCTGCTATATGAGGCGCAGCCAATGTTAAGTATGGACGTCGGGCCAGCGTCGATTACATTGTTTGCGTAAGTCGTTCGCGAATAGGGCTGGGCGTAATTTACGTTCACGTCGAAAGCATTGGCTTTTTGCGGGTTAATTTGGAGCATGCGCACTGGGATGCTTTCACGGACGGCGCATGCGCCGTTCGTAAAAAGCGTCATTTACGTGGGGTCACGATGATTTTGCATAAAACACGCCCACATCTTACAGATTTGAATTAGGCGGGCTTACGCCGGCCAATTTACGCTACGCCGCCGCAACTTACGGAGCAAGTGCTTTGTGAATAATGCACTTGCCTGTCAAAGTTGCGGAGGCGTAGCGTAAATAGGATACGCTACGCCCGCACAGAGTTACGCGCTCCCTACCTGAATCTGGCCCATTGTGGTTTTCTTTCGCATGCTTGTGGGTCATTTTTATTCATTCTTTTAATAAACGTATCAAAGGATAATGCACAAGGTTGGTGCACCCTCTTTTCTTTATTCTTTTTTTTATGGTAGTTTTTTGTATGGTTCCCCTTGGTATTGGAAGGTTTGTTGAAGATTCTGGAGCAAGGGAAGAGGCAGGGATATATTCAGGGCTTTGATCTGCAAGCCAGAGATCTTCCTGAATTGTGTTAAGAGGACAAGTAAATTAGGTAATGAGATATTCGAGTTTGTTACAGTCAGAATGACGTTGTCTGCAAACAGGTTAATAATTGTGAGCTGCGATATGTAGACTTGAAATATCTAGGGATTCTTGGATATCTTGTGCAAGGGCTTCTTGAACTCAGGCAAATAGGAGTGGGGGACAGCAGGCATCCCTGCCCTGTGCTTTGTGAGAAGGGAAAGGTAGGGGATTTTAAGTCAGCAAATTTTACATAGGCCTTTGGGAAATCCTATGGACTGAGTACCCACTTTAGAAAATGTGGCCCAAAGAACAAAAAGGGCCAGAAGACCGTATCAAATACTTTTTTAATGTCAAGAGATAAGAGCATAAGGGAGTCTGTTGGTGCTTGGAGGCCTCAACCAGGATAGCAAGTTTTGGAATGTTATCACTGGCCTGGTGGGCATACATCTGACTTGATTGTGGTGGACTCCAAGGCCTTGGTTAAGTCTAGTGTCTAGTATGTTAGCTAAAAGCTTGATGTCAACATTTAATATGGATATTGGGTGTCGTCAGTATTGTGTTTGGGAATTATCAAAATTAAGTTCAGGAGAGATCTAAGGCAAAAAGACCCTTGTTTAGGGAGACTGTTAAAAGCGTTGCATTGCTAAGGGGCAATAATGTTTGGGAAGCATTTATAGTAGTAGGTTGTAAAGCCACCTGGTCAAGGTCTTTCGCATAGCTACAGAGTTTTAATAGCTGCAAGGACTTCGTCCACCAAGATAGGAGGATTAAAGTTTTGGCTCCAAGAATTTGATAAGCGAGGTAGAGATTTTAGAGAAAAAGGTGTCTGAGAAGACATCCCTGGAGCTATAAAGCTCAGCTATATGTTGCTTGAAGAGCTTTGGGAGGGCTGATAGTGAGCACACACCTACCGGTGTAGAGACGATAGGGCGTACGAGACATTTCAACAAGGCGCAGTCCGCTTCTTAGATTTTTCAGTCTATGAATATTGGGCAGGAGAGTATCAACAGAGCTACCCACAAAGCAAATTTTGTCTGGTTCATCTCGATTAGGCATGTGCATTTTGTTTCATTCCGAATCGAAATACGGACAAATTTTTCATTATTCGGATATTCGGATGCATACGAATTCCCGAATTGTAATATAACCAATTTAACCGAATCCGAGCGAACGTTTTCGAAACGAAAACCCGTGGACGAAATTCGATCGAATTCGAAAACAAATTCTATTCGACTCGAAAACAATTCGATTCGAAAACAAATTCGAATGAAAATTGAAAGCAAATTTGAATCAAAATCTAAAAAATATAAATCGATTTCTAAAAAAGAATACAATAAAATAGAACATAAAATAATAAAACAATAGAATGAAAATCAAAGAATAGTAAAGAACAGAATGGAATTTAATAGAATGTAATCAAATACAATAGAATATGACCTGGCTTCTTCTATCTATCTTCCATTTTCTGAAATTCGAAATTCATATAGAATGAACTCAAATTCGAATAGAAAAATATTAGAAGAGTAGAATAATAAAATATATATATATATATATATAAATATATTTTTTTCTGCTCTATTCTAATATTTTTCTATTCGATTTTGAGTTCATTCTATATGAATTTCGAATTTCAGAAGATGGTTATATATATATAAATGTAATTATATATATATATATATATATATATATATATATATATATATATATATATATATATATATATATATATAATTACATTTATATATATAACCATCTTCTGAAATTCGAAATTCATATAGAATGAACTCAAATTCGAATAGAAAAATATTAGAATAGAGCAGAAAAAAATATATTTATATATATATATATATATATATATATATATATATATATATATATATATATTATTCTACTCTTCCAATATTTTTCTTTTCGAATTTGAGTTAATTCTATATGAATTTCGAATTTCAGAAAATGGAAGATAGATAAAAGATAGATAGAAGAAGCCAGGTCATATTATATTGTCTTTGATTACATTCTATTAAATTCCATTCTGTTCTTTACTATTCTTTGATTTTCATTCTATTGTTTTATTATTTTTATATTCTATTTGATTGTATTCTTTTTTAGAAATTGATTTATATTTTTTAGATTTTGATTAAAATTTGCTTTCAATTTTCATTCGAATTTGTTTTCGAATCGAATTGTTTTCTAATTCGATTTGAATAGAATTTGTTTTAGAATCCGATTGAAATATTATCGAATCCAGTCGAAATATTTTCAAATCCGACCGGATTTTTCGAAATTCGGTCGAAAACGAACGAATTCCGAAAACGAATTTAACACATGTAACGAATCTAACTTAACGAAATTAATTAAATAACAAATTAAAATGAAACAAAACAAATGTTTCCCTTTTGCACATGTCTAATATTGATCTAGCTGAAATTTGCTCAGTGTATGGCCAACTTACCCTATTTTTGACCATGTACTGCATGTGCATGTGCAACAGCAGGGCTCATATGCCACAAATATTTGTCCATGGCATCTTAGGTTTCTCTGCTGAAAGCGCACTCACTGCACGCTCCCATTACATTGACTGAGCTGTCAAAAACATGTCCAGGTCTATGATTTTAATCGGGAGCCAGTTGGATGGGGGACAGCCAATCACAGTGATCACATGATTAGGAAGTCTGTCCTAACCCCAGCGTAAAGACCCAGTGAAAGGAGAGGGCAGGAACAGGTTAAGTGATTTTAAACCTTATAACATCATTCCCGTTGTCACTTTTTTTAACCCCTTGCTGACCCACACACAGTAGTTAACTGTGTGGCAGCTGCAGGCTCAGCGATGTACTGCTACGTCACTAAGCACATGCGCACTAGTGCACCCCCTGGGCACAGAGTGCCAAAAACTTGTGAATGCTGTGTGTGTGTGATCGCTACTATTGGTTGTGCAAATAAATTATTACATTTCATTTGCGTACAGTGTTGCATGACTGCGCAATTGCCAGTTAAATTAGCACAGTGCTGAATAGCAAAAAATGCCTCAGTCATGAAACGGGGTAAAACCTTTCCAGTGGTCAAGTGGTTAAATATTAGCCCATTAATAGCTTTGTCCTATAAATAACATTGGCATTAATGTTCATTTTTCCTGACCAAATTTCTCACTGTGAACGTTGCAGTTAGTGGTGGACTCAGGGATCCTGCCTCTCTACTGAACATCCTCCAAACACATTTCGCCTGCATTGTTTTTACAGTTCTTTATCTGTATCCTTTGGATTAGGAAAACAGCAATTTCCATTTGCTTTCTTCCTATTAGGTTTTTATGTCACCCTGGTGGTTTCCCGATGGTGGGCCCAGTATGAGAGTGTGCCATGGTTAGACCGTATCATGTGTTTGGTGTCCAGTAATGTACATGGGACAGATGAGCGAGGGAGGATGCTGCGACGGACACTTATGCGTTACGCCAGCCTCTCGGGTGTTCTGATACTGCGTTCCATTAGTACTGCAGCTTACAAGAGATTCCCTACCCTTCAGCATGTTGTCAATGCTGGTAAGTATCAATAGACTATTTACCAGCTTATAAGAAAACTAGAATGTCAAAGTAGGCTTACATATAATGGAAATGTGGAATGGCCTAGTATGCCAGACCCTATAGTAGCAGATTGATTGTTTTATTTAATCATCACTCATGTTTCTCATGTAAAGTTTCCCATAGATATAGAAAGGTGATCAGAAAAACAGGTGCTTACATAAAACTGCCTTAAGCAGGTATGTTGGACTAGTGTTTTATGGGCCCCCTCCTCTTCTCTGTGGATTCACTGATTGTGGGTTAAATGCTCCGCAGACTCCCGTAAAAAAAAAAAGTGAAATTAGCCTTTAAAAACTTTGAAAAAGGATGTGACATCTGTGAGATTTTTTTTATTGCTTTCCACTACGTTATTGGAGAGATTTTTCTTCACTTCTTATCCCACAGACACACAAGGAATCAAATAAATGGTTGTTGTTGCGCCAAACTATATATTATATTTTTGGTTTGTTCGCCGCCCCCCCAAAAAAATGGAGCATCGGCCGCCACTGTAATACTTATAAATTTGACAAGAATCTTCTAAAAATCACCAAAAAACATAATGGGCCAGATTCACGATGGACTTACGACGGCGTATCTCCACGTACCCCGTCGTAAGTCCGAATACGAGCCGTCGTATCTATGCGCCTGATTCATAGAATCAGTTACGCATAGATTTGGGCAAGATACGAGCGGCGTAAGTCTTCTACGCTGTCGTATCTTGGGGTGCATATTTACGCTGGCCGGTAGGTGGCGATTTCGTTGATTTCCGTGTCGAATATGTAAATTAGGTAGATACGCCGATTCACGAACGTACTTGCGCCCGCTACGCCGTTTACGTTAGGCTTACGTCCGGCGTAAAGTTACCCCTGCTATATGAGGCGCAGCCAATGCAAAGTGGAAGTCAGCACAAGCGTATATTCTTACGTTGTTTACGTAAGTCGTACGTGAATGGGGCTGTGCGAAGGTTACGTTCACGTCACAGGCATTGAGCCGGCGTAACTTACGGAAAAAATTTGACGTGATACTGAGCATGTGCGCGCATGCGCCGTTCTTTAAGCGCGTCATTTACGTGGGGTCACGATTTATTTACATACAACACGCCCACCTCTTCCACATTTGAATTACGCAGGCTTACATCGGCCCATTTACGCTACGCCACCGCAACTTACGGAGCAAGTGCTTTGTAAATACTGCACTTGCCCGTCCAAGTTGCGGAGGCGTAGCGTAAATAGGATACGCTACGCCCGCACAAAGTTACGCCCATATACGTGAATCTGGCCCAATATGTATATATACTTCATCCAGTGAAACAATAGTGAAAACATAAGTGAATCAAATCTGCGGTGAACATAAAAAGGAACAACTTAAAACAGTTCATTAGTGAATCCACAAAAGACTAATCCACAATAAAGTACACTTGCTTCGGCGACTCCACCCACCTTTCAATTTATGCGCTTACCTTCGCTTTTGACCTCACTTACTAGGTAAAGTCACGCTTTCCCCTGTGCTGGGGCATATACTATTAGGTTCCTCTGTGCTTTCCCTCCTCCTCCTGTGAGCCACTTGGTGTCCTGACACTCTTTCCGTGATCGGGGTGTATGGCACTTTAAAACCGCAGTTTTGTCCGTGTGATGGCTCATGTAAAAAAGGGGGTCCTGGTTGTGCAGTAATTTTAAATCCCATTTATTAAAAAAACATAGTAACTTACATTCAGGTTAAAAGCTTACAGCTTTTAAAAACGGACAATGGGGCTCCAAACCTCCCGCATCACTTACGATATTCGACAGTGTTACCCGGCTCCACCCTGATGCATATCGTCACAGTCACATGACTTCCTCAGGGGTATCCTTGACCGTGACAACACGCGTAAGGTGGAGCCAGATGCTCAGATTTAAAATTGCTGCACAATGAGGACCCCCTTTTTTACATGAGCCATCACACAGACAAAACCATGGTTTTAAAGGGCCATACACCCGATCATGGAAGGAATGTCAAGAGAAGCACAGAGGATCTCAATAGTATATGCCCCAGCACAGGGGAAAGCATGACTTGACCTAGTAAGAGAGGCCAAAAGGGGAGGTGAGCGCTTAAGTTGAAAGGTGATGGGAGTTACCGAAGCATGTGCATTTTATTGTGGATTTGTCATTTGTGGATTCACTGTTTTACATGTTTTTTTTTTTTTTAAAGGACTATTTTTAAGTTGTTAATTTTTATGTTCACCGCAGATTTGATTCACTTATGTTTTCACTATTGTTTGACTAGATGGAGTATATATATATATATATATATATATATATATATATATATATATATACCTACATATTATGTATTTTCTGGTGATTTTTAGAAGATTCTTGTCAAATTCTTGTATAATATATACTGTAGTTTGTTAATGAGATATACACAAGTTTAAAGGGATAGGCGCAATAATATCCATTTATTTGTTCACTTATTTTCACGTTGTGGGAATGCAATTAGTTTGTATGTAGCCACCCACCACGGATTTCTGACCATTTCACACACACACGTTATTTTAAGTAGCGCGGGATAATACATTTGTTCCTTTTAGACACACAAGGAAGTGAGAAATAATCTCTTCAAACCTGACAGCAGTTTTAACCCATCCGTACTCTTTGGGTAAAGTTCTGCTTTAAATTTATATTCATAAGCAGCTTATAAATCAACTGACTAGTAATATCTTCTGTTTGTGGATGACAGGTAGACTTTAATATTTGCAAAGGTCTCTTTTTTATTGACAGCAGTTTGAAGAAATGTTTCTCATGTTTGCTGACCATAGGTTTCATGACACCATGTGAACGTGTGAAATTTGAAGCCATTTCTTCTCCCCATAATAAGTTCTGGATTCCATGTGTCTGGTTCGCCAATCTGGCCGTGACAGCGAGGACAGAAGGACGAATCCGGGATGGTTTTGTGTTGCACCTCATCCTGAATGTGAGATGGTGAATCATGTGTGCCATTACAGAATATGTTACCTATGTGTGCAATGAGAGGTCAGATATGAAGGGCTTTCATTATACTGCAAATAGATACAAAATATTTGGACCGGTCCTTTTATTGAGACATAGGCCCAGATTCTCAAAGGAGATACGACGGCGTATCTCCAGATACGCCGTTGTATCTCTGAGTATGAGCCGTCGTATCTATGCGCCTGATTCATAGAATCAGTTACGCATAGATTTCTATTAGATCCGACCGGCGTAAGAGACTTACTTAACTGCATATTTACGCTGGCCGCTAGGGGCGTGTACGCTGATTTACGCCTAGAAATATGTAAATCAGCTAGATACGCGAATTCACGAACGTACGCCCGGTCGATGCAGTACAGATACGCTGTTTACATTAGGCTTTTCCCGGCGTAAAGTTACCCCTGCTATATGAGGCGTACATGTGGTGTACCAATGTTAAGTATGGACGTCGTTCCCGCGTCGAATTTTGAATATTTTACGTCGTTTGCGTAAGTCGGGGCTGGACGTAATTTCCGTTCACGTCGAAACCAATACGTCCTTGAGGCGTACTTTGGAGCAATGCACACTGGGATATTCCACAGACGGCGCATGCGCCGTTCGTGAAAAACATCAATCAAGTTATTTACATAAAACACGCTCCCCTGTTCCACATTTGAATTACGCCGGCCTATTTACGCTACGCCGCCGCAAGTGCTTTGAGAATACTGCACTTGCCCGTCTAAGTTGCGGAGGCATAGCATAAATAGGATACGCTACGCCGGAACAAAGATACACTCTTCTACGAGAATCTGGCCCATATTGGGCTGGGGCAGCTTTCCAAGCTATAGTCAGAGATGGCTCTATTCTATATATGTGCTGTCTTTTGTTGTGTTTTTTTTTTTTTTTTTAGAGCTATTTTAAGTAAACGTTTCACAAACTTGAGCAAATCAGACATTGCATAACATTTACAGAGAACTAAATGCCAAAATGTTCAATAGATACAGATATTTTGTCAGCATATGCAAATCCTGACTTTACCATAAAAAAAAAAAAACTGTTGGCCTCACCCTCTCATACCTCTTAAAGGGGTTGTAAAGGAAAAAAATGTTTTCCCTAAATAGCTTCCTTTACCTTAGTGCAGTCCTCCTTCACTTACCTCATCCTCCCATTTTGCTTTTAAATGTCCTTATTTCTTCTGAGAAATCCTCACTTTCTGTTCTTCTGTCTGTAACTACACACCGTAATGCGAGGCTTTCTTCCTGGTGTGGAGAAAGCCTCTTGAGGGGGGAGGGGGCGAGCAGGAGTGTCAGAAAACCCATTAACACACAGCTCCTTTCTCTATCTGCAAAGTAGAGAGTGTCCTGACTTGCCTGTTTGCCCCCTCCCCCCTCAAGAGGCTTTCTCCACACCAGGGAGAAAGCCTCGCATTACTGTGTGTAGTTACAGACAGAAGAACAGGAAGTGAGGATTTCTCAGAAGAAATAAGGACATTTAAAAGCAAAATGGAAGGATGAGGTAAGTGAAGGAGGACTGCACTAAGGTAAAGGAAGCTATTTAGGGGGAAAAAATTCCTTTACAACCCCTTTAAGCCTTTCTGTTGGCCTTTCAATGTGATGGACATCCTCTGTGACCAATAGGCAGACATCTCCATCTCCAGCCACTCCCTCGCTGACCTGTGCCCTGCACAAAACAGACACGACTGTCAAAGCAAGGATTGACCTGTCTTTAAAGGGGTTGTAAAGGTACAATTTTTTTCCCTAAAAAGCTTCCTTTACCTTAGTGCAGTCCTCCTTCACTTACCTCATCCTTCAAATTTTGCTTTTAAATGTCCTTATTTCTTCTGAGAAATCCTCACTTCCTGTTCTTCTGTCTGTAACTCCACACAGTAATGCAAGGCTTTCTCCCTGGTGTGGAGTGTCGTTCTCGACCCCTCCCTTGGACTAAAGGAGAGTCAGGACGCCCACTAACACACAGCTCCTTTCTCTATCTGCAACGTAGAGAGCGTCCTGACTCTCCTGTAGTCCAAGGGAGGGGGGGAGCACAACACCAGGGAGAAAGCCTTGCATTACTGTGTGTAGTTACAGACAGATGAACAGGAAGTGAGGATTTCTTAGAAGAAGGACATTTAAAAGCAAAATGGAAGGATGAGGTAAGTGAAGGAGGACTGCACTAAGGTAAAGGAAGCTATTTAGGAAAAAAAATTGTACCTTTACAACCCCTTTAATGTGTGGGCTTTCACTGACAGCCTAACTTCACATTGGTGGGTGGGGTGTTTAATTATTACTGCCACTGACCATCAATGAAAGGGGTAGTAGGGGATTAAGTATTAGTATCTTTGACTACCAGTTAAAGTGATAGTCAAAGACAGGGAGTAGGGGGCAATTTTTTCTGTCGCTGTCACGGGGGGGGGGGGGGTAATTGTTATTGCCACCAGCCATCAGTGAAAGGGGGGTTTTAATATTACTGTCACTGACCCCCCAATGCTGGGGTTTATTTTAGCTCCCACTAATTCGAATGTTAGGAGTAACTAACACTGCCTGACACCAATGTTGGGAGTTATTATTACTGTCTGTGACACCAGCAATGGGGGCTTTTTTTACTCCCACAATCTCTTCATTGTACCCCAAGGCCCTATTTTGTCTAAAAAAATAGCAAAGCAAAAGGAAAAAGATGTTACATAACAAGCCAAATGCCGTGAAATGATGCAGAATTTATTGATCAGCCAACTTTTTTGGCCACGTCCCCTTGCATTTTTCTTCTTGTACTTTTAAAGCATTAGTTCACCTACAGAGAGAATGAAAAGATTAACTAACAGCGTACACGGAGCTGCGGTGGCTCAACGCGATTGGCACTGCGCTGACAAGCCATTCACCTCTGCAGCTAGGGGTTCGGATGCCGGTCTCAGCTACATGTGAATTGAGTTTGGTGGTCTCAGCCCGGCTCCCGGTGGGTGTGCTATGCGAGGTAAGCCTGCGCTTAGTACGCCATCCCTCCCTCCCGCAAAAACCACCACACTTACACGCACTCGAAATTGGGTTAACATGCACGCACTTTGACCACGCGGTCTCTAAAAAGAGAGGCGAAAGAATAACGGGGCTGGTTGAGCGGGCTAGATCCTCTCACCCCCTTACAGGGAGTCCCTCTGCCCCATTGGGCTTCAAAGCGGAGCAGGTAGGGCGGGCTGTGTGGGAGGACCCCCTCACACACCCACCATTGCCACCCGGGGCATGGAGAAAGGTGGCAGATTGCCTCTGGGGGAGGCCTGCCTACTCCCAACTCCTGCAGTCCGGCTCCTCTCTCGAGTACACGCACAAAATACACTTTAAAAAAAAAAACCTAACAGCGTACACAATCCAACTGGGCATTTGAAATCCATGCTGCTCTCTCTCTTCTCTGTCAGCACTTCCAGGATGGACCAGATGGATTCTGATTAGTAGAAGCTGTCACACTGGCCAATCAGAATCAGAAACAGGACTGTCCTGGAAACGTTGAAAGTAAAGGGATTTTCAAATTCCCTAGACCGCTGGAGCAGCTGCAGGGGGGCTGACAGCTCGGCAATCCTGGAGGTAAGTAGAGCAGGGGGGTGTAGTGGGTGTCCACTGTTAGTTCACCTTTACGTTTTCTTTGTAAAGGTGAACTACCCCTTTGAAGCCTCGTACACACGGTACAATTGTTGGCCAACCGAGCGTCTGATATTTGTCAAAAGGGCGTGTGCCAGGATCTTGTCTTGCACACTAATGGTGCACAATTGTTGTGCAACAAATACAAATGTAGTGACGTACTATAATGGAATTTCAGCTCTTGAGCGCCACCCTTTGGGCCTCTTCTGCTAATTTTGTGTTTGAGCATTGATTCCGAGCATGTGTGTACTTTTGACTTTTGTGTGATGGATTTGTGTACCAACCATCAGGAAATCTGACAAAAAAGCATACTAACGGTCAGATTTTAGGACAATAGTCTGTCAACAGACAATCCATGGCCAACAATTGGATCGTGTATACGAGGCTTAATAGCTAGATTCAGGATGGCGAGCGCATACTTGCGGCGGCATAGCTTAAGGCATTTAAGCTACGCCGCCGTAAGTTAGCGAGGCGAGTACATGATTCACAATGTACTTGCCTGCTAAGTTACGGCGGCGTAGCCTAAAGCGGTCGGGCGTAAGGGCGCCTAATTCAAATTTGTCTGAGGGGACGTGTTTTATGATAATGAGGCTTGACCCGACGTGATTGACGTTTTTTTTTAACTGCGAATGCACCGTGCGCCTACATTCCCCAGTGTGCATTGCAGCTAAGTCCGCCGTACGGGCCTATTGATTTCGATGTGGACGTAAATGACGTAAATCCCTATTCACGGACGACTTACGCAAACGATGTAAAATTTTCGAATTTCGACGCGGGAACGGCGGCCATACTTAACATTACTATTCCATCTATTTGATAGAATAACTTTAGGCCTGCTAATGCGTTACGTAAACTGCGTATCTGTACTGCGTCGGCCGGGCGTACGTTCGTGAATAGGCGTATCTACTGATTTACATATTCTACGCCGACCGCAATGGAAGCGCCACCTAGCGGCCAGCCTAAAAATTACACTTTAGGATACGAGGGTGTAAGACACTTACGCCGCTCGTATCTGAGCCTAATTTAAGCGTATCTGGTTACCAGAATACGCTTAAATTAGCGCCGATGCAAATTATGACTTAGGCCCCGTACACACGATAGAATCCATCCGCAGATAAATCCCAGCAAATGGGTTTCTGCGGATAGATCCTATGGTGTGTACACGCCAGCGGATCTGTTTCCGCGGAGAAATCTCCCCTGGGATGGATTCCAGCAGATCGGATATTTGCTGTGCTGCACAACATATCCATCTGCTGGAATCCATTCCAACGGATGGATCCGCTCGTCTGTACAGACTTACCGGATCCATTCGTCCAAAGGGATTCCCCGCACGCGTCGTAATGATTTGACGCATGCGTGGAATTCCTTATATGACAGCGTCGCGCCCGTCGCCGCGTCATAATCGCGGCGACGGCGCGACACGTCATCGGCAGAGGATTTCCGCGCGGATTTCAATGCGATGGTGTGTACACT
Source organism: Rana temporaria (assembly GCF_905171775.1). Taxonomy (NCBI): domain Eukaryota; kingdom Metazoa; phylum Chordata; class Amphibia; order Anura; family Ranidae; genus Rana; species Rana temporaria. Next base: position 41,008,465 of record NC_053499.1, on the reverse strand, counting down.
CCATCCCATCGAAATCAGCGGAAATCTTTGAGAGGATTTATCCGTGGAAACGGTCTGCTGGACCGTATCTGCGGATAAATCCTCTCGTGTGTATGGGGCCTTAGGCTGGCGTATCTACTGATACGCCAGCCTAAGTCTCTCTGAATCTGGCTATAAGAGTACAACAAGAAAATGCCAGGGGATGTGGCCAAAAAAGTTGGCTAATCAATTAATGGGGAGTTTCTCTTCACGGTATATGGCTTGGTATGTGTCACCTTCTCAGTTTTGCTATAGCGTTGCTAATAGCTTTGCTATTTTTTAGACAAAACAGGGCCCGGGGGAGCAATAAAAAGATTGTGGGAGTAAAATAAGCTAAATTACTGGTGTCAATTCCTAGATGACTGATGGCTGCATTAATTTTCTTCTTTTTTTTTTTTTTGTCTTTTTCTCTTTTTTTTATGTTTATCTATTCTAAAGTATCACTAAAGAACATCTTGTAAAAATGTCCTTAATTTGCAAAATCAAACTCCTTTTCATTTACATATAGTGAAGTGACATGACTACTTACAGTAACTTATTACACATTGTAATTCAGGAACTGAATTCATTGCGCTCACAGTGTGGAAGGTTGTTTGCCTACGACTGGATCAGCATTCCATTGGTGTATACTCAGGTGCGTTCTTTTACCCTCCCTTCAATTTTGTGTGTTTTATACTACAAGTGTGCTAATTATTTTATTGCTAATTCTTTGTACATTTATATTTGTTCTTCGAAGGTGGTCACAGTGGCTGTATACAGCTTTTTCCTGGCTTGCCTAATTGGCCGTCAGTTCCTAGACCCTACAAGGGGCTACCCTGGCCATGAACTAGACCTGTATGTCCCCGTATTTACCCTGCTGCAATTCTTTTTCTATGCTGGTTGGTTGAAGGTAAGGTCAACTTTTTTTGCACCACATACTCAGTTCTGTTTTCGTGTAAGTAGATAGGAACTGTACAATTTTTAATAAATAAGGAAATTTGAAGTTCCTCTTTCTTTGTACAGGTGGCTGAACAGCTGATCAACCCATTCGGGCAAGATGATGATGACTTTGAGACAAACTGGTTAATTGATAGAAACTTTCAGGTAATGATTGGCCTTTATTGGTGAGATCTCTGCACTTGAGTTCCGAGGGCTGTGCACCTACTGTGGCCATTATGAATAAAATAAAAATATATAAAAAAAATTTTTTTTCTAAAAAATAAATTAAAAAAAGGGGGGTTTCCATCTGGGCCCCTGGGGACCTCCGGGCCCCTTACAGGTGTACTGCCTGTACCCCCCTGATGGTGGCCCTGAGGGTCATGTTTTGTTATATCTCCGCACAGCTTAAAGCAGGCACCTGGCTGTGGCCTACCTAATTCTTACTCATCTATCTAGAACATCCGCTTCTTAGCTTTGGTTGTCTTATAATGATATATTCAGACATGCATATATTTAATGTCCCTATCCTGTATGCATCTGTTGCATGTTTCCTTCAGTCACATCTCGCCTGCGTTGCAGAATTTTTCTTGAATTTACGGTCAGTAACATTTTCCCTGAATGTCCACATCAATTTAGTTGATGACCATTGCTGTGTCCCTCTCCCCCAGGTCTCTCTGATAGCTGTGGATGAAATGCACCAGAATCTGCCCCCACTGGAAAAAGATATATACTGGAATGATACTGACCCACAGCCTCCATACACTGCTTCCACGGTAGACACCCGTAGACCATCATTCCTTGGCTCTGCTTTTGATATCAGGTAAAGAAGAAAAAGACTAGAGAGAACCAAATGACTAGGGACAAATAGAGTTGGGGCTGCCATGTCTATGACAGAAAGAGACAAGAGGGTAGATCCACGTACAACGGCGCATTATTGCGCCAGGCGTAGCATATCTAAGATACACTACGCCGCTGTAACTTACTTTTTTTTGTTTCGAATCCTCAACGAATTTGCGTCGTAAGTTACGGCGGCGTAGTGTATCTTTTGCGGCGTAAGGGCGCGGGATTCAAATGGAAGTGATGGGGGCGTGTTTTATGTAAATACGTTGTGACCCCGACGTAAACACCGTTTTTTTTAAACTGCGCATACGCCGTCCGTGGGGGTATCCCAGTGCGCATGCTCGAAATTAACCCGTAACAAGCCAATGCTTACGACGGTGACGTCATTCTACGCAAATTCCTATTCGCGAACGACTTACGCAAACAACGTAAAAAATTCAAAATTGTACGCGGGAACGACGGCCATACTTAACATTGAGTACGCCTCAGAACAGCAGCTTTAACTATACGCCGGAAAAAGCCGAACGTAAACGACGTAAAAAAATGCGACGGGCCGACGTACATTCGTGGATCGCCGTAACTAGCTAATTTGCATACTTGACGCGGATTTCGACGGGAACGCCACCTAGCGGCCGCTGAAAAATCGCAGCTTAGATCCGACGGCGTACTAACACGTACGCCTGTCGGATCGATCCCAGATGCCGTCGTATCTTGTTTTGTGGATACAAAACAAAGATACGATGCAGGAAATTTAAAATTACGCCGGCGTATCAGTAGATACGCCGGCGTAATCCTTTTGTGGATCTGCCCCAAACTCTTTAGTATATGTATGTGTAAGACTGTGCAAAACTAAGTAAAATGTAGTTAGTAAAAGCAACCCTTTGTGAGAGAAATATGGAGACTGCCATTGCTAATTTGCATGGCTGTCATACTGATCCTCTGGATTCAATGCTGTAAGTGCACAACACAAAACGATGCATGGCTGTCATACTGACACTCGGAATCCAATACTGTAAGTCCTTGTTATGTTATGTTAAGAACTTCTGACTTTACGCTTACTAGTGACTTAGGAAGTACTAAAGACAGAGGGTCAACATATACCTGCCAGGGTTTTTAAGACAGTGGTCAACAATGGCAGCTCTCACATTTCTCCAGTCAAAGGCTTACTTTAAAGTGTAACTGTACCTTTGCAGTTCAGCGTATAAGGCAGACTTCCGCCTGCAGACCTTCCTTCTCAATGATATACTCACCTGTCCCCACTAAGGCCAGGCCTTGGGGCGGCAGGGCGCCAATGGCATGGATTACCCCGACGCCTGTAACATACAGTTAAGAGCGGTAAGTTATGGGGGAATCCGCTCACTCGTTAACAAGTGATTTCGGCGATGTCGCCGAAATCACTTGTAAAATGTGTGCTCCCGTCCCGTCCTCCCCACCCCACATACCTCTCTCTGCTGGCTCTGTCTTCGGGACTCCGTCCTCCCCCCGACCACCGAGTCGGTCTCCTGTTCCTGCTGCCGATGATCACAGTGAGAGGGGAGAGCTGTGCTCTTCCCATCTCAGCTGTGACAGGAGTTCTAGCACAGTGCTAGGACTCCTGTTTTGGAGGTGACAGGGTCAATAAAGAGAACCTGTCACCTCCAATTGCTATCACACAGGGAATTGTTTTCTCCTGTATGATAGCAGAAAATTGATAAAAAAATAAATAAGAAATAATAATTAAATTAATAAAATAAAGTAATTAAAAAGTAAAGAATAAGAAAAATAATAAGAAAATTATACAAAAATAAAAAAAAGTAAGCGACATGCTACAAATAAATAAAAATAAAAAAGCGATAAAAAAGTAAAAAAAAAATGAAAACAAATATTTGAACTAACTGTGCCGCCCCTGCCATGCGGTTGCCATTCTCCGTTGATTTGGGGGGGGGGGGGTGGGGGTTAGTTCGGTTGGCGGGGAGGGGGTGCATTGCGGAACCTGGCCTTGGGGCGGCAGGGAGAGCAAATCCGGCCCTGCCTGTCCCTGATCCAATGAGAGATCACTCACTAAATCACATAACTGCTTGTTGGCCAAGTTTTTGCATGTGCTGTACATTGCCATTTATTCTTATGAAATTCAGAGTATGAACTAGGCAGGACTGTGCAGTACTTCATAGGCCCCAGTGGAAAAGCTGCCTATTTACAAGCCTGTAGGGGAAAAGGTTTTCATTATGGCTTGCAGCGAATAGACTATGTATGTGCAGTATCACAGGGCCTGCCAGCTTGGAAGAAAACAGGAGTGCTATTCAGCTCTGCCCAGGCCACAGCTCCTGTGCCCAGTCTAACACTAATCTACAGTGTGTAGCAGGAAATATAATTAATATGGGAGAGTAAGGGGGCCATTACGCTTAGGTTGTTCAAATGTACAGCCGTAGCCAGGGCCGGACTTACCATTGGCCTTGACTGGGCTCAAGCCCAGGGGCCCCACCCAATAGGGGGCCCCCAGGGCCCCGGACGGCAACCCCCCTTTTTTTTATTTATTTTTTGTAAAAAAATGTTTTTTTTTATATATTTTTTATTTTTATATATATAATATTATATATATATATATATATATATATATATATATATATATATATATATATATATATATATTTTATTATTATTATTAAAGGGCCCAGGGGTCTCCAGGGCCCCGGATGGCAACCCCCCTTTTTTTTTTTTTTTTTTTGTAAAAAAATATTTTTTTTATTTATTTTTTATTTTTATATATATAATATTATATATATATATATATATATATATATATATATATATATATATATATATTTTATTATTATTAAAGGGCCCAGGGGTCTCCAGGGCCCCCGGATGGCAACCCACCTTTTTTATTTTTTTATAAAAAAAATTACATTTTTTTATATATATATATATATATATATATATATTTTTTTTTATTAAAGGGCTCAGAGGTCCCCAGGGCCCCATGTGGCAACCCCCCCTTTTTTATTTTTTTTATAAATGTTTATTTTTTTATTTTTGTTTATTTTTTTATTTTTGTTTATTTTTTTATTTTTTATTAAAAGGCCCAGAGGTTCCCAGGGGCCCAGAGGTTCCCAGGGGCCCAGAGGTCCCCAGGGCCCCCGGGTTTGGCAACCTCCCTTTTTTTATGTATTTTTTATAAATGTTTTTTTTTTTATTATTAAAGGGCCCAGAGGTTTATTTTTTCTTTTTATTAAAAGGCCCAGAGGTCCCCAGGGCCCCGGATGGCTACATATATTTATATATATTTGTTTTCTTCTTTATTTCTTCTTTTTTTTGTAAAGGCCCCCCCCGCTTCTCAATTTGCGGCAGCCCCCATGCTTCTCAATTTCAGGCGGCAGCACCCCCACCCCCCCTAGGTTCTCTGCTTCAGGGGGCCCATGCCTTAAGCTGTGCAAGGGGCCCCAAAATTCCTCATGGCGGCCCTGCGCATACCTCCCAACACGCACGGATTCTGTGGGACTTTCCCGCACAGACAGCTTCTTCCCGCAGTCCCGCAAAAGGGTTAATTTTCCCGCACTGCAAGAGGAGGCAGCACGGAAGCAGGAGGAACCGGAGTGGTGTGTGGAGGACTGTGGCTGCTGAAGGGAAGATAGCCGAGAGCAGTCTGTGGCCCCGGCTGTTGGCACAGGTGAGAGGCACTCCCCCCCTCAACAACTGCAAAATCCCCCCCCGCTCAACAACTTTAATGCGCTCCCCCCCGCTCAACAACTTCAATTCGCCCCCCCCCCGCTCAACAACTTCGATCCCCCCCAATTCTCGGCTCCAGGGGGCCCCTTCAACACTCAAGCCCAGGGGCCCCCACCACCCTAAGTCCTGCCCTGGCCGTAGCCAAAAGTTTTGAGAATGACACAAATATACATTTTACAAAGTCTGCTGCCTTGGGTTTTATGATGGTAGTTTGCATATACTCCACAATGTTATGAAGAGTGATCAGATGAATTGCAATTAAATGCAAAGTCCCTCTTTGCCATGGAAATGAACGTAATCCCATAAAAAAACAATTCCACTGCATTTGTGAAGAAGGCTTCGGGGCGCCCAAGGAAGGCCAGCAAGCGCCAGGACTGTCTCATGCAGTTGATTCAGCTGCGGGATCGGGGCACCCCCGGTGCAGAGATTGCTCAGCAATGGCAGCAGGCAAAATTGAAGAGAAAAAGCTGGGACAGCGGCAACTCCAAAAACGTTCCTTTTAATAAAACTGGTCACAAAAATAACATGCCACAGCAACAAATTAGGACAGAAGCTGACGTGTTTCGCACTGTGCTTCAGAGCTTATTCATAAGCTATGAATAAGCACTGAAGCACAGTGCGAAGCGCGTCAGCTTCTGTCCTAATTTTTTGCTGTGGCATGTTATTTTTGTAACCAGTTTTATTAAAAGGAACGTTTTTGGAGTGCGGCTGTCCCAGCTTTTTCTCTTCAATTTTGCATATCATTGCATTGCCGGCACCCATAGTTTGGATCCAGTGAGATCAGTTCTCTGGTTCATCTGAGCGGTTATCTTTCTTCTCAATGGCAGCAGGCAGGTGTGAGTGCATCTGCATGCACAGTGAGGAGAAGACTTTTGGAGGATAGCCTGGTGTCAAGAAAGGCAGCAAAGATGCCACTTCTCTCCAGGAAAAACATTAAGGAAAGACTGATATTCTACAAAAGATACAGAGATTGGACTGCTGAGGACTAGAGTAAAGTAATTTCCTCGGATGAATCCCCTTTGCGATTGTTAAAGCGGAGGTTCACCCAAAAAAATTTTTTTTAACATTACATTCAGCCGAGATGTCATAATGACAATCGGCTGTTTTTTTACATTTTATCCCCGTACATACCGTATTTTCACCGCCGCTTCCGGGTATGTCTTCTGCGGGACTGGGCGTTCCTACTTGATTGACAGTCTTCCGACAGGCTTCCGACGGTCGCATCTATCTTGTCACGAGTAGCCGAAAGTCGGTGCGGCTCTATACGGCGCCTGTGCACCGACGTTCGGCTACTTTTGGAAAATCGTGACGCGATAGATGCGACTGTCGGAAGACTGTCAATCGAATAGGAACGCCCAGTCCCGCAGCCCATACCTGGAAGCGGCAGAGAAGATGTACCTCTAAAACGGTAAGTACGGCTTTGATTTTAAAAAAACTACCCGATTCCCCTTGACAAAATGAGCATCAATCTAAGGTTAAAAATTTACATTTCCGGGTGAACCTCCACTTTAAGTGGTTAAGCAACACAAGCCAGCCCACAGATGCTCTTAGAGACATCAGTACTAAAGGAAAATGCTAGTGCTCCCAGACAGTTCTATTAATCCAGACCTGGTTACCTATTATTTTCATTTTTATCTTCCTTTCAGTTTGCAAAAAGAGGATTTGGAATTTCCCCCTCTTGAGCAAATTAATGAAAATGAAGAAGCCAATCATTCAACGCCATTGCTTGGACCTCTGGGGCGTCTTTTGGGTGTTCATTCTCCAAGTCCACTTCGCACAAACTCACGCCTGAGCTTGTTGATGAGACGCAGGAGCGGCAATCCCCAGGCACTACACCATTTTAATCATAGAGATACTGAAAACCCAAGAGGTGGGGAAGCCCTACGTGACCTTAATGTTTTTATGAGCACACCTTTCTACGAGAGGCCTGGATTTTATAGTGCCCCTCAAACACCTCTAAATGGAGGTCCTGCATTCTGTCCTGCTCGCTTCTCTGTGCAAGGGACAACCAATGTTTGCTCAACACAACGTAACAGGAAGATGGGGACATGTAGTGAAAATGAAGAAGAGACATCCAGTCTTTCTTCGGGGTCCAAAGAGTGCTTTGTGTGGCCTCAGGGGGGTACAGAAGACCAGGAGGAAGCGATGGTCAGCAGCAGCGAAAGTGTTCCTGTTATGAAAACTGAGCAACCTGTGCAGAGCCCTATACAGATCCCAAGAAGATTAGTAAGAGCCCCGGGTGTCTCTGCATTACTTCTGGGAAACCAAGCATTAGCTTCACCTGATGTTCGGCACACTCCAGTTCACAAGACATCTCGTCCCATTTTTTCATTTTCTCCAGTAAACTCCCCAAGTTTGCAAAGGGCTTCCAGAATCTCTCATCTGCTGACGGATGCAATCCCTGATGGAAGCAGCAAAGAGCAGCAAGGAACACAGTGTTCCTCCCCCAAGGACTCAGGCATCAGTCTAGCTGAAGGAGACTTTACACAGCTTATGGAGGTTATAATGGAGGCTGGTGAACCCTTGGAAGAAGAAGGAAAAAGTGAACAGTAGATCTGTCCATGTAGATAATCAATACAAAGGATACGCAGAAGTACAACGAACTTACATCTTATAGATGTTTATTAAAGATTTGTCTGGAAATCCTTGTTATGCTTTCCATCCATGTTCTATTGAAAAAGATGGTGGGCTGGATTCAGATAGATTTGTGTATCTATCTGCCGGCGTAACGTATCTCCGATACTAGGGTTGTCCCGATACCGAGAATTTGCGGGAGTACTTGTACTCCCGCAAATACCCCCGATACCTAAATAGAATACTTAGCCAAAACCCCCCCCCCCCCCCCCCCGCCGCAACGAATGCCGCCGCCGACCCCGTCGCATACCGCAACAACGCCGCCGCCGCATGGGTTAAACAGCGTGCGGGGAATATCACAGCTTTCATTTGAATAGCTGTAGTATTTCGCGCCGCGTATAGACACTCCCTCTTGCTCGGGATCTGTCCAATCCCGAGCAAGGGGGAGTGTCTATACGCAGCGCAGCGGGGAATACTACAGCTATTCAAATGAAAGCTGTGATGTTCCCCGCACGCTGTTTAACCCATGCCGCGGCGGTATCTAGGTATGGGGGGACATGGCTGGATATAAGGGGGACATGGCTGGATTTATGGGGGACATGGCTGCATATAGGGGGTATACAAAAACAAATCTCCTGCGCTCTGATATTTTCAGGAAGTACTATGAAGTGGTGCAGTTCAATTAAAAGTTATCATCTAGAGTCTTGCAGCCCTCCTCAGAATCGTGGGAATTCATAAAACTATAAAAGAGAAGAAAAAGAGCGGAGGGCGCACCGACCTCGTGTGATACTGATAAAATGTATTTATTCAAATATTAAAATCAATAGTTATACTCACAAAATTGGAGTTAAAATCAGGCTTTAAAAATGAGTACAGCAGATGTCCAGCATCATCAGTGGAACACGAATAATCGTTTGAACCAATCAGTCAATGTTATAGCTGACGCGTTTCGGGGGCGTACCCCTTTCTTCAGAGCTACTGCAGACCACGTAGCTCTGAAGAAAGGGGTACGCCCCCGAAACGCGTCAGCCCGCCTAATTCAAATGGGGATGTTGAACCCCGCGTTTTTGAAGTTTTTTTTTTTTTGAACGGCGCATGCGCCGTCCATAAAATATCCCAGTGTGCATTGCTCTAAAGTACGCCGCAAGGACGTATTGGATTCGACGTGTACGTAAAAGACATACAGCCCTATTCGCGAACGACTTCCGCAAACGTAAAATGTCAAAACTCAGCGCGGGAACGACGGCCATACTTAACATTAGCTACGCCTCATATAGCAGGGGTAACTATACGCTGAAAAAAAGCCTAACGTAAACGATGTAAATTGCGCCGGCCGAACGTACGTTTCTGAATCGCTGTATCTACCTAATTAGCATATTCCTCGCGTAAACATACAGAAGAGCCACCTAGCGTGAACATGCAGCCTAAGATACGACGGTGTAAGACACTTACACCTGTCGGATCTTAGGGAAATCTATGCGTAACTGATTCTCTGAATCAGGCGCATAGCTACGACCGACCGCACTCAGAGATACGACGTTGTATCTTGTATCTGGCCCGGTGTGTCCCTGACAAAATATATTGTTTTATTTTATGTGAAATGTTGATTTAACAGCTACTGTATAACCCAATGCATAGTGTTATTGTGTATCTAATATACCATAACCACCACACTATAACAGTTTCCCAAGCTGTGGTGTTTGTTCCACTGATGATTATTCAGTATTAGTATTGAGGACCTCCGAGGAGGGGAAAGGAGTGACACTCCCCCTTGTAGTCCTGCGATACCACCACTTGTTCCTAATCATTTGAGATGCAAGCTATCCAAGTGTCCGCAAAAGTTAAAGGGTCACTAAAGGAAAAAAATTTTTTGCTGAAATGACTGTTTACAGGGTATAGAGACCTAAAAGTTAACTGATTCCTTTTAAAAATAGATAAAAGCCAATCATAATGTGCCTGCAGTTCAGTTTCGTTTTTGCTGTTGTTTCCTGGTTCTCTGATGTACAGAGCCAAAGAGCCAATAGAGGGCAGTGATACTTTGTAAAACAAAACTGGATTGGTGCTGAGGAGTTTTAGACACACAGTAATCACACCTCCTTGATTAGTCACCAGAGAGAAATCTCCCAGTACTGTGGTGATCAGGAAACAGACAACCAGGAAGTATCCAGAACAGAGAGGAATTACAGCAACAAAGCAAAAACGAACAATGAGGACATGAAGCCAGGACTGCAGTAACTAGCTAAAAAAAAATTCCTTTAGTGACCCTTTAATCACCCCACACCCACACTAGGGGCGCATCTTTAAACAGGAGGCAGGCCATACACGGTGCAAATTTCAAAAACCACGGGTTGCAGGAAATAAATTTGCATGATTTCCCTATCAACACAGACAGTGCTGACAGGGGAATCACTCCTGCCGAGCAATTGTCTTCTCCCGGCAGCCGCCAGTGATATTCGCATGAGAATCCGGCAGGCTGGTTGTACCCAAGTTGATCAATAAACTTGGTATATTCAGCCTGCCCATTAACAGTTCAAATCTTGGCCGGTTCCTGCTTAACCGTGGAAACTTCAAAAAGATGGACAGCCGCACTCCAAGAACTCTTGAGTTGTCTTTATTGTAAAATAAATTATAAAATGCACTACAAACAGCAGCAAAAAATTAGGAAAACAGCCAACGCGTTTCTGACTGGATCAGTGCTTAGTCATGACTCCCTCTTTTTGAAGTTTCCATTATTTGCCTTGCCGGCACTCTTGGTTTCCTGAGAGGTTCTTGATTGCTCAGCATATCCACCTGGAGCGGTGACTCCCTTTCCCTGCTTAACCGTCCGAGATTCAAACCGTGTAGTGCTGCTTTAAGAGTTTGGCAGACTTTGAATGCCAAGACCTGCATGTAGACTAACTTAATGTGGTTGTCAAAGTGGAAGCCCAAAAAGGGCCAATGCTCTTGCATCTTCAGAATGATGTTAAGAGTTCTTCCAAAGAATCACTGTGCCTCGAAGGAATGCAGATCAAATTACTTATAACCCACAAAAATTATATATATTTTTTAGCAGAGACCCCTAGAGAATAAAATGGCAATCATTGCAATATTTTATGTCACATGGTATTTGCGCAGTGGTCTTTCTTTGGGGGAAAATACACTTTCATGAAAAAAAAAGAAACAGTAAAGTTAGTCCAATTTCTCTTTTATAATGTGAAAGAGAATGTTACGCCGAGTAAATAGATACCCAACATGTCATGGAATGGCGATAAACTACGGTGCCTAAAAATCGCCAAAGGCGAAGCTTTAAAAAGTTACAGAGGAGGTCTTTTGCTAGAATTATGGCTTTTTCTCTCATGCTGACGATCGGGATGATACCTCACGTGTGATTTGAACGTTCACATTTGCTGTGCGAGCATGTGTGGACGGGGGGGGCGCTTTAAAAATGTTACTTTATTTTTTTACATTTATCCTTAAAAAAAAAAAAAATTCTGATTACATTCCTTGTGACAGCAATAGGTGGTGACAGGTACTCTTTATGGAGGGATCGGGGGTTTGAAGGTTAAAAAAAAAAAAAAAAAACATTTGTTATTTTCGATATTAATCGCTTGCCAACCAACTGCCATCTATGCAGTTTTACGGCAGCAGGTCGGCTCTGCTGGGCGAGATCATGTAATATTACGTCATCTCGCCGAGCAGCCCCTGACGTCAACTCGCATGCCCGGCTGGCGCGATCACCCGTTACAGAACAAGAACACACAGCTCCCGGTCCTGTCAGGGGGAGAAATGCCTGTTCATACAATGTATGAACAGCGATCAGTCATTTCCCCAAGTCAGTCCACCCCCCCTTTCAGTTAGAACACACCCATGGAACACTTAATCAATGCATTTTTATAGCACCGATTGCTATAAAAATGCCAATGGTCCCAAAAATGTGTCAGATCAGAGAATTACAGCAACTTGAGAGCAAAAGTTAACAACGAGGACATGGAAACAGCACTGCATTAAGGTAAAGGAAGCTATTAAGAAGAAAAAAAAATTGCCTTTACAAAAATTTTAAACACTTGTTGCAGATTGCAACTACAGTTGAACACTTTCTTTGAACCGTTTTTTGTTTTTGTCCAAACGCATCCTGAATTTTTGGTTTGCCCAGAATTTGTGCACCATCACCATTTATGAATTGATAAAGCAAACACATTTGTTGGCGTTTAATACCACTTTAAAAGTTATCATGGTAGGCAAAAGTAAACTGTATTAAGCCAGCAAAAGGAAAACCATGCTGGCCTCCACTGCAGATATAACAAGGTTACCCGCCTGGCCTCCTTGCCGATTCAATGACTTAATACTTACAGCTCTGCTGTATGCCCATTTCAGATAATGAAGACTATAGGCACCAAAGTGTATAAAAGCTTCCCACTTCCAAAAACAGGACTGTATGCATTTTTATGCAAGCCGCCATGTTAAGACATGCCTGTTTTTGCACATTACTTGCTCACCTGTGTAGAAATTGTTACTTCTTCCTGCATGAATCCAGTCTTAAAAATATTGGGTGGTTTCAGATAACTACTGGATTACAGCCAGAATGTTGAGACATCACTGCACCTGGCACATGAGCTACTCTCCCATTTTACACAAGAAAATCTGATTGGAGATGCACTTCAAGAAACTGGAAACTGCAGTCTTTACAAACATCTCCTTTATTAGCTTTAATAAAAAAAAAGTTTTAGCATAGCAGCATGCAAAAAACAGGCTATTCATTTAAGGACCTATTGACCAAACTCAGATACCGATAAATTAGCCACCAATTTCTTTGAATGCGTTTCAGAAGTATGGTCCCACCCAGCTGCTCTGCCTACAGTAGAGTTGTAATGTGCCCATTTAAACTAACTAGCCTTGCACATTTATATCAGGCAGACAATGTGCAAGGTTGTACACAGTTTAGTACAACATATGTACTTTCCTTAGAAAAAATTAGCAGACCAAAAACATCTGCTAAAGTTAATTCCGGTTTGTCAAAAAGCCATAAAAACCTGTGTTCAAAATTATCCACAGAAGACCTACATCTTGCCATATAATTTGGCATCTGTCCTCAAAAGGGCTCAGCAACTACTGTATACACGATCTAGGAGAAACTGCATTTAAAGCGGAGGTTCACCCCAAAAACGTCTATATACCATTACATCCAGCATACTTCCGACATCTACAGTATGCTTTTTTTGCCGTACATACCGTTTTATCGTTTTTTTTCCCCCCCCAGCTTCTGGCTCCCGCGGGAGTTCCTATTAAAGTTAGATGATTGACGTCTGGTGAAAAATTTCCCCTGGCGCATAAGGCGCGTCACCAGTTTTCCGTAAGTAGCGGAACTGTGAGTCGGCTCTATATGGCGCCTGTGCAGTCAGCTCTACACGGCGGGCGCAGGCGTCGTATAGAGCCGACTCGCAGGTTGGCTACTTACGGAAAACTGGTGACGCGCATTGTGCGCCAGGGGAAGTTTTTCACCAGACGTCAATCATCTAACCTCTGAATAGGAACGCCCACTCCCGCAGGAAAAAAGTATAAAACGGTATGTACGGCCAAAAAAAAAAAAAAAAATGCATACTGTAGATGTCAGAAGTATGCTGGATGTAAATGGTATATAGATGTTTTAGGGTGAACTTACGCTTTAAGTGATTGATATTATACACAATATCAAATAAATTCAGTCAGGGCTGACCATTTTCTGAGGGTAATGTGACATTCACTGACCTAGTTCATCTATATTTATTAAAGCAGGACTGACAGAATTTGTGTACAACTGGGTTGTATCCTACCGCCCAGAAAGTTAGGTTTTTTACTAGTCCGATATTATACCCTAAACATTTTCTGCATGAAACAGAAAAACCCTATAAGAGCAACACACAATACAGAATCCAAGTATATAAACTATGGCTGGCACCGTTTTAGGCCTCCTTGTCAGTGGAAGCACATGTTCCCTTGTTTCAAAAACATCCAAAGCCACTTACCTCCCAACCCTTACATGTATGTAGTCTACACTCGTGTATGCATGTTTAGAGTACAGTTATACATAATGACCACTACAGGACACCTTGTACAATTTTATTAGTGTCAAAAATATAGCAGAGAAACGTAAATAAAGATTTCACAAACAGAACAGATAAAGGGCAGGAAGCAGGACACTCAGTCATGGGACTCCCCCATTGTGTGTTTGTCAAAGAGGTATTCAGCCATGCCATTTTGTGGGGCTCCCATCTTGCGCAGGTTGGTCACATGATCACCAAGCTCCTTTATGGATTTCACTTGTTCGTCCAAGTAATGGGTTTCCAAGAAGTCACAAAGCTGCAGGGCAGAAAAACATGTTTAAACATTAACGATACTTGAGCAGAACTGAAAAGGGAGAAGTTTTATTTTAACAGTGGACTCCCTGAAGCTCTCCTTAAAGTGCCATGAGCTTACTTCCTACCTAAATGCAAAAAAGATTGCCATTTACAGTGCCTACTACAAGCACAATGTAGCAAACACGAAAGCCAACAGTTCCAGCTCCTGGGCTTAGTACTAAAACCCCCAGCCAATACTGACAGCCAGCAGTTCTGGCCTTCACACTAGCCAAGACCTGCCAGAGAGTCTGACATTAACACATCCGGAAATTGTGTGGTTCAATCACTGCTGGTGAAGGCAATGGCATGCAATCTACCTTTCTGGCTATAAAAGTGCTGTTCGGAAGATTAGCCCTTACTACAAGCCTACCAAGAACCTTCCCAGCCTTTCTAATTCACCATGTCAAGTGACCACAGCAGAAGGACAAGTAAAACCAATACTGAATGTTGCAATTTATTGGAAATTCGTTTTTTGCCTTAGTATGGGAAAACCCACACCAATCATTCATACCCACATTAGGTGGACGCAGCAAAAATCCAATGCTGCATCTGACCCCTGCCAGCTCCAAGACAGAACCGAGTGATCAAACGCCAATGATCGCTCAGCTCTGTCTGCAGAGAGCTGGTGATTGTCACCAACTGGCTCACTGGGCTGTGCAGGGGCAAAAACATCTGTCTCAGGCACAAAGACTCACTGAGGTCGAGCCAGCTGCTGGTTCAGGCATCGGTGGATCCCGACCATAAAAAGAAAATTCAGAGCCTGGACTGGCTGTGTGATGTCAGCTGAAAACAGATAACAGAACGAACTGCACTCCTGTGATCCCTGGAAAAGTAGGGCCAAAATAGCTTTGGCTATATGTCTTGAACAGGTTTGTCATAATTGGCATATAGTTAAATTTGCAATGAGTCAGAAATGTCTACATTTAACATGAATGTGTACTCACATGAGGGTCGTTGCGTTCTGTAGCCAATTTGTGCACATCCAAAAGGGACTGGTTGACACTTTTCTCCAGCTGCAGAGCACATTCAAGAGCCTCCAAACCACTGCCCCACTCATCGCGGTCCGGCTTCTACAATTCAGAAATAAAGACCCTTTTTTAGAAAACATTGGTTTAAGCCACTCGTGTCTGAAATTAATAACAGCTACAACCATAAACTCAAAGGTCTAAAGAATTCCACAGATTCAGGTAAAGCGTCACATCCATCTGAGCAGTTTATTACATAGATTAACTTCTACGTGTTCAGAGTTTCCATAACGTATGAAAACTGACACGCATCTTCAATCTTGACCTGCTCCAACATGTCTGGAAAGCAGCTAGCATGTCTTGTAATGGCATGTGTACAAAGTTTATAGAAGAATTTAATATCCATCTATCTATACACATACATATACACTGGATTAGCTTCACAGCTGCTTCAAAAAAGGCATACACATCTAGGAAGCATGCAATGCATGCCACAGGCAACAAACACCCCAAAGTCATCCGTTTTATAGGAACAGAAACTATATCACTTTATTCCTGAAAGCCCTGCAGTACATGTTTTGACATTTTATCCAAAAAGGAGTTTAAAGGCCAAATCCACCCAAGACGACATTTCATTACTGCATGCACAGCACATACTGGCTGTTGCACTGACAATACACATACCAGGTAAAACCCACTGCATGCCATAGGCAACAAAAGATTATAAAAAAAAAAAAAAAAAAAAAAAAAAGAAGAAGAAGAATTATATTGTTGCCAATGGGACAGCTACATCTAATCTGAATTTCTTGCATAGATGTTTAGATTTAGAAAGAATTTGTAAACCCTTTGTTTTTTTAAATGTGTTATACTTGCCTGCTGTGCAATTTTTGCACATAACAGCCCCGATTCTCCTCTCCTCAGGTCCCCCCATGGCTCTGCTGGTAAAAAGCCTTCAGCCTTTTAGACCCACTCCATATTTAAATAGATATGGTCTGCGAATCTATGCCATTGGTGACCATGAATGTACCAAAATGCCCCTTAAGCCCTGTACACAGGCAGAATGTCAGGAGACATTTGCTGGTACAAAAAATAAATACCAGCTGACATTCTGCTGTGTATATTTGTCTGTCCATGCATTCTGGAAAACCAGCAGCCAAAGTCAGAGCTTTTATTGGAGTGCTATGAAGAGTGGCCCTGTCATAACACAACAGCTCAGCAGGGGAGATTGCTGGACTAACCTTGCATGGTTAGTACAATGGCTCTTGACTGGCAAATAAACTAGTGTGCACCAGGCTTTTGAGCAAAAATCATAAAACCAAATTAATCTACAAGAAAAAAAAAAAAAAAATCAGTGCAATTCAAAAGCAACAGCCAGCATTGTTCCATCAATGCGATGGTTGGTCTCCCACACCCTGCAAAATGTAAACTTGTTTTTGGATGAGACAAAAAGCCCCGAAGTGTAAAGCTTCCCATATCCACTGGGAAGAGTGCCTGCCATAACCTGTTACTTGGATAGATCACAGAATGCAATTATACACAATATCGGTTTAAGTGTTTTTGTACACCCGCCTATACTTAAACCAATTACTTTAGCTGCAGTTAGGCCTCTTGTACACTAAACTTATTTGAGCATCTACTTTTCAGACCTTGTATGCATTTGCACACGTGTCATTTAATTTGACAGCAGCGGGAGCCATTGGCTGCACTGCCATCAATCCATCCAATAAAGCCAAGAACCCCAGACAGGAAGAGCATGTCTGCTGTGGGACTTACAGGGCCCAGGTGAGTAAAAACGTGGGGGCTGGTCACTGTCAGAAGTTCTCACCTTAATGCATAGGATGCATTAAGGTGGAAAAAAAAAAAAAAAAAAAAAACTGTACTGAGCTTTTTCATGTTGCAATGTGTAAGAGGCCTTACAATTTGTACTTTTCCTTAAAGTCACATCAACTACACTTCAATTGCAACATCAGTGTCCTGGAGCCAAAATAGTCAGAAGCACAAGTTAGATTAGTATAAATCTAGCCTGCTTGTTATCACTGGTATGACAAACAGCCAATATCTAGACCAGCGTTTCTCAACTAAGGCGCTCCAACAGGTCAAGTTTTCAGGATTTCCCTCACATGAAACAGCTGTGGTAATTACTAGAGGCAGTAAAACTGATCAAAATGGAAAACAGAACCTGTTGGGGCACCTTGAGGACTGGAGTTGAGAAACACTGGTCTAGACAAAGCACCCGTGTTGAGCAACATTGCACTTTAATTAAATCAGTGGTGCAGACTAAAAATGTTTTGCTCAGTCATGTAGATTTTTGTACCCAAAGGCCACAATTCAGGCTTACAGGTAGTATTTAGCAAGACGTTTGCTCATTTGTTGCATAATGTATACTGCAACCTTTGATTACACAGTAAACTCAAGTTAGAGATTGTTGAATGGGAAAGCATATTTACATGCCGACAATAAAATTACTAGCCTACAGTCCTGTTTAGAGCTTTTGCAAAAAAATTAAAATGTATACCCCGTGTAGATTTAGTGGTTCTTCAAAGCCTCCATAGAAGTCTATGGCAAAGCTCGCTCAACACCCCACACAAAAGCAGGTGTAAACAAGACTGCACACTAACCATTTTATTTAGAGACCGGATCTTTGACAGGGCAACGACCTGACAGTAGTATTAAAATGACTTTTATAGGATCAAATCTCATCCTACTAAAGTCATTTAATACTACACTCAGGTCAGTGCCAGTAAAATATTAGAAACAAAATTCACTTTTTTTCTCTTTTTTGGGCACACCTTTTCAATAGGACTAGTTTTGCCTGCAGGCTCCCTGCAACTGATGCATTTGCAATCAACTTACCATGCTTTACTCTGCACATTTTATGAGAGCCATCTTGTTAGAGAACAGACTTTACTTCCCCACATCAGCAAGCAGTCAGCACCCATGAAATTAAACCAAATACAATACTAGCAGTTAGGACAGCATTGCCTTGATCTCACACTGCAGTATTCACATCTGTCCCAAGCTGTGTGCCGACAACCTCTAGAAGCAGCTGGACAGTCGATGCCGAAATCTGACAGATGTAGGAGCACAGCTTGGACCACAGTGTGTTTGTGGCCACAACCTGTCAAGTCTTGATATGTGCAGCTGCTGCATCCACTTGTATTGGTTGCCTGCAAGCGGCTCAGAACAGATGCAATGTGAAATACATTTAAGGCTAGGTTCACAATGCTGCAAATTCTTTTGCAAATTTGAGCCGTTGCGATCGGTCAAATTCGCAAGTCATTAAAATAAACATAATTTTCCATTAGTTCCGTTCACACCAATGCGTTGCGAATATAAGCTGCGGGGAAAAAAGGGTCCTGTGCGAGTTTGATCCATGTGCGATGCAAATTCAGCTCTATAGACTGGCATTCCCTGAAATTGCGGCAAAAATGCAGCTGCGAAATCATGGGAAAATCTGGGTTTTACCGCAATTTTGAATTCGCAGCAGTGTGAACCTAGCCTAAAGGTCAATCTTCAGGGTACCACTTGAGAATTTAACATTTTTGTATATTGCCTAACCCAGCAATCTTAACTCTGAGTTCAGGTCTGCTATGAATGGATTGGTTGTAATCCAGAAACTGTAGTGTGGTTAGAAAGACCTTTGCTTGCCTGCAGACAAGCTTTTTAAAAGACTTCTCACCTTCACATCCTGCAAAAATATCCTTCCTCCACGCTGGTTCTGCATCTTCATAAGTTTCTCTGCATGCTCACGTTCTTCATGGGATTGGTGCAGAAAATATTTTGCAAAGTTCCTTAATGCCACATCGTCACGATCAAAGTAATAAGACTGGAGGAAACAGACAAATAGAATAAATGAGTCATACATATCAAAGTCTACCACACAGACAAAGGTAGTGTATACGTGCACCAATTATACATCTAAAACTGGCCATATAAAAAGGATTAAAATTCAGCAGGGATCAGTGTGGCTGTCCCTGTATATACTGCTGCCAAATGGGCAAGCTGGAAAATTGTCAGCAGCTGCAGATCAGTATTGACAGCAGTGAGCCTCTGTCAGACTATGTGACAACATGGATGGTGACACCATCCCTCCATTACATTTGTGTTCCCTCTGGATAAAAAATAAATAAGTGTACAGCCAGTGTAAACCAGCAATAGCATTCAAGGACCCCAGGAGACCTGAAACCTGCACCAATCCATACAGTGACCACAATAGACAGTCGACCACCAGCCTACCTCATACCTTTTTAAGAGAAAAAGAAAAGGGGGTCACATTATGGGGCCACTGTCTTGAGATTGTGGCCACCCCCCTCTCATTTTTGGTAAAGAGGCCCATTTATGGTTAATTAGTAAGATGGTATGTGGGAATAGGTTGGGAGGTGCCTGCCCCCTTTAAGGGAATGGAATAGTGCCGGGCAGGAATAGCCAATGGGGATTAGGAAAAATCCAGAAGTGCTGCGAGGGGCTATATAAGGGCCAGCAGGTGCAGGGGTACTTGCTCTTGCCCGGCGGTCAGCAAGGAGAATTTTGAGCGCCCTCCCCAGTCGCAGTCACCCTGGAGTTCAGGGGGGGACTGTATTTATATTTAAAGTTGAGTTACTGCTCGAGTTCTGACAACTGAGCACGTAGAATATGTTTGTTGGAATGTTTATCAATTTTTTTTTTTTTTTTTAATTAAACAATGCCAAGAATTACACAAGTGTGCAAGTTGATATAATTCCAGAGAACCACAAAAACTGGCAACGCGTAGTGTGTACTCCTCTATTCAAACTGCTCAAGCTACAGAGTCTGCCTGTCAGAAAGCGCGAGGAGGTTTCTATAGCATCTTAGTGCAAACCATAAGGCAATAGAATGCAGTTTACGGTCTATCAATAGATGCAAATTACGGTCTGTTTATCAATTTTGAGTAATAAAGTTTATGAAATTGATAATCTGCGAAAAAACAAGGTGTCGGGGCCAAGTTTTTGCCAAATAAGAAGTGTTCTGGTATTTATTCAGTTATTTGTATCTGGGAAGGTTGTTCTTGGAGGGTTCGGCCTGCAATCTCAAGGTTACCAAGTATTAGGGCTCTTTCACACGTTAGATCAGTTTTTTTTTCATCAGTTGATCCGTATTGCCGTCAGTTTTTTTTTTTTTTTTTGGGGGGGCTTTTTACATATTTTGATGAAAAAACGGATGTTAGCGGATCGGATGGTAAACGGATCATCCGCTAACGTCCGTTTTTCGTCCTTTCCGTTTTGACGGAAGAATAGGGTTTTCTTCCGTCCAAAAAAAAACGGAACTTAACGCAGACGGATGCCAACGGACGTTAACCCATAGGGAAGCATTTCGGTCCGTTAACGGACGTCCAAAAAACAGACGAACGGAACGGACGTGTGAAAGAGCCCTTATGTCTTTAGGCCCTTTTCAACCAAGCACTTTCAGGGAAATTATATTTGGCCATAACAGAAGATAAGCCTCAATTCTCAGCACAGTATATTTTTGACATGATAGGATGACCAAGCATGCTTGTTATGCACACCCCTTTTTCAAAGCCTGGTAATTGCAGGAGGCATTCTCAATAGCGCCATACCTGGAAATTCAGGTATTTAAAGCAGGACTCGACAAATCCTGGGCGCCATGGCGACTAGAAATAGGGTCCTTGAAGGGGGGGGGGGGGGTTTTGTGAGCTGGAGCCATCTGGTGGTGGCCGTTGGTATTACAAGTTAAGCATTACAGTTAAACAGCAATTCTAATGTAATTGTTCACTATTTTCACTGCCATCTTCTTCCCTCTAATTAGAACCCCCAAACATTATATATATTTTTTATCCTAACACCCTAGAGCAGGGATATGCAATTAGCGGACCTCCAGCTGTTGCCAAACTACAAGTCCCATGAGGCATAGCGAGACTCTGACAGCATCAAGCATGACACCCATAGGCAGAGGCATGATGGGACTTGTAGTTTGGCAACATCTGGAGGTCCGCTAATTGCATATCCCTGCCCTAGAGAATAAAATGGCGATCGTTGCAATACTTTCTGACACGCCGTATTTGCGCAGCGGTCTTGCAAGCGCACTTTTTTTGGGAAAAAAAAAATTACACTTTTTTTAAATAAAAAAACAGTAAAGTTATCCCCATTTTTTTTTATATTATGAAAGATAATGTTACGCCGAGTAAATTGATACCCAACATGTCACGCTTCAAAATTATGTCCGCTTGTGGAATGGCGACAAACTTTTACCCTTTAAAATCTCCATAGGTGACGTTTAAAAAAACTCTACAGGTTGCATGTTTTGTTACAAAGGAGGTCTAGGGATAGAATTATTGCTCTCGCTCTACCAATCGCGGCGATACCTCACATGTGTGGTTTGAACACCGTTTACATATGCGGTCGCTGCTTACGTATGTGTTCGCTTCTGCACGCAAGCTCGTCGGGACAGGACACGTTTTCTGGCTCCTAACTTTTTTAGCTGCCTCCTAGATTCCAAGCAAATTTGTCAACCCCTGAAAATTTTAAAGGATTTAATTGGCTACCCAAGCACAGTAGCCTGCTGTGCAGTTCCAAGCATTACTTTGATCTGTACTAATGTACATTAATAGTGGTGGAATCAAAAATAATCATACTGAGGAATCAATGGCTGCAGCACTGAATCCCGCTGCAGCTGTCCCCTGCCGCTCCCAAGACTGAGAACTGAGTGATCAAACACTGATTGCTCAGCCTTCAGAGAGCAGGTGACTCAGTTGCTGGCTCTGTGCTTTGCCCCACGAATACTCGCTGGGCTGTGGGAGCAACCAAGCCTCAGCAGCTCAATAAAAAGGCTGAGCAGGCCAAGTCCAGGTGGATCCCGATCATATGGTCAGGGTGTTCTCATAGCCTGCATCAGCCAACAGGAGACGTTTGACTAAAGACTTTGGCCATAGTTTAAAATCTATGATGCAGGAATGGGCCCAGACTTCATACTGCTTCAATCACAATATAGCAACAAATGATTAACGGCCAAGATGGATTTTGACAGCCTTCTGTAGAATTAAGGCCCAATACACATTGAATGTGTGGACTCAGTGCATCTGGGCTTTGGCATTTAGCTGCAGGGGAGGACGCAGGTGCCCCATTGTGATGGATCTGGATACATTTTCTATTTTGAATTCTTTTATTAGAACCACTAAAATGTTTCATCTTTTATATTGTTTCTATATATAAAAACTATGTATCACAATAAGCGTCTTATTATCCTTACATGAAGATTTGTTGACATCCACTGCAGCTAGCAGTATAAATGTTTACAATACCATGTTGTACCCAGGGACAAATGCCCCAGAACAGACATGATTCACACTGACCTAAAGGTTGTTACTGCTAGGTGCATTGTCCAGCAGCCGTCAGTCTCAGTTTGACAGGCTCCCCATGCCAGCCACATGCCAGAGCCCCACGCACATGGCTAAACACCCAGTGTGATTAGGGCTTGCAAGGGGGTCTTGCTGGAAAATACAGATGACTTATGGTCTGACCCAGCAATCACTTCAGGTCTATGCCATCTTTGACAATATGTTAGGCATACCAGTCAATGCAAGGGACATTCTAATACATGAACTGGAAACCTTTGATCAGAAATTAAAGCTTGTTTGCCGTTCCTATGCATGACTTGCGCTCCCAAGCAGTTTTGGGTACAATTTGTCTTACACTTAAACCCCAATTTTTCGTTTTAGGTGGACCCAAGTCACTGCAGGGGTTCTTAAAGCGATTGTAAAGTCTTGTTTTTTTCCTATAAATGCAACAAACATGTTACTTACCTGTTTCAGTGCTTTTGCAAAGAGCAGCCCAGATCCTCCTTCTCAGGTCCCTCCTGTTCAGTGCCACCACTACTATGGGGGCACCAGAGCCAAGTCATAGCTCCCTGTGTCCATTCAGACATTGAGCCCAGCCCCCTCTCCCTTGATCGGCTGACAGCAGTGGGAGCCAATGGCGTCTCAGCCAATCAGGAAGGAGAATTTCAGATGGCTGAGACACTTGTGGACTTTGCCGACAAGAGGGACCTCCGGCAAGTGTTAGGGGGGGCTGATGCACAGGTATTTTATCGCAGCAAGCTAATAAACCTCCTGTCACAACCCCCTTTAAATACCAAGGAAAGATGTCAGCTGTCACTTTAGTTGACACCAGATATCTGTACATTCAAATCTTGTATGAAGATGGCACCATTTAGTTGTGCAATGTTTTAGGGCATGTGTGCCAAATATATTGCAGAACTACACGTCACATGGAGACATTGCAAGCAGCTGACAGTTACAAGCATGAATCTCAAAGGCAGAGGCATGATGGGACTTGTAGTTCTGCAACAGTTGGGAGGCCACAGGTTGAGCAGCAATGTTTTAGGGAATTGCATACAAGTGGAAATTCTGGTGGCCCAATTCCTCAATATTCCCAAAATGAGATCAGATGAAGTGAGCACTTGGTGCAAAGCCTTGAGAATTCATGGAAACAAGGCTAAAATGTTTTGCAGTATTACCAATGTGCAATGTCAGATGGCGAGCAGCGTCTATGCATGCAGTCACTGCGTCCAGTCTGACAATAGAACTGCCTGCATGGTGATGCAAGAAACACCTGTGCAGGTAAACAGCTCCCCGTGGATGCAAGCTTCAAAACAGAAGCAGCACACGTCAAAAACAGAATAAAGCGGTCATGTTTAGCACCAAGTTAAACTGCACTGACAGGTACACTCACCACATATAACAAAGTATTCACTGAACTGAAGTATATGCAAATATGCACTCTTGACAGCTGCTCATGTTTCCATTCTAGTAACCCTTTGAGCCCAACATCCTAAAACCAACAGTTAAATTTACCTCAAACTGGAAAGTACGCCAAATCTTTAAACTTGTGTAAATATTTCTAATATAAGACTTTCAGCAAGACCATGCTTATTAGTGCTTGCAAGCATTTGATGCTGCATTATGCCCACCAGAGGGCTCCGCAATGAGCAGACATTGCCATCCATGCATCCCACGTGGCAGCTGGACCCACCCCATCACGTACACAAACCTTCTTAGAGGTCAGAACGTCTTTGTGTCAGAATCTCTGCTGTGAGGCAGCAAGAGCATAATGGAATAAATATTCTAAACTGCTCACTACTACGATCTGTTGTCTTCAGCTGGATAGCCCTTTACCAAACCCAATTCACTACAAAGCAGGCCACTTTTGTATTTAATCTTGTGCACCATGCAGGACAATAAGTTATTGATTTGGCCAAACTTGATACTTATTTGGCAGTGCAGCTTTGAATCTTCAAGCAACAGATGTCCAGATTTTAGAAATTTAGACAAATTAGGTTCAATACTTTATGAAAAAAAAAAAAAAAGGTATTGCCTTCATTTCTAAAAGTGCACTTCCATCTGTGGGCAATAGTGAATGCCCTTTGTCAGCAGTATACAAGTCCCTGTACACCTTGGGTCTTGCGTCACACTGATGTAAACCATTCTGAGGTCTTATGCTGACAGCACCATTACTCATCACTTTCTCTAGGTGTGTGCAAACACCAACATGGAAGCTATAGTTACAAGTAGCTGAAAGTCATAGCAAGTTCATCAAACTGCCTCCTTGAAAAATACATTTACTGTTTTGTGCCGTTTAATAGCCTTATACTGGATGCATTCGATTAGCAAACACCCTTCATCTAATCAGGTTCCTTAGACGTCTGTTTGACTACGATATCAAAACGGCCTTATACTACAACATGCAACTAGGAGATAAGACGTTTACTTTGGGAACAAGGTGCAATGTTTGGCTGTGATCATGGAATCACATATGTACATAACATGCACCCCAGAGAAGGGATCATTGCTGATCATTTTTCTTCAAAGGCAAGAATGTTCAGACGCAGAATCAATGTGGAGGACACTTCATGATTTCCTATAGGGATACAATTACACTGGAAATCCACATCTTTCTAGAAGCTGTAGTTCAATTCTACCAAAGCAAAAAAGCAGGGCAAGCCATAAGCTTAATGTTTGCATCTAGTGAACACTCATGTTTGGCTACTCATACATTACTACCAACCCCCTCGACTAAACCTAGTACACGTTGGGCAGCATCGGCCGATTTAAAATAAACTGGCCGACATTTAGCCTGTGTGTTCTGCAGTTCCGACAGAAGCCAGCCATTCAGCCGGCTTCTGTCGATGAGACATGACCAAAAAAAAAAAAAAAAAGTCTACCGATCATCTCCCGATGAGAGCTCAAACAATTAAATTCAGGGACCTACCCGACTGAATATAAACTAAGGATTGTTGAAGGCCATCTTACTACATACTTGAGGAATCAAAAGAACGTACAATTAGGTGAGGAATCCAAAGATTACTATAAAGGACAGGTGTCATCCTAGGAGCCAGGTTGGTAACCGACAACGCTACTATAGAGGCGTAAAAATAAAAAGCTACATTTTAAGAAACAAGTCTGGCTTCACTAGTACTCAAGGCTCATGCCAAGCAGGAATGGCCGGCTAAAACAAAACTATAGCTACCTTCTCCATCACTTCCCTGGCAGCTGGTGCCATCTACCTCTCAGATTCTCCCACAAAGTGGGCCCTCACAATGCAGAACCTCCTATGCTCCATTTTGCAAAGGCACAGCATCAGGGGACAGATGTGAAGAGGATTGCAGGGCACAGATTCAGGCAAGTATAGGCTCTCCATAGGCAAGAACAGCATTTAATGGAGACGACCCATTGCAATGGTCTGTCGTTTAGAGCTCAGGTCTAGATTAGAAGAATAAGCTGTAATGCTTATTTGCCTTACTCGGCAGACTCCCTACAATCTATGCGGCCGATTTCAAAAAGCCCTTGCAAGTACAATGCAAGACCTGGTCCTGAATCGTATGCATGCAAAAATGACGACCCACCCAAATTAAGCATCAGAGTGCCAGGGGAGCAAGGAACATTCCAATTACAGTCTTCCCCTCTACCACTGAGCTTTGTAGTATGCAAAGCTTTTTGTTGGGGCACACTTCTCTTGTGGGTCACAGGAGTGCACTTGTGACCCAGAGTCAGCTGATTGCCCAATATCAACTGAAGGGGCAGACCCACCCCAGGCTCTGGAAGGATGCACCTGGCTACCTGATTGACAGCTGGCAGCACAGCCAAAATCCTGAGCCAGCTACACTCACCCCTCTCCTGCTTGGCACTCCAGTGAGCACTGAAAGGTACAAAGCTGAGAGCAGTGCCCGCCAGTCACCACTCCCCGCAACCAAGTCATGCAATCACTTTGTTTTCAGCCTTAGGCTGGGTTCACACTGCTGCGAATTCTTTTGCGAATTTGAGCCGTTACCATCGTTCAAATTCGCAAGTCATTAAAACAATATTGTTATCCATTAGTGTCATTCACATCAGTGCGAATCTAAGCTGCGGGGGAAAAAAGGGTCCTGTGCGAGTTTGATCCATGTGTAATGCGAATTCAGCTCTATAGACTGGCATTCCCTGAAATTGCGGCGAATTGGCAGCAGTGTGAACCTAGCCTTAGAGCTGATGTGGGACAGCTACATCACCACAAATGCTGCAGAATGGAGAGGAGTATGCATTTTTACCTCTTCACACATCTGCATCCTTCATGCTGGGCAGCTGCATATTTGCATCCCTGTGTATACCCCTTACTATGCTCCTAGTACATCAGCCATCGGTTTCCAGAAAGCTCATGGTACATACTAGCATTTGGGAGCGTTCCAATCATGTGACAGCCAATCAGAAGTTACATGACCCAAATGCCCGCAGCCACACATTTAGAACCCTTAAATGGCCAGCAGGAAGGGGTTAAGTGAAAGTTAAGGCTACAAGACACTCCATTAAATGCAGCGTCCCCACTGCCCTTCCTGCTGTATACATTTTAGCATAAAAACAAATTGAAATACTGTTCTTACCTCATTTTTTTTATGTGGATGCTGAGGACGCGGTCAGGCGTATTCACAGCTCTACATGCCCGCCAGGAAGCTGACACTGCGCAGCTACACAGATCACGAAATGTCTCACCATCTGTGATTAGCGCTGCGGAGTGTCAGCTTCCTGGCGGGCGCATGGAGCTGAGAACACGCCTGAGCTCATCCTTAAAGGACACCTGACTGCAGAGCTCCATCTCTGTTGCTGTGCATGCTGATGGGAGAGAGCGACAAAACAGTACCTTGGCCAGAGGTCAATCAATAGGGAAGATCAGTGCTCCATTTCCCACCCTGTACATTGCACCGATTGAGATTACAGAGATGGAGCTTTGTAATCAAATGACCAAAAAAAAAAAAAAGTGCATTTCAACTATGGATTATGCTACAGTGCCAGGGAGACATTTGGAAGGTGGATGAAGTAAACCTAAACTTCCACTTAAAGCGGGGGTTCACCCTAAAAAAAAAAAAAAAAAAGTGTTATCTTTATCTACCATACAGCATACTTGCTTCAGCATGCCTTTTTTTTTGCGGTGTACTTACCGTTTAATCGTCCAGTTTCGTTTCAGACTCCGGCGGGGAAAAAGGCGTGAAGAGGGGGAACATGATTGACGTCTGGCTATGGCGCATCACAAAAATAGCTGAAAAAGGATAATATATATATATATATATATATATATATATATATATATATATATATATATATATATATATATATATATATATATATATATATATATATATATATATATATATATATATATATATATATATATATATATATAGCGCGCCTGCGCAGTCAGCTCCTAGTCTGTGCGCAGGCGCCGAGTCCTACTCCGGCTATTTTCAGAACGCGTGACCCGCCATAGCCGGACGTCAATCATGTTCCCCTCTTCATAGGAACACCTACTCCCCGCGGGAGTCTGAAACGAAACTGAAGGATTAAACTAAGTACAGCGCAAAAAAAAAAAAAAAAAAAAAAAAAAGGCATACTGTAGCTGACGCTAGTATGCTGGATGGGATGGTACATAGTTGTTTTTTAGGGTGAACCTCCGCTTTAATCCTTGTAAAGCCCCACAAGGTTTTTTTTAGTCAATAATTCAGCTGCAATTTAACATACTGTCATACTTACCTGCTCTATAGAACAGTATTGCACACAGCAGCCCTGATCCTCCTTATCTGGGGGTCCCCTTTCTCCTCTGCCTCCATACAAAGCCTCTTCCTACAGTGATGGCAAACCTTGGCACCCCAGATGTTTTGGAACTACATTTCCCATGATGCTCATGCACTCTGCGGTGTAGTCGAGCATCATGGGAAATGTAGTTCCAAAACATCTGGGGTGCCAAGGTTCATCATCACTGCTATAGGGGCTCACTCCCAAGCTGGATTGCATTCATCTATAGACACAGACAGCACAGATCTACCCCCACACAGGATTTGATTGGCAACAGCTGGAACCAATAGGAGCCAAGTCCCATGCAGAGAGTGCACTGCTGCAGACGTACACAGTGCTGGGCTGGAATAGGATTCAGGTAAGGGGGATGGTGCAATACAACTGCTTGGACTACAGGGAAGGGAATGCATTAAACATGGCCTTCCTTTTCCAGCCACTTTAATCCCGACCTGCCACGCGCTATAAATAATTGATTTGCGCCATGTGAGTGGAGGCCTCATACACGGCTGCGGTCGCTGCACACACAGCCCCCCACCACACCAAGGGCTGCACTGCAGCTGCTGCGGAACTACAAGTCTCGTAATGTCCCCCCCCTGGGAGAAGCCAGCTATGACACGCCCCTGGCACACGGCCTGGCACACAACAAACTCACCATAGAGAGGTACACGTAGGAGGCGTACAGCTCCAGGTTGACCTGCCGATTGAGGGCGGCCTCGCAGTCCTGGTGGAAATTCTGGCGAACCTGGGAGTTCATGGCGTCCGATGGAGGGGGTTCCGTTCAATCACTGTTGAAGCGCCAACCCAATAATCTTTATAGCGAACGAGCAGTCTGACTCAGCGCTTCTCTGCCTGCCTCTTATATTACAGGATAGTCCCGCCCCCTAGCGCGGCAGCAGCCCGCCCACTGGCGGTGACCTGAATGTGAGGGAGGGAGCGGGCAGCCGCCATGTTTGTCAAGGGGGGGGAAATGTGTTGTCGCGTTGTGTAATAATACCGTAAAACATTTTAGCATTTGACTAAAAAGAAAGATAGGCTTGTTAGCTTAAAGGCAATTTTATTGAAGCTCAGAGTCTTCAGGTTGGTGATACCAGATGATTAAGTCGAATTGTTCTGCCAGTAACAAAGATGAAGTGCCAAGGTTACAGTCACGTGGTCATGGCTTACAAAACAAACATGTTTGTGTAATACTGATAAGCAGCACGCTGGAGAGTCATTGCATGTTATTACATAAACACTGACTCTGACTGCCTTCCTAATGATAGAGTAGATGTGTTTTCATTATTACAGTCCTACCAACTAGCCACCTTACCTATATTTTAGACACTAATAGCTAGATTCACGTAGTTTGCCGCAACTTTAAGGTGGCGTAGCGTATCGTATTTACGCTACGCCGCCTTAAGTCAGAGAGGCAAGTACTGTATTCTCAAAGTACTTGCTTCCTAACTTACGGCGGCGTAGCGTAAATGCGGCGGGCGCAAGCACGCCTAATTCAAAATAGGCTGAGGGGGCGTGTTTTATGTTAATATGCTTTGACCTGATGTGATTGACGTTTTTTTTTTAACGGCGCATGCGCCGTCCGCCTACATTTCCCAGTGTGCATTGCGGCAACGTACGCCGCACGGGACTATTGATTTAGACGTGGACGTAAATGACGTAAATCCCTATTCACGGACAACTTACGCAAACAACGTAAAATTTTCGAATTTCGAAGCGGGAATGGCGGCCATACTTTAACATTGACTACGCCTCCTAGGGGCAGCTTTATCTTTAGGCGGCCTATCTCTTACGGAAACGGCGTATCTTTACTGCGACGGGCGGACGTACGTTTTGTGAATAGGCGTATCTAGTGATTTACATATTCTACGCCGACCGCAATGGAAGCGCCACCTAGCGGCCAGCCTAAATATTGCACCCTAAGATAGGACGGCGCAAGCCGTCGTATCTTAGATAGGTTTAAGTGTATCTCTGTTTGAGAATACACTTAAACTTAGGTCGGCGCAGATTCTGAGTTAGGTCGGCGTATCTACTGATACACCGACCTAACTCTACCTGAATCTAGCTATTAGTAACGTATTCATGGTTAGACTACATACATGCGGGGCGTTTTGCCCATGTGCGCTAAATCCTGGCGTTTTCATGCAATCAGGAGGCACATGTGCAGCGTCCAGACCTGGTATAGGCGTTCGGACCCATAAAGCCTTAAAGGGGTTGTAAAGGAAAAAAAAAAATTCCTCTAAATAGCTTCCTTTACCTTAGTGCAGTCCTCCTCCACTTACCTCATCCTTCCATTTTGCTTTTAAATGTCCTTATTTCTTCTGAGAAATCCTCACTTCCTGTTCTTCTGTCTGTAACTACACACAGTAATGCAAGGCTTTCTCCCTGGTGTGGAGAAAGCCTCTTGAGGGGGGGAGGGGGCGAGCAGGAGTGTCAGGACACCCACTAACACACAGCTTCTTTCTCTATCTGCAAAGTAGAGAGTGTCCTGACTTGCCTGCTCGCCCCCTCCCCCCTCAAGAGGCCCTCTCTACACCAGGGAGAAAGCCTTGCATTACTGTGTGGAGTTACAGACAGAAGAACAGGAAGTGAGCAGAAATAAGGACATTTAAAATAGGGTGACCAGACATCCCCGGTTTCTGGAGACAGTCCCCGGATTGAGGACACTGTCCCAGGTCTTGTCCCCGGATTTAATTTGAACAGGGACTGGGGCAAAAAACAAACAAACATAATTTCACCCCCCCCCCCGCTTTGCCGCTCCTACTAGCTTAGGGGGGGGGGGGGGTGTATTTTTTCCATCATCTGTACCCCTTTCTGATGATCATGTGCTGGTCGGAGTGGAGGGAATATTTCTTCAGTTTCTGGTGTATGCCCATTTAGCTCCGCTCGCATGTTCTTCTGCCTTGGCTCAAGTCCCGGCCAGCCGACTGCCTATCTCCCTGCCTTCCCTGGCGGAATGATCTTCCTCGGCTCCCCACCCAGTAGCAGCCGGGGCCCGGAGAGTGAGACTTGACAGGCTGTGAGGCAGGTGGCGATGGGTAGAGAGTTGCTGATTGACACCATTACTAGTTAAGAAAAAGTTTTAAAAATCTCGTCACCTTAATTTAAAAGCAAAATGGAAGGATGAGGTAAGTGAAGGAGGACTGCACTAAGGTAAAGGAAGCTATTTAGGGAAAAAAAAAATTCTTTACAACCCTTTTAAGGGTTCGTTCACACTGTGAACGTGAGTTTAAAATCGTGGGAGTTCAGCTGAACTAGGAACAATTTCAAAACCCGCATTTCAGGGCGAGTTCGGGGGAGATTTGAAAGACATCTGTGGGGGTTCATGCATAGGTGTCTATAGAAATCGCCCCCGAAGTCGCCAAAAGTAGTGCAGGAAGTCGGCATCACCTCGCTGGGTACAGTGCCATTGCCGCCAATAGGCGGCAATTTGGCATGCGATTTGACATGTTAAATCGCATGTTAAATCACGCCAATGTGAGTTCCAGCTTGTTTTTTTACCAAAAAAAAAACACCCAATGGTCACAACGAATTCAATACATTACAGAATTAGTACTAGATGTAGGTTTTCTAAATCCTTTTCAATTTTAAAGACTCACTGTGCTCTCCTCAGGGAGAGCACTCCCACCTTCTGTGTGGGCATCTGAATCACACTTGTTACTCCTTCCGGGATTGGGTGCTGCTGGCTACCCAGCATGCATCTCCTGATCTTGCGCATATCGTACAAAGGGCGGAACACTCATTTTGTTGCAGGTTGCCTGGCAATGCGTCATTTCCAGTTTGGAAATACCACAATGCTACAAGCGGGGGATGGCCATTGACTCCTATGGGACTTGTAGTTCTGCAACAGCTGAAGGTCCGCTCGCTTGTCCCCACCCCCTTTCCTGATCTGCCAGGCTGTGTGCTTGTATAAGGGTATGGTATAGATTTTGGGGGGACCCCATGCAGTTTTTTTGTGTAGGTGTTCCCCTTAAAATCCATACCAGCCTGGTATGCTATTGGATGTCATTTAAAAAAAAAAAAACTGCGTGGATTTCCTCCTAAAGATTCATTGTT
This sequence comes from Rana temporaria, assembly GCF_905171775.1. Lineage (NCBI taxonomy): Eukaryota > Metazoa > Chordata > Amphibia > Anura > Ranidae > Rana > Rana temporaria. The sequence continues at coordinate 40,975,973 of NC_053499.1, read as the reverse complement.
GGGGATCAAAGTCGGTTCCCTGTTCATTTAAGTCGAACGCATGTCGGACTTCAAGTCGCAGGGCAAAGTCAGATCCAAAGTTGTACGACTGTCGTGTCGTAACAGTGTGAATCCGGCCTTATCATCTCAGGCGCCTGAAAATGCCAGGCTTTGAAGCACAGGAACTTAATGCCCAGTGTACATGAGGCCTGTCATCAAACTCAATCAGACAGATACTGAATCAGCAAGATGCTACAGAAACTATAGACTAGAAGATTATTTTCAAAGGTGCCATTTACAATTCAAGTTGCCGATAAAAAGTCTGTGTAAGAGCTCTTTTTACACTTGCAACAAAGTGTAGTGCCCTCCGAAGAGCGATTCACATGCAGATAATTTCTCAGAGGACATTTAACAGGTGTTAGGAAGCTAGCCTCCTAACCACGTAATTTAACCTTATGCTGCACTACCTCGCTTCAATCACCTATCAAAACTCAGCAAAAATGGGAGTTTAGGAAGAGTCCAATCAGTAGCTGAATATTCATACAACCCTGGCCAATCCCTAAGGAGATATTCCCAGATGGTGACTGGGAGTCTGTATAAATACTCTGAGAGCTGTCTGTTTTTTTCCCTGAAGAGGAGATCACAGCCTTGGGGGGCTGCTAGCCTCCTAGGCAATTCACCCATGTGCCTGTGGGGTGTCAAGGCCTCAGTGTGGCTACCTGGAGGCCTGCTGGTGAGAGTTGGTGAAGCTGACTGAGGGGCTGTCATCTGAGGATCTAGCCAGGTACCACTGGGTGAAAGTGTCTGGAGGATATTGGAAGGAGACAACCAATTTTCCAACGACATCTGTGAGTACAGACTGGTGAAAGAGATCCTATAGACTGTGTGCTGTGTCCTGGGCCGGACTTACCATTGGGCTTGACTGGGCTCAAGCCATGGGCCCCGCCAGTTTACATTTAATTTTTTTCAATAATATGCCAGTCATTAAATTTTTCATTTAAAGTGTGTTGATTGGTCTAGCATTTTTACCTGTTCTAGGGACATTGATCATTTTTGTCCTCTGTCCAAGTAGACAAACTGTCTTTCTTTTATTACCATTGTGAAGCAATTTTTCCAATATTATGCCCGGTGTCTGTCCTTTTGCTGGATGTGGCATGATACTTTGGCTCCAATTGCTGGATTTGCCCATTGAATACATTGCACTCTGACTTGTGTAAGGCCTCGTACACACGGACGGACAGTCCACTGAAAACGGTCCGCCGGACCGTTTTCAGCGGACATGTCCGCCCGGAGATTTCTGTCTGATGGTTGTACACACCATCAGACAGAAATCCGCGTGTAAACAATACGCGGGGACGTGGCCGCGCCGACGCCGCGACGATGACGCGGCGACGTGGGCGGCCCTGGAAGTTCAAAGCTTCCACGCATGCGTCGAATCAGTACGACGCATGCGAGGGATGGCGGTCGGCAGGGCTGGACTGGGACAACAATGTGGCCCTGGACTTCATCCAGACTGGCCCACTTTGACAGGTCTCTCCCATGGCGGCCAGACAACTCCCGCACCCCCCGGCCACCTAAGCCCCCTCTCCCCCTTCACTAGCCACCCGCCATTCTACTTTATTAGAGTAGAACGGCTGGTACTGGTACTCTTATAGGCAGTACCAGTGGGGAAGCTACACATTATTTCACCCGGGGCAAAGAATCAGTTTGGTGCCCCCCCCCCCCCTTATGGGACAAGATTAGGCAGAAGTGAGAAACTCTCAGGCCATAGCTGTTGAGTCAGCTGTCTGTCCCCTCCCCCTGCTCCTCTGGCCCTCCCCTGCTTCTTTGTTCCCCCCCAGGTGAGCGCTGCGGGAAGGGAGAGACAGAGGAGCGGAAGGGGGCGGTGGTCCGCTGTCACTGAAGCCGGCCCACTGAGCCATCGGCCCACCGGGAAACTCCCTGTAGTCCCAATGGCCAGTCCATCCCTGGCGGTCGGTCGGACGTGTCCGGTGAGTCTGTACAGACGACCGAACACGTCCGACGGACAGGTTTCCAGCGGACAGATTTGTTAGCAGGCTAAAAAAAAATTTGTCCGCTGGAAACTGTCCGATCCGCCGGACAATTGTCCACTCGGGCCTACACACGACTGGATCTGTCCGCTGAAACTGGTCCGTCGAACCAGTTTCAGCGGATAGATCCGGTCCTGTGTACGGGGCCTCAGTGCTTTTTTGTGCCCATGCGCAGTATACATCATGTCCTTCGGGACAACGCGATGTTTACTATTGATGACTACGCGTCATCATTATGCGACGCGTTCGTGATGACGTCATTACGCCCAGTCATTCTTCTGCACATGTGCGGGCATCCGAATGACACCATTTAAAGCTGCGACGACTACTGATGGACATACGTGACAGGCCGGCTCGTACGGCGGAATTATATGATCCCTCTCCATCTAACAGGTACAGCGGAAGCTTTTTCCTTGCCAGGCTCTTTGTGGTGATATTGGGTTATTTATCCCCATACACACATTCATTTTATGCTGTTTTGCTTCCCTAGGCATACCCCTTTGAAGTATGAGAATACATAGCTTGTGTATGTATCATTTTGTTCTATTTAAAGTAATGTATAGAAGGTAGGGCCCAAAAGTGACTCAAGCCCAGGGGCCCCCATCACCCTAAGCCCTGCCCTGGCTGTGTCCATTCTTCTTGTGCTAGAGTCAGCGGGTTTAAAGGAGAAATTGCATCCTGTGTGTCCTAAAGAGCTTATAGGTAGATTCACGTAGAGTTGCCTAAACTTGCGGCGGCGTAGCTTAGCGTGTTTAGGCTACGCCACCGTAAGTTAGCTAGGCAAGTACATGTTTCACAATGTACTTGCCTGCTAAGTTACGGCGGCGTAGCCTAAAGCGGGCGGGCGTAAGGGCGCCTAATTCAAATGTGTGTAAGGGGGCGTGTTTTATGTTAATGGGGCTTGACCTTAATTTCTTGACGTTTTTTTTTAACTGCGCATGAGCCGGACGCCTACATTTCCCAGTGTGCATTGTGGCTAAGTACGCCGCACGGGCCTATTGATTTCGACGTGGACGTAAGCGACGTAAATCGCTATTCGCGGACGACTTACGCAAACAACGTAAAAAATTCGAATCTCGAAGCGGGAACGCCGGCCATACTTTAAAGCGGGAGTTCACCCATTTAAAAAAAAAAAAAAAATCTCCCCTTAGCTTCCTGCTCGTTCGGTCTAGGGGAATCGGCTATTTATATTAAAATATGTGCAGTACTTACCCGTTTTCGAGCTGCATCTTCTTCCGTCGCTTCCGGGTATGGGTCTTCGGGAGCGGGCGTTCCTTCTTGATTGACAGTCTTCCGAGAGGCTTCCGACGGTCGCATCCATCGCGTCACTCGTAGCCGAAAGAAGCCGAACGTCGGTGCGGCTCTATACTGCGCCTGCGCACCGACGTTCGGCTTCTTTCGGAAAATCGTGACGCGATGGATGCGACCGTCGGAAGCCTCTCGGAAACCTGTCAATCAAGAAGGAACGCCCATTCCCGAAGCCCATACCCGGAAGCGACGGAGAGGATGCGTCTCGTAAACGGGTAAGTACTGCACATATTTTAAAATAAATAGCCGATTCCCCTAGTAAAAACGAGCAGGAATCTAAGGGGGAAAAGTGCCCTCTAAGGGTGAACCCCCGCTTTAACATTACTATTCCATCTAATAGATAGAATAACTTTAGGCCTGATAATGCCTTATGGAAACGGCGTAAATGTACTGCGGCGGCCGGGAGTACGTTCGTGAATCGGCGTATCTAGTGATTTGCATATTCTAGGCCGACCGCAATGGAAGCGCCACCTAGCGGCCATCCGAAATATTGCAACCTAAGATAGGACGGCGCAAGCCGTCGTATCTTAGATATGTTTAAGGCCTCGTACACACGGCCGAGGAACTCGACGTGCCAAACACGTCGAGTTCCTCGGCCAGTTCAGCCCTGAAGCCGCCGAGGACCTCGGCGGGCCGAGAGCTCCCATAGAACAACGAGGAAATAGAGAACATGTTCTCTATTTCCTCGCCGAGGTCCTCGTCGGCTTCCTCGGCCGAAAGTGTACACACGACCAGTTTCCTCGGCAGAATTCAGCCAGAAACTCGGTCGGAAGCTGAATTCTGCCGAGGAAACTGGTCGTGTGTACGGGGCCTCAGTGTATCTCTGATTGAGAATACACTTAAACATAAGTCGGCGTAGATTCTGAGTTAGGTCGGCTTATCTACTGATAAGCCGGCCTAACTCTTACTGAATCTACCTATTAGTCTATTTTTTTTTTAGTGAAAGGACTTTGCTTGGACTGTCCAGAGAGGAAGATAAATGTAGTAGTCAAGCTGCTACTACAAAGCTCTGTCCACCCTTTACTTATGCAAGGACTTGTCTCACAGTTCTACAAGAGAATGTTCAGTGTCCTCAAATCGTTAATAGGGGTTACGGGAGTATCCTTGCGATAAGAAGAAGAATGGCGGCACATCCGAATGAAGAATAGATGGTTTATTGGAAGTCCATAAGTTTAAAATGCACGACACACAACTGATAACAGGTACTCAGCAGTGTGATGCCCCTTAATGATTATTTAGGTATATACTGGTGGGCAGCACTGTTTTTTATATTGCCTTTAATATCACTTTAATTTAAATAATGTGCATACATTTTTAGCCAGGGGTTCCATCAGTACTGAAGCCAATGGATTAGCATAACAGCCAAGCAGCTAGTATTTCCAGAAGGAGGTCAGCAAAAGCAGCAGCCACACGATAAAGTATGTTTATATAAACTTTCTTGCAACACACGTGCAGGTCTTTGTATAACAAGTAAGTCACGTTATAAAAGTGTTAATTACACAAGGAATATGGAGAGACAGCTGACTCTATTGTGTAACTATTGTAAACAGGAACAGAAGCGTCATTGGAGCTGTCAGCAAAGGTGTGTTCTAATTGGAGGATACAAGTTTTATAAGCGCACTGGCATCCATGGAATCCTTGTGGCAGGTGATTCTACAGTACATAATGTACAGACAAGAATTAAAACACACCTCTGTATTCGTACTACGTCTATGACAGCTTGCCTCAGTTAATAGGTTAGTAGGTTAGTGGCACTGCCCAGTGACATACATATATGCCACATGAGTTGGAGAATATCATCTGGTATAAGAAAGACACTCATGAGATACAGGTATTTTGAGTTGTGCACAGACTATTTAACCTGCAAGCTCATACCCTTAGGTTCACACTGATGCAGTGCGAGTTTTCTACTGCGATTTCAAGGATCATGGCCAGTCCCAGTTCAGCTGCGATTACATGCGATTTGGATGCATCTGCAATTTTGATTTATCTTAAGTTGGGGGTTTACAACCGCTTTAAGCTTCCTTAAAGCGGGAGTTCACCCATTTATTTATTTTTTGATCTTTTCCCCTTAGATTCCTGCTCGTTTTGTCTAGGGGAATCGGCTAGATGTTTTAAAATATGAGCCGTACTTACCGTTTTCGAGATGCATCTTCTCCGTCGCTTCCGGGTATGGGTCTTCGGGAGCGGGCGTTCCTTCTTGATTGACAGTCTTCCGAGAGGCTTCCGACGGTCGCATCCATCGCGTCACTATTAGCCGAAAGAAGCCGAACGTCGGTGCGGCTCTATACTGCGCCTGGGCACCGACGTTCGGCTTCTTTCGGTAAATCGTGACGCGATGGATGCGACCGTCGGAAGCCTCTCGGAAGACTGTCAATCAACATAGGAACGCCCAGTCCATACCCGGAAGCGGCGGAGAAGATGCATCTCGTAAACGGTAAGTACGGCTCATATTTTAAAACATCTAGCCGATTCCCCTAGACAAAACGAGCATCCATCTAAGGGGAAAAAGTCATATATACGGGTGAACCTCCGCTTTAAGGCGACCTGTAGGCAGATGTGTGCTCTTTAGTGATACTGTGGCTGGCGAGTTGTCCCCAGCAACAGGATTGCCAATGTGATACGACTATAGGTATTCTCTGAGGTTTGACTGCAGCCTTGTAGGGCTTACCTAGTACACTGTTAGTACTGTTAGTAGTTAAAGCATATGCCTGCTTCCCTTGTTCCTGCAGAAAGATTTGCCAACTCATCCCTTTAATTACAGAAAAACTTATACTGGGCAAGTTATTTGTCTTATTTTGTTTAGTCTGTGACTTATATAGATTTAATTGGGTGAAGAACCTGTGTAATAAATGTGTCAGGAATTAAAGGATGAGTTGGCAACTCACAGGATCCTACATGCTCTGATTACAGGTACTTCAATGGCCACGCCTCTTTCTAACATGCCATCAGGTGACATCATCAGGATTAAAGTGGCAATAAATGATTTTCTTACACATCTTACATATCCACATCCATCTACTTTTCACAAAATGGTTTCTAATGCCGCGTACATACGACCATTTTTAATGTCATGGAAAAAACAATGGGCCAGATCCACAAAGAACTTACGGCGGCGTATCTATTAATACGCCGCGTAAGTTCTACGATGCGCCGTCGTATCTTTGTTTTGTATCCACAAAACAAGATACGCCTGAATGTGGGCTAGATCCGACTGACGTACATCTTAGTACGCCGTCGGATCTTAGGTGCATATTTACGCTGGCCTCTAGGTGGCGCTTCCGTTGATTTCCGCGTAGAGTATGCAAATTAGCTAGATATGCCGATTCTCAAACGTACGTCCGCCCGGCGCATTTTTTTTTTACGTCGTTTACGTAAGGCTTTTTTCGGCGTAACGTTACCCCTGCCTCATGAGGTGTACGCAATGTTAGGTATGGACGTCGGGACAGTGTAAAATTTTCCGTTATTTACGTAGTTTGCGTAAATCGTTCGCGAATAGGGCTTTGCGTAAGTTACGTTCACGTCTAAAGCATTGACTATTTGCGACGTGATTTCGCGCATGCGCACTGGGACACGTCCACGGAGGGCGCATGCGCCGTTCGTAAAAAGCGTCAATTACGTGGGGTCATACCAGATTACCATACAACACACCCACTCCAAGCCTACTTTGAATTATGCGGGCTTACGCCGGCAGATTTACGTTACGCCGGCCCGCATATGGGAGCAAGCTCTTTGGGCATGTGCCGTAGACAACGGTGTATTCCTTTTGGCAAATATCTCCTAAGGAGATATTGCAAACACCTACAGGTAAGCCTTAATATAGGCTTACCTGTAGGTGTAACTTCCCACAGAGGGTTTACAACCACTTTAAGCTTTGACAATAAAACCTGGAAGCTGATTGGTTTCTATGCAGAGCTGCAGCACTCTCCAGTTTTAGTAAATCAATCCCGGTGATCATCATTGAAGGAAAAATCACAGCAGGATGATAACGTTACTAACGCGTTTCCCCGAAAATAAGACCTACCCCAAAAATAAGACCTACCCCGATTTTCGGGAAGGGCTGCAATATAAGCCCTACCCCAAAAATAAGCCCTAGTTTAAAGTGCTGGTGAAATACTAGAGTCCACTCTATTACAGTGTTACATAGTGTAGACTGTGTGTGTGTGTTCTAGTTGTGCCAAATACCTTTTGGTATAGCGCTGACCTCCCGCTGCTCTCAGCTGATCTCACGCTGCTCTCCTCTTCCCCCTCTCCTCCCAGCGGGGGATCTTGAGCCGCCCTCCCTCTGCATTCCTTAGAGCTGGAATAAGGCCTCCGACGGGCAACGGAATCGCCGAGCAGCACTCAGCTGATGTCAGGCTGCTCTGCTCTTCTGCAAACTGTCAGCGGGGGATCTCGGGCCCCCCTCCCTCTGCAGTACTTGATGAGGGGAAGAGAGCTTCAAAGGGTTACAGATGCGCCCAGCACTAGAAGAAGGTATGTGGCAAAATTGAATTGCAGACATACACATTCTGCAATATGTGGTGCTGTGAATTTTAGGAATTTACAAGCACTTGTACACAGTTCCACAGGGGATTTCTGACAGGCAGGGGGAGAGAAGACAGCATATGGCATGATAAGACCTACCCCGAAAATAAGCCCTAGTGTGTTTTTGGTTGCCAAAATTAATATAAGACCCAGGCTTATTTTCGGGGAAACAAGGTAATGATGCATGGAAGCGGCTTGGCGTTGTCAGCCTAAAACAGGAAGTGCTGATACTGATATGATCTCCACCAGATAATTTACAAAAATATTTGGGTTTATATACACAGGAAAGGTAAAAAATAAAGTAACTGGAGTGTTGTTTTTAACTTTCATAAATCTGGGAACTTTCTTTCCACAGAGCAGTGAATGGATTGCACATGTTGTGTTGTCTACGAGATGTGACCTAGGTAGATGTAAGCTCACAGCAAAGACAGATGACGCACTTGTTTAAGGAACCTTAGATTTCAAAAACAAGTCCGAGAAATAGTGGGATTTCCACCAGCCTCTTACCACCGTAAATACGTAGATCTGTGGTCTGGACGCCGGACAACTCTGCTGTCACCATTATAAGTTTAACTCTGTAACCTCTACAACGACTGCATCATTTTTTTTAGAAGTCTGATGAAACAGCACTTCCCTGATTCAAGAGATCTCTCTTAATTCATTTTATATATTTTTTCTTTGTAACATGATTCTCCTCCATGGAATAAATAAAGCAGAGTTAGTATTGCCTTTCACATTTCTGAGTGGGAAGCGAGGTCATATTTCAGTTTCCATAGCAGCTAGTTTGGGAAATTTCAGCTTTCCTGGGTTACGGCAGTGAAGTTTATAGTTTAAAGTGACACAGTTATACATTTTCCACTGTGAATTGGCAAACCCAGTGATTTTCTATGAGACCGAAATTTACATTTACATTTACATTTACTCCTTCATTTACATTTGTCCTCTGCTGTGTACTGCAAATATAAACTGCTTGTTAATGCGAATAAATATAGCTGATCCTCTACCCTCTGCGAAAGGGGGTCTCCAAACGCTCTAAACAAAGGGCCAGTTTACTTCAGACTTTAGGGAGGCTGGACTGCGGACAATGGGAGTATAAAATGTCCCAGATGTCGGCGGGAGTAAACAATGCCTCTGGCTTGGTGGTCAGTGGGAGTGGAAAAATGTCATGTACAGTGCCTGTGCTTAGTAGAAGGCGATATAAGGCACCATCTTTGTTATCAGCAGGAAGAATAATGCCCCATCTTTGGTATCAGTGGGAAGAATAGTGCCCCATCATTGGTATCAGTGGGAATAATAGTGCCCCATCATTGGTATCAGCTGGAAGAATCGTGCGCCATCATTGGTATCAGCTGAAAGAATCGTGCGCCATCATTGGTATCAGTGGGAAGAATAGTGCCCCATCTTTGGTATCAGTGGGAAGAATAGTGCCCCATCATTGGTATCAGCTGGAAGAATCGTGCGCCATCATTGGTATCAGTGGGAAGAATAGTGCCCCATCTTTGGTATCAGTGGGAAGAATCGTGCCCCATCATTGGTATCAGCTGGAAGAATCGTGCACCATCTTTGTTATCAGCAGGAAGAATAATGCCCCATCTTTGGTATCAGTGGGAAGAATAGTGCCCCATCATTGGTATCAGATGGAAGAATCGTGCGCCATCATTGGTATAAGTGGGAAGAATAGTGCCCCATCTTTGGTATCAGTGGGAAGAATAGTGCCCCATCTTTGGCATCAGTGGGAAGAATAGTGCCCCATCTTTGGTATCAGTGGAAAGAATAGTCCCTAACCTTTGGTATCAACCAGAAGTATAGTGCCCCATCTTTGGTATCAACCAGAAGAATAGTGCCCCACCTTTGGTATCAACCAGAAGAATAGTGCCCCACCTTTTTTTATCAACCAGAATAATAATTTCCCATCTTTGGTATCAGCGGGACGAGTAGTGCCCCATCTTTGGTATTAGCAGGAAGAATAATGCCCCATCTTTGGTATCAGTGGGAAGAATAGTGCCTTATCATTGGTATCAGCTGGAAGAAGAGTGCCCCACCGTTGGTATCAGCCATAAAAATTGTGCCTCATCTTTGGTATCAGCGGGAAGAATAGTGCCCCCATGTTTGGTATCAGCTGGAAGAATAGTGCCCCACCTTTGGTATTAGCAGAAAGAATAGTGCCCCATCTTTGGTATCAGCAAAATGTGTGCCCCATCTTAGGTACCAGCAGGAAGAAAAGTGCCCAGTCATTGGTATCAGCCGGAAGAAGAGTGTCCCACCTTTGGTATCAGCCATAAGAATCGTGCCTCATCTTTGGTATCAGCAGGAAGAATAGTTCCCAGTAATTGTTATCAGCAGGAAGAATAGTGCCCCGTCTTTGGTATCAGTGGGAAGAATAGTGCACCATCTTTGGTATCAGTGGGAAGAATAGTGCCCCATCTTTGGTATCAGTGGAAAGAATAGTCCCTAACCTTTTGTATCAACCAGAAGTATAGTGCCCCATCTTTGGTATCAACCAGAAGAATAGTGCCCCACCTTTGGTATCAACCAGAAGAATAGTGCCCCACCTTTTTTTATCAACTAGAATAATAATTTCCCATCTTTGGTATCAGCGGGAAGAGTAGTGCACCATCTTAGGTATCAGCAGGAAGAAAAGTGCCCAGTCATTGGTATCAGCCTGAAGAATAGTGCCCCATCTTTGGTATCAATCAGAAGAATAATGCCCCATCTTTGGTATCAGCAGGAAGAATAGTGCCCCATCTTTCGTATCAGTCAGAAGAATAGTGCCCTATCTTTCATATCAGCCAGAAGAATAATGCCCCATCTTTGGTATCAGCCAGAAGAATAGTGCCCCATCTTTGGTATCAGCTGGAAAAATAGTGCCCCATCTTTAATATCAGCCAGAAGAAGAATGCCCCATCATTGGTATCAGCCGGAAGAATAGTGCCCCATCTTTGGTGTTAGTGGGAGGAATGGTGTTCCATCATTTACATCAGTGGTAGGAATAATGCCCCATTGTTGGTGTCAGCAGAAGGAATAGTGCCCCATTGTTGGTGTCAGTGGTAGGAATTATTATACCCAACTGTTGGTCTCAGTGAAGTAAGTAGGAGGAATACTACTTGTACTGTTCTACGACTAGAACAACCAATCCCGCTCTATCCTCAATGAGTGTAGCAAAGGATGCAGAGAACCACACATGGGCCACTTCAAGTCATGCAAATACAGCAGTGGGCATTCGATGATGTCACCCCAATGGCAATGAAGACAACTACCCTGTTATTGCCAGTCTTTTTACCCTCTTTCTCATAATTCCTTTACCATAAAAAAATCTGGAGCCTTGGTAACATGAGAAATTCAGTGAGACCTTGGAACAAGAATAGCCATCTGAATAAGTATACAAGTTGAATTGTGCGCACATACCACAAATTGTAAATAGTTGGAGGTCTATTTTTAAAATGATTTACTGTGCAAGTTTTAAGAATTTGTACTGGCATCATGAATAATTTGCCTTATTTTTTTCTATGATCGTCAGCTCCATCTAGTGGCCATAATACAGTATTTTAATGAAATATTTCAACTAGCAAAATTCCACATTGCAGACACTAGATGGAGCTGATGATCATAGGAAATAAGCATATTAGGCAAATTATTGAGACAACTGTTTGTGAAGGCTGTGTAAGTGCTTGAGACATTCGCACAGCAATTTTTTTATAAACAGACCCCCTTTGTGTTATATTACTACTATACTGGTATATGGGAAATACTATGTAATTCATACAAGCAAAGCAACACATCTGATCATCAAGCAACAATCATTTTGATAAGATGAAAAAATGTGTCTTTATAAAGAGCCTTGAAATATTGTGAGCTGCATATCACCACCTATTGGCCTTCAGTAGTAATGCAGCATTTACATTTCCAATTTTACCAAACAAATATCTTCTCAGGACCATTACCGGGTATTATTTTAAAGACATATAGCCAGATTCAGAAAGACTGGCTTAACTTTGTGCAGGCGTAGCGTATAGCATATACGCTACGCCGCTGTAAGTCAGAGAGGCAAGTGCTGTATTCACAAAGCACTTGCGTCCTAAGTTACGGCGGCGTAGCGTAAATGGGCCGGCGTAAGCGCTCCTAATTCAAATTGTGAAGAGGTGGGCGTGTTTTATGGAAATAATCCATGACCCCACGTAAATGACGTTTTGAACGAACGGCGCATGCACCGTCCGTGGACTTATCCCAGTGCGCATGCTCCAAATTACGCCGCAAGGACTTATTGGTTTCGTGAACGTAAATTACATCCAGCCCCATTCACGGACGACTTACGCAAACGACGTAACATTTTCAAAATTTGACGCGGGACCGACGTCCATACTTAACATTGGCTAGGCCAGCTTTTTGGTGGAATAACTTTACGCCTGAAAACGCCTTACGTAAACGGCGTATCTTTGCTGCGACGGGCAAGCGTACGTTCGTGAATAGGCGTATCTCGCTGATTTACGCATTCTAGGCGTAAATCAGCGTTCACGCCCCTAGCGGCCGGCGTAAATAGACAGCTAAGATACGACGGCGCAGGCAGTCATATCTTAGCTAGATTTAAGTGTATCTCTACTGATACGCCGGCGTAACACTACCTGAATCTGGCTAATTATCCACTTTTAAGACCATATTTAATTTAACAATCATATCTAGGATGTAACATGAGACACAGTTGCATTCTTGACCCCCATTTTACCAAACACACGCACTGCCCTGAATCGCAGGATTCTTCTCCCTGTAGTATCCTAAACTATTTTTAATGCAGCTCAGCTTTGTGTGGATGTGACCTCACAGTTGCATCATTCATTCGCAGGGATCTTTGCAAGGGAAGACTATGGGCCTTTCACATTGCTCGATGGAAAAAATACTGTAAAAATGCATATGCATTTTTTTTATGCGTTTCCTGTGCGTTGTCTGGTTGCCTGACCTAGCTTGCACCTGTGAAATATGGATATATGACTAAAAAAAAGCACACCTTAACCACTTGACCCCCGGAAGATTTACCCCCATTCGTGACCAGGCCATTTTTTACGATACAGCACTGCGTTACTTTAACTGACAATTGCCCGGTCGTGCGACGCTGTACCCAGATAAAATGTATGTCCTTTTTCCATACAAATAGAGCTTTCTGTTGGTGGTATTTGACTACCACTTGGCTTTAAAAAAAATTGTGCTATAAACAAAAAAAGACCCACAATTTTAAAAAATAATACATTTTTTTTACTGTCTGCTATACAACATATCCAATTAAAAAGATGTAAAAAAATCGAATTTCTTGATAAATTTAGGCCAATATGTATTCTGCTATGTTTTTGGTAAAAGAATATCTCATTTAGGGCCGGTTCACACTAGTGCGCTGTGCGATATTGCATGTGATTCGCACCGCACTGCAAATCGCATGTGATGTCCGTGCAATGCGATTTCAGCCATACAGATGGTATAATTCTTTCCCCTATTTTGTAGGCGCTATAACGTTTGCGCAAACCAATCACTATACGCTTATTGCATTTTTTTTACCAAAAATATGTAGAAGAATACATATGGGCCTAACCTGAGAAAAAAATAGTTTTTTTTTTTTTTTTAAATGAATATTTATTTTAGCAAAAGGAAAAAAATATTGTGTTTTGGCGCTCTATTTTTGTTTATAACGCAAAAAATAAAAATTGCAAGAATGATCAAATACCACCAAAATAAAGCTCTATTTGTGGGGGAAAAAAGGACGTCAATTTTGTTTGGGTGCCACATCGCACGACCGCGCAATTGTTATATCGTCTACATATACTGGATATTTACAGTGGAAGCTTGGATTGCAAGTAACGCGGTTAACAAGCTTTTTGCAATACAAGCAATTATTTTATTTTAATTCTGACTCGGTTTGCGAGTGTTGTCTCGCAAAACGAGCAGTGCATTTTGTGTTTTTGCACATGCGTTTTTGATGCATTTTTTTATGTGTTTTGTATAGTTTTATGCTTTATGCCAATTTGTTGTTGAGTGGATTAAAAAACGCAAAGTGCAAATCGGGACAAAATCACATTACATGCTTTTCTGCAGCTTCTCCATTGAAGTCTAATGAACCAAAAAACGGAAAATTGTATACTTACCTTTCCGTAATTTTCCTTTCCTGACGCATCTTCATGGCAGCACACACTGGGTTGTGACTCCGCCCCCACAACCTGACAGGATTGGTTAGCTATAAATTTGAAGAGGAGACACCCGGCATTATTCTCCGTAAATATCATCATTGAACAGTAGGGTGGGCAGCTGTGTGCTGCCATGAAGATGCGTCAGGAAAGGAAAATTACGGAAAGGTAAGTATACAATTTTCCGTTTTCCTGACGCATTCATGGCAGCACACACTGGGAAATAACTCGCCAGTCGGGAGGGTTCAATGCAAAAGTATTTTATTCCCTAGAGAGCAGAAGAATTGGCCCTGATGACAGATCTGCCAAATTCGGCCGTAGCCAAGAGAGCGGCGTCCACCCTGTAGTGGGAGATAAAGGTATGCCTGGAAGACCAGGTTGCTGCTCTGCATATAGTTTCCGCAGAAACACCACAATATGCTGCCCAAGAGGTTGCCACTGCCCTGGTTGAGTGTGCCCTGACGCCTTCCAGGATCTCCATCTGCTGAGTGGAATACGCTTTTCCAATAGCCCTGACCAGCCAAGAGGCGATGGTGCGGGAAGTGGCCGCCTGGCCTCGCCTGGCCCTGTGAGGTATAATCAAGAGAGCGTCTGTTGATCTAAGATGAGTAGTAGCCGACAGATATTTGGAAATTGTAGATTTAATGTCCAAGGCATGAGGTTCGCCATTCTCGTTAGAAAGGCATGGTAAGACGATGTCCTGGCTGTAATGGAAGGCCGAAGTAACTTTGGGCAGGAAACGGTCTGACGGTCTCAGAATCACCCTGTCGGGATGAAAAATCAGGTATGGCTCTTTAGACATGAGAGCTTGCAACTCCGACACTCTCCTCGCCGAGGCAATGGCAATGAGGAAGGATAACTTTAAGGTCAGATCCCATAGAGAAATTGAGTTGAGTGGGAAGAAGGGTGGATTGGAGAACGCCTCGAGGACCACCGAAAGATCCCAGGACGGGAAGGACGGTCTTCTGGGTGGTCTGACCTTTACGCATGCCTTCATGAACTGGATGATCAAAGGATGCAAGGCCCACCTGGTGCCAGTTTTGGCGGACAGAGCGGAGATCTGTACCTTTAGGGTGCTTGAATTTAGTCCCTTGTCAATTCCCGTTTGCAGGAACTCCAGGATCTGGTAAGGATCGGGTGAGACGGGGTTCCAACCTTTGAGTTGCGCCAACTGGGCGAATTTTTCCCAAATCCTGGTATAAATGGAGTTCGTGGAGGATTTCCTGGCTTGCATTAAGGTTGTTATAACCGCTTGGGAACATCCTTGTTCCCTTAGTCTAGCACTCTCAACCTCCAGGCTGTCAGGTGGAGCCTGTCTGGGGCTGGATGGGGAGACCGACCTTGGAGTAGGAGATCCGCTGTAACTGGAAGGTGGATTGGAGGTCGGGTATTGAGCTGTAGGAGCGTCGTAAACCACGGTCTCCTCGGCCAGAATGGTACCACTGTGATTACTGTGGCCGACGACCTTCGGAGTCGCGATAGAAACCTCGCTATTAGAGGAGTTGGGGGGAAGATGTACCCCAAATTGAAGTCCCATGGGTAAAGGAGGCAATCTGTCCCCTCTGCTGTTGGAAAGGGTACCCTGGAAAGGAATCTCGAACACTTGGCATTCGCTGGTGTTGCTGCCAGGTCTATCTCCGGAACCCCCCAGGTTTCCGTCAGAACGGCGAACACCTGGGGATTCAAGGACCACTCGTTGTTGGATAGAAGTTCCCTGCGTATTCTGTGCTGCTGGGACATAGACTGCTCTCAGGTCCAGAAGATGTATCTGGGACCACTCCATTATGGGGCGAACTTCCTCCAGAAGAGTGAGGCTTCGGGTACCGCCTTGCCTCTGGATGTAGGCTACCGCCACCCTGTTGTCCAACCGAATTAGGACGCTCTTCCCCTGTAGAAGAGGCGCAAAAGCTAAGAGGGCCTGGAATGGCGCTCGGAGCTCCAGTATATTTGAGACTGTCCCCCGAGCAGGGAAGTGCCAGTGACCCTGGGCTGTCTGATCCAGGTAGTGAGCCCCCCAACCTCTCTCGCTGGCATCGGATGTTACTATCTCCGGTTCCGGAGGAGCTATGGGCCTGAATCTTCTGAGGTTGGAAGGGCAAGTCCACCACAGAAGGGAGTGTCTTACATGACTGGGGATGCTGATGGGTTGGTGCATTGATGCTCCGTCCCAATGCCTGAGAAAAGTGTTCTGCAGGGTTCTCATGCGCCATTGGGACCATTGTACCATGGGTATGGTGGATGACATCGAGCCCAGCATACTGAGGCAGGTTCTGGAGACTGGAGGACAATAGATTCCGCACTTTCCGGACTAAGGGATTCACCTTCTCTAAGGGCAGTTGTACCCTGTTCTGCTTCGTGTCCAATTCTGCCCCCAGGTAAACCATGGACTGTGATGGCTGAAGGCTGCTCTTTCGCCAGTTGATTAACCAGCCAAACTTTTGGAGGGTCGAGATTAGGATCTCCCGCTGGAGGAGTAGAGTCTCCCGATTTGTAGCCAAGAGCAAGATATCGTCCAGGTAATGATGCACCCGCAGCCCCTTCTCTCTGAGGAATGCTATGAGGGGAAGCATAACCTTCGTGAACGTCCTGGGAGCCGAGGAGATCCCGAATGGTAGACATCGGAATTGGTAGTGATGTTAGCCGATGGAAAAGCGCAGAAACTTCTGGTATGCGGGATGTATTGGCACATGGAGGTAGGCGTCTGACAGGTCGATCGACAGCATCCAGTCTCCGAGATTTACTGCCAGGAGGATGGACTGGAGACTCTCCATTTTGAAGGCCTCTATTTGAATCCTTCTGTTGAGCCGCTTGAGGTCCAGCACGGGCCGAAGGTCCCCTGATTTCTTTCGAACCAGAAAGAGAGGGGAATAAAATCCCCTGCCTCTTTGGTGCGAAGGAACTTCCACGATAGCTCTTTTCTGCACTAGTTCTAAAATGTATTGAATGAGCAGTTTCCTTTTGTCTAGGGAAGACGGTATTTTGGTGGGCTGAAAGGTAGCGTGAGGCAATACCCCTATAAAGTTCCATCTGTGGCCATGCTTTATTGTAGAAAGAGTCCATGGGTCCTCTATGTGGTTCGACCATATTTGCGCAAAACTGCTGAGCCTTGCCTGGGTGGGCAGGCAAGACTTCGAAAAGACTTCTGCTGGTCCCCTGCAGTAGTGACCTTGGGCTTCTGCCCCCTCGTAAAGGGTGGGCGATTAGGTCTCCATTCTCTCCTGAACTCCTTACCAGGACGATAGGATCTGGCCTCCCTGTACCTCTCAGGCAGATTACGCCTGAAGGTAGGACCTTTCTGAGGCTTGGGTCTTCTGTCGGAGGGAATAAGCCCCGATTTTCCACCCGTGGACCTTGGAGATTGCCGAATCCAATTTTGTGCCGAACAGGTTCGTGCCATCATATGGTATCCTGCACCAGTTGGCTTTTGAAGCCGCGTCAGCGACCCAAGGCTTTAACCATAAGGCTCTGCGGGCCATAACTGAGGCTAACATGGACCTGGCCGAGGAACGAATGATATCCACCGAGGCCCCCGCCATAAAGTCACCGGCTAGCCTGATCTCCTGCAAGGAGGATATGACATCCCCTCGATCAGCACCTTCTAGGAGAACCTTCTCAGCATTGGCTGCCCATGCGGAAATGGCCTTGGCGACAGCTGCTGTAGCAATAGCTGGTCTACATGCGCCCCCCCCGAGGTGGAGTAAGCCTTCTTTAATTCTAGGTCGATCTTACGGTCGAGAACATCCCGGAATGATACTGCGTCTTCTATTGGCAGAGTGACATGCCTGGCGAGTCGCATAAGAGAAGCATCCACCACGGGAGCGTTAATGAGGGAAGCGACTTTAGAGTCTTTCAGAGGGTATAGTTTAGAGAGTTTATTGGACAGACCGGGACGCTTGTCCGGTTTTTCCCACTCCTCCTTAATGAGGTCCTCCAGTTCTTCGATGAAGGGAAACAGTTCGGGATCCCTCCTTAACTCGGGGAAATATTTCCCAACCTTGGGTGGTTCCGTCACGGGTTCTTCCCAACCTATTGTCGCCTTGACCGAGCGGGCAAAAGGTTCGACTAGACAGAAGTCAAATCCAGACACAAGTTCTCGATCCTCATGATCAGAATGAGCCTCTATTAGTTGGGCATATGGGCCGGAGGCGGATGAAGTGCCCGGAGTGGGCTCATCACAGACCAAAGGAACTGAAGTCCACATTGATTCTTGCGCTGACTCCCCCACGAGCTGTTGGGAGGAGAAATCTGTAGTCATCCTGGCGCTCGTCTCCTTTTCTCTAGTTGCTTCATTAAAGCAAGTCTGACATGCTAGCTTTCCTGGCAAAGCAGTAGCACCGCACACCCAGCAAGCGTTAGCTGCAGGACGGGTATGATAATGCTCGCGGTGGGATGAGGGAGACCGTCTGCGTTGAGACCGGCTATGACGGGAGCGGCTGCGGCGTGATCGGCTGTGCCTTGATCGATGGTAGCGGGAGGAGGATCTTGACCGACTTTTACGGGACCTCCTACTTGATGCATGCCTGGACCTCTCCCTGCGCCGTGGGCTTGCGTCTTTTGGCCTGATGGGACTGCAACAGAAAGGCAGTGTTTAGTGGCCGGCTCTCTTTTTTCTCTCTTCTCTACTTACCCGAAAGTGATGGTCTCCATACCTCGTTTGTTGGTAGTGGTCTGCGAGGGCAGTGGGCTCCATGAAAAACACAGGGAAGCAGCAGAAGGATGTACTGGAAGAAAGCAACAGGTGGTTAAAAAATAAATAAACAAAACACCTAACAAGGCATAGGCAAAGGGAAAGGGAAGCACCTGCATACCCTGGGAGAAATCCCAGTGGAATTCCAGCAAAGCAGCAGCCTCAGGGAATAAAATACATTTTCAGTTTTTTTAAATTTGGCGCCGCCGACGCGGCGCTGATGACGCGTACGCGCATGCGCAGTAGCGTCCCGCGCGTCCCGGCGCCATCTTGGATGAGGGCGAGGGAGGTGTCCGGCGTCATCATTGTGCTGCGCGCATGCGCAGTACGCCCGAAGAGCGCGGCGGTGCGAGGGACTACATGGCTCAGAGAGCCTGCTGGAAAAAAAGGTACAAACGCACACAATAGGCACAGCAATGAATGGGAACCTTCAGGGGCACAATAGCAGGGAAAGCCTTGTCATACAAAGTGAAAGAGCATACCCAGAAGAGGGAAAGGGAAGCACCAGGAGAGAAAAGAGAAAAATAGTTAGAGAGCCACACTGCCTGTCTAAGCTTATTTAAAGCTTGTATATATGCCAGGAACTTGCCGGGATTAACCCCTGAGACCACCAGAGCGGGGCTCCCCCTATAAAAGCTCTATTAGAGACTGTACAAGGGGGACTTCCAAAACAGGAGAGGCTGAACCTGCTGGGGCGATAGCGGTAGGAGACAAGCTGTACGTCCACGTCCTGTCAGGTGAGGATAAAAAAAGAGAATAATGCCGGGTGTCTCCTCTTCAAATTTATAGCTAACCAATCCTGTCAGGTTGTGGGGGCGGAGTCACAACCCAGTGTGTGCTGCCATGAATGCGTCAGGAAAGACCTTTTCCAAAAATACAGCGGCTGGAAAAGGCATAGATGTGAACGTGTCCCATAGGAAACCATGTTAAATGGACTGTAGTGCATTTCTGCAAAAAGCATTAAAAAATGCATAGATGTAAACCGAGCCTTAAAGAGAAAGTCCACTTTTCTGCTTGTGTGATTGGCTCACCGATTTTCCCAGAAGTCTGCCTAAGATACAAGGCATCCCCTGCAACAAAAATTTTATTTTTGGTAAGATACTCCCAACAGGAACACGTCTAAAGGGATGCAGACCCTACAATAGTCCTCGTTAGAGCCCTACAGCTTCAGCAGCTGGTTGATAATTATGAAACCACTCCTATTAGACTCACTTGGCCCGGAGACACAGAGGAACATACAGGGATTTCTTCAGAATAACAAAAGGTAGGAATCTGCAACAAAGTTTGGTAAAATCCCTGCAATGCAAATAAATCACCCAGAGGGGAATGTTTATATCTCAACAAAAGTGGAGTTACGCTTTAAAGAGGAGATCCAGGCACCCCCAAATAGTTTTTTATCCACTTAAGACCTGAACCATTATGCAGCTAAAGGACCAGGCCCCTTTTTGCGATTCGGCACTGCGTCGCTTTAACTGACATATTTTTGGTAAAAAAATCGCAATAATCATTTATTGATTGGTTTGCGCAAAAGTTATAGCGTTTACAAAATAGGGGATAGTTTTATGGCATTTTTATTAATATTTTTTTTTACTGGTAATGGCGGCGATCAGCGATTTTTTTTGTGACTGTGACATAATGGCGGACACTTCGGACACTTTTGACACATTTTTGGGACCATTGTCATTTTCACAGCGAAAAAGTGCTATAAAAATGCACTGATTACTGTGAAAATGACAATGGCAGTGAAGGGGTTAACCACTAGGGGGCGCTAAGGGGTTAAGTGTGCCCTAAGGGAGTGATTCTTACTGTAGGGGGGCGTGTCTGGATGTGTGATGTCACTGATCGTCGTTCCCTATAACAGGGAACAAACGATCTGTGACACTGCCATACAGAAGAACAGGGAAGGTGTGTTTACACTCACCTCTCCCCGTTCTTCAGCTCCTGTGACCCGATCGCGGGACACCGGCAGCGATCGGGTCCGAGGGTCCCGCGGTCATGGAACTTCGGACCCGGGTCGCAAGCGCGCTGCCGGCGGCGCGTGTGTGACCCAATGACACTTAAAGGGCAACGTACCTGTACGTGCCTGTGCCATTCTGCCGACGTATATCGGCGTTAGGCGGCCCTTAAGTGGTTAAAGTCAGCAGCTACAAATACTGCAACTGATGACTTTTAATATATGGACACTTACCTGTCCAGGTAGCCTGCGATGTCGGCACCCCAGCCAATCGTCGCCATTCCTGGTAAGGGAACCCGGCAGTGAAGCCTTTTGGCTTCACAGCTGATTCCCTACTGCGCATACGCGAAGCATGCTTTCTAATTGGGGGGTAAAATCTTGCGCCAAAAATAAATATAGATAAATAAAGTTAAGTACTGAGCTGCTCACCCAAAATTACAGTGAATTGTAACCATGTGAATGAGTGAAAGAAAGGGGGGGCTAGCAAATATTAACCATCTAAGTGTGAACAAGTAGATAATTATGCCAGCAAAAGTGATTCGTTTAAGTGGTGAATATAATACAAATGTAAATATTAAAAATGCAACAACAATACATTATTGTCCATTAAGTGCAAAATGGGAGATAACTAAAAGAAATAACGTGCAGAAAAAGGGTAAATCACTGCAAAAGTGCTCATGGATGGCACCTTACCGCAAGATGTTGACCAATTTAATTAAAAAGAGGTCAAATAAGGCGTAAGACATAACCATAGATTCCAGACTTGATTCTTGCTATCGTGATACCGCCACACTCCACACCACATGAAGTAAATCAAAAAAAGGAGATCGCCATAGAATAATAACATTTATTTTAAAATGATTAAAAACAAACAACGCCAAGTGGCCCCTTACTTGAATAGTGCGGCACTGAGGCTGAATGGCGTTAAATACAGGTAGAGGAATGTCCTGGGGCTTTTCGATGGGGGGGTGTGACCGGAAGATGGTGGAGTAGGATCAGACAGGCTCCGCTCCACATACCACGCCATGTACTTCCACCCGACCGAGAGCGTATGAGTGATTGAACCCTCTCATGTGAAACCCCCGGACAAGGACCCGTAGTGAAGCGGAGCTTTTGGCTTTTGTCGATCCTGGCTGGGAAGAGTAGCAGCAACAGTATAGTACTGCGGGGGAGATCGCAACAGATAGTTGGACTGCAGCGGAAGGATACGGGGGATGAGGAGAGAAAAAGTTGACGAGAGGAAAGTTGTCAACTCACCGGGAAAGGAGCCGCGGAAAGAACCACTGCAGGCACGGCTGTCTGGACCTCCGGGACCACCCAGGACGTCCAAAAAGGCAAAACAGACTTACCCGTCCCAGCCGGAGATACAGCGGTACTTTCCTCTGACGAGATCAGCTGCAAGCAAACACCGCGAGACCGGGTCACATGGTAGTGTGACGCTTGGGGAGACGCCGACAATTACTCTCTCTCCCCTCCCGACGGTGTCAGCAGGGACGGATACGCTGTGTATAGGAGGAAAGGAAGCTGGAGAGGGGAGAGACCAGGAGCAGAAGGGAAAAGAAATGTCTCAGGTACAGTTCCCACAGCCCCCGCAGGAGACTGAATTGAGTATATTAAAAGCCATGTTACAAGCTCTTCCTACTAAAGCAGATATGGAGGCATTAGTGCACCGCATGGAGGAATCCCACCGTAAGGAGGCGGAGGCGATACGAGGCGAAGTCCAGCAGATAGCAGATAAGTTGGAGAGAGATGAATTACTGTTGACAAATTTGGATGCACGGGTCACTGCAATAGAGCAGACATACAGTGTTAAAATGGCCCAAGTAGACTATATCCAGCTTAGGCTGGAAGAAATGGAGGACCGTAGCAGACGTAGGAATTTAAGGTTCAGGGGGGTCCCTGAAACAGTGGAAAAAGAGGACCTGCAGATAACTATAAATAAGATATGTAATCAATTGGTGGGCTCACCCCCCCCCCCAGGGGTTTGAATTTGAAAGGTTACATAGAGCATTGGGCCCCCGTTCAACGAACCTGGACAGACCGAGGGATATAATTGGGTGCTTCCATAGGTATTCCCATAAAGAGATGGTCAGTAGAGCTGCATGGGAGGCGGGGAAGGTGGTGCTGGAAGGGGCACAAATTAAAATTCTCCCGGACTTATCGAGGGCTACGCTACAAAGAAGGGCAATGTTGCGCCCACTGCTGGACAAAGTAAAGGGGGTCGGTGGGAACTATAGATGGGGGTATCCAATATCTGTGACAGTAAGAAAGGGAGCAGAGTCTTTTCTCCTGCAGCAGCATGAGGATCTTCCCGGCTTGTTTGAAAAGATGGGAATAGAACCAATAGGAGTTCCAGATTGGCTACAACAGCTATCGAAGTTAAGAAGATAGGGCCAAGCAGAAGTAGAAGAGAGGCTGAAGAGGGAAGGACCCTGAAGAGGATTAGGACGTTTAGGGGGGGGTCCCCTGTGCTTTTTTTTTTTTTTATGCGGGGTTTGGCTCTCTCCCCCCTCTCCCCCCTGCCCCCCTAGTTTTGAGGGGAGAGGAGGGAAGGGTTTAGTTTTTCCTCTCTCCTGATTTTTTTTTTTTTTTTTTTTTGCGCCCGACCCCTTCACTGAACTGCACATATTCACAAAAGGATACAGGATATAGGCGATAAGAAGAGAAACTTAAGAATTTTAAGGAAACTGAGACACGAGACACAAATCGCACAGGATTAAGAGGAGGATGGAGGATTATATTTTTTTTTTTGGGGGGGGGTATTTGGGGATGAGTGGAGGGGGGGTTTTTTGTTTCGCCCCCTTGTTTAAATATATATATAGTTATTTTTTATTATGGAGCTCCAGAAATATGGAGTAAGGGGGGAAAAGGAAAGGGGATTTTTTTTTTATTTTTTTTCTTTCCCTTTTCTTTTTCTTCTTTTTTTTTTTTTGGTTGTTGTGTGTATTATGTCACAGAATCACTATTTCACTATTTCACAGATTCACAGAATTCACAGATAACACTGGATTTTGTATCTGCTAAAGTTAAAAAGTAGATAAAGCAGTCAGGGAAAAAGAGAAACAATGAGAGAGGATGTTTGGAAATAATGCAGGTTCATTTAGGTAACTAAGCAGATACCTTAAAAAACATTTTTTTTTTTTTTTTGTGTTTTTGTTTCACAGACTCACAGACTCACAGATTTATAGAAATCACAGATATTACTGGACCGTATCTGTATTTGGACTGTATCTGCTAAAATTAAATAATGTAGATAAGATAGATAGGAGATGTGTAGAAAGGTGAAATGTGAAGTAGATTCATATATGCAGATACGTAAACACTTTTATATAAATATTTAGCACAATAAGGGGTATGGGGGTACGGGGGGAAAAGGGGTATGTGGGGGGTTGGAGGTGGAGGGGGGGGAGGAACACCGCAGAAGAATTAGGGGTCTTATCTTCTTTTCAGGCCTCCTAGGTGATATAAGGCTGGGAAAGGGGGGATCGAAATAAATGATTTAGCCCCCTTATTATTTTCTTTTTCTCTTCCCCCCCTTTTCTCTTGGGGTTTTTTTTTCTTTTTTTTTTTTTCTCCCCTCCCCTCTGTTAGAGATGATGAGGTTATTTCTATAAAGATAGAGGTTTACTGAGTGTGAGTTCAACCTGTTTCCTGGTTTTCTGGCCCTCTCCCCCCGTGTAGTGGGTTTTTAAACCACCTATTAAATTAAAGAAGATGGGTAACCTAAACATAACGTAAATATAAAGGAATAGACAAGGGAAGGAGCTAGAGGGGAGGGAGTGGGGGGTTGAGATAAGGAAGTGAAATGAGAAAAGTAGTAGAAAAAAAACTAGGAAGGGAAATATAGAATAAGGGAGGGGGGATGAGGAGAGGGAAGGGGAAAGGGGGAGGGAAGAAACGTAAGAGAGTAGGAGACAGGGGGATTGAGAGGAGGGGAAGATGGGGAAGTGGGATGGGAAGAAGGTCGGGGGAGGAGTGGAGTGGAGTGGAGTGGGGCTGGATGGTGCTACTTGACCGCTCCGTTATTTCCCCCAGAGTAGGTACACACCCACGGTGACTACTGGAGAAGGATCCAGTCTTGGGTGGTATTTTTCCTTAGGGCTAGAGAAGAGGGATTGGGGTTGATTTAAGGGAGGGAGGGGGGTAGGTCAGGGTTTTTTTTTTTTTTTTTCTCTCTCTCTCTCTCTCTCCTCTCTCTGATTTTCGAGATGGGGACTATAAAAGTAACTTCACTGAATGCTAGAGGATTGAATATTCCAGAAAAACGAAAAATGCTTTTGAAAGATTTAAGGAACTGGGGGACGGATGTGGCCTTTGTACAGGAGACTCATTTCAGGGGAGGGAGCCTGCCATTTCTCCAGAATAGATTTTTTCCATGCGTGTATCACGCAATGAACCAGGAGGCGAAAACAAAGGGAGTATCAATCTTGATTTCAAATCGAGTTGCTTGGACTTTACAAGATAAACGCCTGGATTCTAGTGGCAGGTTCCTTTTTCTGAAAGGTAGCATAGGAGGGGTTAAGGTGACCCTGGCTTCGCTGTATGCGCCAAATACGAAACAAGACATATTTATTAAAAAAGCTCTTACAGAATTGGATGAATTTTCAGAGGGTAAATTAATTTTGGGAGGGGATTTCAACATTACGCTGGACCCAGGAATAGATGCATCTTCAGGGACCTCATCGGTGCCAGGGAGTATCAGAAGGGGGATAATAAAGAAACTACACGAGGTACGATTAGTGGATGTATGGAGGATCCTACATGTAGATGAAAAGGACTATACTTTTTTTTCTAATCCACATCAAGTATACACTCGGGTAGATATGTTTCTTATCCCTCATTATCTGATTACCTCAGTAACAGAGACAACTATTGGGAACATAACATGGTCAGACCATGCACCGATTAGCTTATGCCTCTCCCTCTCTGCCGATGTATTTGCCCAAGATAGAACATGGCGATTAAACGAGAGTCTGTTGCAAAATTCAGAAGTAAGAGAGGATGTCGCTAGGGAGATTGTGGCATACTTTCAGGTCAATGATACGCCAGGGAGTAACCCTAGTATGGTGTGGGAAGCTCATAAAACAGTAATCAGGGGAATTCTGATAAAACATGGATCGTACTTAAAAAAAAAACGAGAAAAACAGATTAGGGAGATATTAGAGGAAATCCAGGAATTAGAACTTCAACACAAAAAAAAAACAAACACCCGAGGTGGGGAGAGAGCTAGGACAATTAAGGAGGCAGATCTCAGAGATTATGCGGTTTAAAGCCAAAGCGATCATACAAAGAGGAAAGAGGGTTAATTATGAGTTAGGCGATAAATGCAGTAAATTACTGGCAGGGAAACTCAAGGAAAAGAGCAGGTCGATATATGTTCCGCAGATTAAAGGGAAAGAGGGACAGCTTATAAAAAAACCTAGAGAGATAGCCCAAACATTTGGGGAATTTTACTCGGGGTTATATAATTTACCATCAGAAGTAGATACAAAGTTGGAGACGGAGGAGTATCTTTCCGCGGCAGGATTAACTAGAGTGCCATCACCGATTCGGAAGAAATTAGAGAGTCCTATAACTACTGAAGAGGTAGAGGAAAACTTAAAGAAAGTCAAAGTAGGGAAATCTCCAGGTCCTGATGGATTTTCGGTAAGTTATTATAGGGAATTTTCCGGAATACTGAACGTGCAGATGACAAAATTCTTTAATGCAGTGGGGGGAACGGCGGTTTTTCCCCCAGAGGCACTGTTGGCCCACATTACGGTGATCCCTAAAGAGGGGAAGGATCCGGCAGAGTGTAGTAGTTATAGGCCTATATCACTGTTAAACGCTGATCTTAAACTCTTCTCTAAAATAATAGCGTCTAGACTGCAACCATTGATAGCACAGTTAGTGGACATGGACCAGGTGGGATTTGTACCTGGGAGGGAAGCAAAAGACAATACGATTAAAATCCTTAATCTGGTGCATTATGTTGGAAAGAAAAAAATTCCCTGTGTATTTTTGAACACTGACGCAGAAAAAGCGTTTGACAGAGTGAGTTGGCGTTTTTTGGAGCAAGTGCTGAGACAAGTGGGCCTGGGTGAACGGATGGTCAGATGGATCATGAGTATGTACACAAGCCCACGTGCCTCAGTAAGGGTTAATGGAGTAATATCACCCCCTTTTGGAATTACGAACGGAACAAGACAGGGATGCCCCCTATCGCCCCTGTTGTTTGCTCTTACATTAGAGCCCCTGTTAAATAGAATTCGACAAAATGCGAATATCCAGGGAATTCAGATGGGAGATCAGGTACATAAAGTAGCTGCATATGCGGACGACCTGCTCTTTTCAGTGACCAACCCTCATGTATCACTCCCCAACCTGGTAAGAGAAATAGAGAAATATGGGAGGATATCGAACCTGAAAATAAATAAAACAAAATCTGAGGCAATGAAGGTGGCGATCCCAGAACCTATGGGCGACATAATAAAACAGAATTTTAAGTTTAAATGGGGGAAGGTATTAAAATATTTAGGTACATATATATCATCAGAGATCAAAAATATATATGCATTGAATTTTCCCCCACTGTACAATGCAATACGAATTTTGTTAGATAAATGGAGAAATGGAATGCACTCGTGGTTCGGGAGAGGAAGTATAGTTAAAATGTGCATTTTGCCAAAGGTTTTGTATTTATTTCAGGCACTGCCAATCTCTATACCAATGACCTTTCTTAGACAGGTGAATACCCTGTTTATGAAATTTATTTGGGCAGGGAAAAAAGCCAGAATTAAAAGAGATCTGCTGAGAATGCCTAAAAGTGTAGGAGGGATGGCAGTCCCAAATATAATAA
The DNA here is from genome assembly GCF_905171775.1 of Rana temporaria. Taxonomy (NCBI): domain Eukaryota; kingdom Metazoa; phylum Chordata; class Amphibia; order Anura; family Ranidae; genus Rana; species Rana temporaria. The sequence goes on along the minus strand of NC_053499.1, from coordinate 40,948,465 downwards.
AATATTATAGAGCAACACATTTGACCAGGTTGGTAGACTGGTGTAGACATGGGGAATGTAAACGTTGGGTAAGTATAGAGCAGTACATAAGTCAGATACCTTTAGGTAGAGCACCTTGGTGCTATGCGGCTCTCCCTAGACAACTTAAGAGACACCCTATAATAGGCCCCACACTGTTAATCTCAGCAAAAGTATGTGGAGATAAGAAATATACACCAAGTAAATCACCACTGTTACCCATAATTGGTAATCCTAATTTTATCCCAGGGATGGAGAAGGATATAGTTGAAAAGTTTAAAGGAAAGAACCTCCGACAGGTCTCGGATTTTTTAAAGCCAAATGCTTGGCCATCAATCGGAGATCTGACGGAGGCTGGAGGTTTATTTGAACTCTCAACGTGGCAGGCGCTTCAAGTAAGTCATTTTGTAAGATCTCTGGGCTCGGTAACTGAATTTCAAAGGCAGCTGACAACAATGGAGATTTATTGTAATGGGGTGGAACCAATATCAAGAGTATTATCTAAAATGTATGGGTTTTTGAACATGCCACCGGAAGAATTTGTGATGCCGGGAATGCGGAAATGGGAGAGGGACTTGGGGAGAACTTTCACCCCAAGTCAGCATAAACAAATAATATACCTAGCATTCAACTCTTCGGTATGTTCAAAGACACAAGAAGCTAACTACAAACTCCTTATACAATGGTATTACACCCCAGAAAGATTACATCAATTTGATGAAGAAGCAGATGAAAGGTGCTGGAGGTGTGGTAGAGAGCAAGGAACTTTGATCCATATTTTTTGGTCCTGCCAAAAAATCAGACAGTACTGGGAGGAGGTGAGAAGAATTTTACAAAAATTTGAGGAAGAGTTGATCCCAGATGATCCTGCCTTTTTTCTGCTACATAGCTCACAGATACCGGTGCAGAAGTACAGGAGGTCGGTAGTGCCCCATATGGTTAATGCAGCAAGGGTAGGAATAACGTTGAGGTGGAGGGACTCGTGCCCCCCCTCTATTGCAGGTTGGCTTAAAAGGATTCAAGAGGTTGGTGCAATGGAAGATTTGGTGCATTCAGCGCAGAATAGGAGGACACAGTATGAAGAAACATGGTCAGGATGGAACGTATTTATAAGATCGGAGGAAGGGAAGAAATTATTAGAGTAAAGGCAGAGGTGAAGAGAAGGAATTTGAAAGAATCAATCCTACGTCTCGTGAGAGGAGAGAGGGGGGGAGGGGGGGGTTTCTATAGGGTTTTTTTTTTTTTTTTTTTTTTTGGGGGGGGGGGGGGGGGAGGTTGGTTGTTTGGGGGTATTAAATAAGAGTGGTAATAGGAATGATGACTGTTAAAGAAAAAAAAAAACTGAAGGAGAATGTATTGAAGTTGTAATTACATCTTGTCAGTCGTAGTATTTTTGGATTATTTGTTGGAAAAAAAAAACATAAATAAAAGATAAGTAAAAAAAATAAATACAGGTAGAGAGACGGTCCCACGATTCTGGAAGCCTGCAGAGCAGCGTGCAGCGTGCGCTCCACCTCTCAAGGAAGGAGAGCCAGCGTGACCGGAAGTACGTTGATTGTGCGTGACCAGTGCGCCTCGACGTACGTTTCGTGATTGCCACGTCGATTGGTCACGCACAATCAGCCTCAGTGCCGGGGAAAGGCACTATTCAAGTAAGGGGCCACTTGGCGTTGTTTGTTTTTAATAATTTTAAAATAAACGTTATTATTCTATGGCGATCTCCTTTTTTTTATTTACTTCATGTGGTGTGGAGTGTGGCGGTATCAAGATAGCAAGAATCAAGCCTGGAATCTATGGTTATGTCTTACGCCTTATTTGACCTCTTTTTAATTAAATTGGTCAACATCTTGCGGTAAGGTGCCATCCATGAGCACTTTTGCGGTGATTCACCCTTTTTCTGGTGGAGGTGGAAACCTGTATTAATTAAGTGGAATCATCTTTCAAGCATTTGTTGTTTATTCACTTCAATTTATGGACTTTTTTCTGTACATTATTTCTTTTAGTTATCTCCCATTTGGGAGTTTGCACTTAATGGACAATAATGTATTGTTGTTGCATTTTTAATATTTACATTTGTATTATATTCACCACTTAAACAAATCACTTTTGCTGACATAATAATCTACTTGTTCACACTTAGATGGTTAATATTTGCTAGCGCCCCGTTTCTTTCACTCATGCTTTCTAATTGGTCCAGCAGCGAAGAAAGGAGGTGGGAGCTGCACTTCCAGGGGGGTACCCGTTCCCCCCTGAAGGGGGCCAAATGCTGTTGTGGGAATGCTATAGGGTGAACTTCAGCAACGTCTCCCTAAAGGGAACTTTTTTTTACTAGTAATGGCGGCGATCAGCGATTTTTATCGTGACTGTGACATAATGGCGGACACATCGGACACTTTTGACACAGTTTTGGGACCATTGGCATTTTTACAGCGATCAGTGCTATAAAAATGCACTGGTTACTGTGAAAATGACACTGGCAGTAAAGGGGTTAACCACTAGGTGGCGCTGTAGGGGTTAAGTGTGTCCTAGGGAGTGCTTCTTACTATCGGAAGGATGGGCTGTGTGTGACAAGACAGTGATTACCGCTTCCGATTACAGGAAGCGGTGATCACTGTCATTGTCACTAGGCAAAGTGGGGAGACGCTTGTTTACTTCAGCATATCCCCGTTCTTCCTCACCGTGAGACGATCTTGGGTATCCCCGGGGTGATCGAGTCCGCGGGACCCGCGGTCGGGCTCACGGAGCTTGCGCTGCTGGCGGGGCCCGCGCATCCACAATGCCTTAAAGGGGACGTGTATATATACATCCTTTTGCCCAGGAGTGCCATTCTGTCGACGTATAAGGGCAAGTGGTTAAAGCGGGTGGAAATCCGCTTTAAGTGTGTAAACTGACCTCATTTGCAGACCGAAAATTCATCCCTTTGAGCTAAAAGAACCAAATGATACAATGTTTCTTTTTATCTCTCAGCACTGAGCAATGTTGTGATAAACTTTGCCAGCCTTGTGTGATAGCTGTGAGCAGAGAACTCACTTGATACATGAATTTGTGGAAATGCCGGATTAAGATTGTGAGGGGGGGGGTTGAATCAAGGGTGTTTTTTTTATTGCGCAGCTCTAACGCATACCTATTTTATGTAGACGTACGTGGGTGCGGAAATGCATTCTAATAGAGTAGATGAATATTCTAGCCAATAGAATGAGTTTATGTTCATATGCATCTAAACGCAATATGCCTGTATATATGTGCATATGTATTTGTGCTGAAAAACGCGGCATTAGAGGCTTTTTTTTATTTCTGTCAACATTTAAAGCATTTATTTATATGCCTGTGTATGAGAATTTGGTGACTGGGTTTACAACTAACTACTCAGTTTGGAACTATTGTTATGTTTTTTTTTCTTTCGTTTATACCCATCATTTAAGTTTCCATTACTTCTTATGGGGAAATTTGCTTTGATATACAAGTGCTTTGGATTACGAACATGTTTTTTGGAACGAATTAAGCTCACAATCCAAGGTTTTACTATATATCGATATCTACCTATCTATCTATAAATAGATAGATAGATATAATAGGGTGTACTGTGCTTGCACTACTTAGAATAACGTTGTATGAGAATGCAGCGACTGGGATAACAAGCGTTTGGACTCGAACTATCGTATCACAGAACACATCAGCCCAACCAACGGCGTTGCATTCCTTTGTTGCTTCTCGCGAGTCCTCCAGCCCCCGGAAGGAGGTGCTCTTCTATCCTTACCCCGGCTTCCTCTATGGTTTCCGGCTCCGCCCTCTGACGTCGCGCCGTCTGGCTTGCAGCCGTTTGGATTTGAACTATTTGAACGGTTTGAGCGGGAGAGGAAAGAGCTCCTGTGACGGGGGAGCCATAGTTATAGAATAACAACACCGGGGACACGGAAACTCGGGAGACCGGGACCCGGACAGGTGAGCGCCGTCCTCCATTAACCCTTGTACGGCTGGAGGGTTAGTCACAGTATAGCGGGGCGGTGACTGGCCAGAGGGCTTTAATCCTGGACATGCCCGTCTCTGTCATCACCGGTGTCCGGCCCGGGCCCTGCTTCATGCCGGGGCTGTGTGTATCTGTCCGTCCATGGAGGTGTCCCTGATCTGCACAATGTGTGCTGAGGAGGGGAATGGAGGATTATTATTCTGCATGATAAGCGTCTCATCTGTTATTACTGTGCGTGTTTATTATTTACTAAATAAATACATCTGACGTGATGTGTGATTGCAGACAGTTCTGAAGGAGTCAGGTTTATCTCGCTGTTATAAAATTCTGTGTTTAATAATTTTTTAAGAATATAAATATTATTTCTCCTAAAGAGGGTTATCCATATTAGGTCAGGTGTGCAGAGTTATGTGATACCATGAAAATCGCACGCCTTCCCGCGACAGACGTAGGGGGTAATTCCTAATAGTACCCCCACGCCTCTATAAGCGCAGCGTATTTTCAAGTGCATGAAACATCATGGTGCAAAAGCACCCTGCGGTTTGCATGCAGTTGCGCTGTAGAGAAGGCGCAGGGATCAAAGGAGTGGGCAGCTGTGCCCGGCTTCCTGGACTGTTCTCAAAATGCGCCCTGGCGCATTTAGATTTTGTGGTTGTGGAAGTGAGCCGTGGTTCACACTGCTGCGATTTGACATATCAAATCGGCGGCAATGGCACAGTCCTATTCGGTGCAACGCCACATCTGCGGCGCTGCAACGATTTCAAAAAGTAGCTTCTGTACTTCTTTTTGCGATCTCGGCCCGTGATGTTTGCACAGATGTCTCTGTAATCGTGACCGAAATCGTACAAGGTCAGCTGAACTCGCACGGTTTCATTCCCTCAGCCCAGTGTAAACCTGGGCTAAAAAGTCCACTATAATTTTATTTATTTTTGACCCACCTGGTGGGTTATGCCATAATGTACTAGCGTGCACAGCATCAGACTTGCCTGTCATGGTGTCCTCCAGCGCATCGCTGGGACTGATTTTGGCAGGTCCCTGACACTTCCAGTTTCTCCTAGTCTTCTTTCTGGATCCTGTGCCTTCTTTCACTTGATGGGCCAGGCTGCCATAACACCATTTCCACGCATGCGCACGGGGATCACATCACCGTGGCACAGATCGGGGCCGCTAAGGTGCGTGGCTAAGTGAACATGACAGCTGACAGGCCGACGGCTGCATTTGTGGATTAGGAGACCTATAGGGTCATTATTGCCTTTCCTTTCAGCCATGTATTGGCAAACCAGCTGTACTTCCCCTAAAGACGTGGTTGAGCTTCTTTTTTTTTTTTTTTTTTTTAAGCATGCACGACTGTTAAAGCCATAGTCCACACCAAGAAAACAAGTTTCCCACGCAAGTTTGAGTATAATGTGCTAGTCTGCTTGCCACATTCTGAAAGACTTCCCTTAAAACGCATCTCTCCAGCTGTGCACTGACCACTGACAGGGCTCCCATCTTCACGCAGGTTTGTGGAGATTGGTCATTCATGCCTTCAGGAGTGACAGCTGCAGCACAACCCATGCCGTCCATTGAGAGCGTAGTGTGCGTGCGCCAGTGATGTCACTAGCTGCTACTAAAGTACATATCTCCTAAACACTGCATTTGTAGGAGATATTTACTGTATCTACAGGTAAGCCACCTTAGTCTTACCTTTAGCTATAAACGGTTGCATTTTTACTATCCCTTTAAGCTGGTTTGGTAGTGACAGCCTGATTTCCAATCTGTGTGTAGCCCTCCTGGTTTGACGGAAGACAGTTTAGTTTCTGTCAAACAGTCCCGCTGGATAACCTCCTTCAATCAGAGGCTTTTTTTTTTTTTTTTTATTTGCATTCAGCACACATGTGTAGGCAGCTAATGCGCCAGTGTGTTTTTATTTGCCCCTAAAGCCTGGTACACACTAGTAGTTTTTTTTGGGTTTAAGGCCCCGTACAGATGAGCGGACTGTCCGCTGAAAACGGTCCACCGGACCGTTTTCAGCGGACATGTCCGCTCGAGATTTCTGTCTGATGGTTGTACACACGATACGCGGTGACGTGGCCGCCGCGGCGACGTGCGCGGCCCTGGAAGGTCAATGCTTCCACGCATGCGTCGAATCACTTCGACGCATGCGAGGGCTTTCGGCCGAGCGGACATGTACGGTGGGTCTGTACAGACGACCGAACATGTCCGACGGACAGGCTTCCAGCGGACATGTTTCTTAGCATGCTAAGAAACATTTGTCTGCTGGAAACCTGTCCGATCCGCCGGAAAATTGTCCGGTCTGACATACAGACGACCGAACATGTCAGCTGAAACTGGTCTGCGGACCAGTTTCAGCGGACATGTTCGGTCGTGTGTACGGGGCCTAACAAAAAACTGAAGAGCTCAGGAGGGCTGCTGTACTAACTATGCAATGTTAGTACAGCAATCTCACTTGCTGTGCTATGGTGTTCTGACGGGGGGCCTCTGCCAGAATACACCAGTCAGAATTCTCAGCCATTGGCTGAGAGCACACCTTTTTCGGTCATGCCCATTTGACAGCAGCTGGACCAGCTGCTGCACACGGGTAGAATGTCGGCCAGTTTCTATTGAAGCGGCCGTGGCTCTCTGATATTTGGCCCGTGTGTACGGCCTCCTGTGTCATTTTAGTATCTGCAGTTTTTTGAAAGGGGAAGGAGCAACATCCTTTTGAAGGGTAAGAGCCTGTAACCTCACCTGTGCAGTAGAAACGTGTGGACTGGGGAAGGTCCTGTAAACAGTCCCTGGGAGTCACAGCTGTCAGATCTCGGTGAAGCATGTATCCGTGAAGGGGTGGGATGGAATCGGTTAGGTCAGCTTTAGGTGGAACTATACTCGCCTCCACTTCAGCACTACAGTGTCCTGGAGCTCCCTTGCCGGCTGCTGACCTGTTTGGCTGAGCCAAGATTTTGCATGGAATTTCATTAATCTCGACCGATGGCAAAATTATACACTGAACTGCGTGTCCAGACAGGCAGGTAAAAAACTTTAATGTGATGTAGAAAAAAAAAGAACCTGCCTGTTTGCTGATTTATTTTCTTTAACTAAAGTTCCACTTTTGTCTTCATGTACACTTTATTGTATATGATGCTCTCCCTTTTTAGCACAGATTGGCATGCAATTTCCTAGTAGCACTGGATCCATACCTTAATGTTGGCAATTGTGGCAAGGCATGATGGGATGTGTAGCTTCTTGGAACCTGCAATCACAAATTCGGTGTGTCCCAAACCTCTGCCTTCCCACGCGTCATTTTGTATCCCAAACTTACTGATGTAAGAGAATTATGTTGGAGCTGTGATAGATAGATCTATATCAGCTCCAACATGTTTGCATTTTGTTTCTAGTCTCATGGCAGGTATCTTGAGTTTTGAATACTTTTTTGGTGTCGCATATACAGTGATACCTCGGTTCACAAACTTAATTTGTGAACTGACTCTGGTCACGAACCGAGGCACATTTTCCCATAGGGTTCAATGTAAATCCGGTTAATCCGTGCTGACCTTTTTTTGGGGGTTTTTGAAGCACAAAAATATGAAACAAATTACAATACACATTAGTACAGTATAGTAATGTATAAAGAGAGGACACTAACCTTGCTTGAGATGACTTCTGGCATGGAGGAAGGCAGGTGGGAGGCAGTTATTGTTTGGAGCTCCTTTGATGGCGGCTTTGTTTTTCAGAATAGTCAAGATTGTTGACTTTGCCATCTTGTACTCCGAGGCCAGATCAGTCACACGAATACCACGGTCATGCTTTTCTATAATTTCCTTCTTCAGCTCAATGGTTATTTTCTTCACAACCTTGCTGTCACCTTTACTACTGCTCTGCACTTTCTTTTTGCCACCATCCTTGCGCTGTACATTCTTGTCACCTGCATTTCCACTTTGCACATAGTCACTTGCATTTCCACTTTGCACATAGTCACTTGCATTTCCACTTTGCACATAGTCACTTGCATTTCCACTTTGCACATAGTCACTTGCATTTCCACTTTGCACATAGTCACTTGCATTTCCACTTTGCACATAGTCACTTGCATTTCCACTTTGCACATAGTCACTTGCATTTCCACTTTGCACATAGTCACTTGCATTTCCACTTTGCACATAGTCACTTGCATTTCCACTTTGCACATAGTCACTTGCATTTCCACTTTGCACATAGTCACTTGCATTTCCACTTTGCACATAGTCACTTGCATTTCCACTTTGCACATAGTCACTTGCATTTCCACTTTGCACATAGTCACTTGCATTTCCACTTTGCACATAGTCACTTGCATTTCCACTTTGCACATAGTCACTTGCATTTCCACTTTGCACATAGTCACTTGCATTTCCACTTTGCACATAGTCACTTGCATTTCCACTTTGCACATAGTCACTTGCATTTCCACTTTGCACATTGTCACTTGCATTTCCACTTTGCACATTGTCACTTGCATTTCCACTTTGCACATTGTCACTTGCATTTCCACTTTGCACATTGTCACTTGCATTTCCACTTTGCACATAGTCACTTGCATTGCTGTTCTTGTCACCTTCATTGCTGCTCCGTACTTTCTTCTTTCCACTATGCTTCTTGGGAGCCAAATTGGGTGTCCAGTGAACTGTACAATACAGCAAGGACAGTACTGTATGTGCTAAAAAGCACACCAAAAATCAAAAAAATCACTTAAAATGTTTGCAGAGTACTCACAGTACTTCTTTCTGTGTGTCTTCTTCTCTCCACGGTCTTCCTACAGGAAGTCACGACCATATGACAGCCTGGAAATAGCATTAAAATGGCCGCGGCTCCTGTTCGTGAACCGAGGCAGAGTTCGTGAACCAGAGCATATTTTTATGAGCTTTTCTGTTCGTGAACCGAGTTGTTCGTGAACAGAAGCGTTCGTGAACCGAGGTATCACTGTACTCCTTTGGGCTGTAAGGTCTGCAGACACTGTTCATAAATTGATATGTAGTCAAAGGTTGGTGAAACCTCAGCTGTCCAGACTTGTACTCTGATGAACATTGCCACATATTTTGACTCATAAGATTTGGATATGTGAATACTTGTATACAATATAAGCATTTTGGCTTTGACATCCGTAGGATGCAGTCGTCTTTATTGCAAACCAGGAAAAGTAGAGAACTTGGAGCGGATAAATACCAGCGGGTTCTTTTAGAAACCGGTTAAAGCAATGACTGGGTTACGTCTAACGATAATTGGAATCTGCTTCCTATGGAGAAACTGGCCTTTGCGCACTTCCTGAATACCTTTTGTAAAGTTCTGATTGTTTTAGCAGGATTTTTTAAAATTCTTGAAACATCTTTATGTAAATTGCTCCCAGATGTACAGTATGTTTGGAACACAAGTGTCAGTAAAGCCCTTTAGTTTGCAGGCTTGGCACTAAAATCCAAAATGGTGTTGTGAGCTACAGAGCACCTCCCATTATCCTATCTCTGTAACAGTGATGTAAGGGTTCAACGCATACAACCAGAAGTGTGGAGTAGGATTGGTGCAGAGCTTTTTTCAAACAGGCCAAATGACAGGTATTTATAATTCTGCCAGCACGTTGGGTTTGTGTGGGTTTTTTTAAATTTATTTATTTTTTTCCTTTTTCTTTCTGAGAAATGATCACTTTTGGTTCTTTGCAACTGCACCTTATGTGTGATGTGATCGCCATTGGTACATTTACAGTGCATTTAAATTAAAGTGAATGGAGGTGGTTACTGTCTGCAGGTTTTGCAAGCATCAGCCCTTTGCTTTTGTTTTTCTGTGACCCAAGTCAACCCTAAGGTTAGGCTCATGCTAGAATGCAGTGTGGAAAACCGCATTCCGCAATCGCTGCACTCAAAGTAGCCATTATTCGTTTTAAGTTAACACTCCAAACAGTGCGTTAGCCTGCACCAGATCTCATGGTACAAAAGTGTTGTGCAGTTCAAAAAGTAGTGCATACGCTACTTTTGCTAAGATGCAGTGTGATTTGAGTCCATTTCAAATGAATGGGCTCAAATCGCACTGCAATGCACATGAATCCAATTGCACAGTGTCATTCATAGTGAGAACCGTGGGAATATTCTGCTTTAATTACATATCAATCTGCTCCCTGTATCAAGAATTTTGAGTGGCTTTAACATTAATCTCTAGGCATTTGAAAATAAATTCTCTACAAGTTCAAAATGCAGGCGCTGACACCTGAAGCACTTTATTTTTTTTTTTCCTGAGACCAGACCAAGACGGCTTTCTGATGTAAACACACAGCAGGTGTTTCTAAGCTGAAATCTACTAAATTGTTTTTCTTGTGATCTTTGAGAATAAAAAATAACTTTACAATAAAATCAGCTAGATCGTGGATGGCCTATTTTAAATATTTGACTATTTTTTTTTATATTTTGTAAATCTTTTATATGCCAATAGTCTTGACTTGGGTACACTATTTTGCACAAATCAGCCCATATTCTCCTTTTCAGCACTCCGGGGTCCACCCTCCTGTTGAGTGCCCCACAGAAGGCCACTTGCTATCAGGGCTGTGGAGTCGGAGTCGGGGGAAATTTTGGGTACCTGGAGTCGGCAAACAATGCACCGACTCCGACTCCTACTAAATTTAGATTGGAATAAAAAAAAAAAAGCAAGTTTAAATGTCCCAATTCACAAAAAGTTATAATAATGACTTCTCTACTGTAAGAATAAAGACCAATGCATGCAGTGCCTCACGTAACCGCAAAACGAACACGTTAAGTGACCGTGAAGAAGCATGCTTTTCATGTGCTTCACTATATGGCACGCAACGCACAATTAGGAGCTGCAATACTTATACTTTCCATAGTGTTGTGTTCTGCTTTTACAGGGAATGCAGCGTCCATGTGTAACCTAGCCTCTCACTGATAAGGGATTAAATAAATATGTTTTTTGCTGGACTAGAGAGTGAGACACTTGTATAAGTGAAGGAAATGGAGGGCCAATAGTTCAAGACTGAAGCTGTAAACCATTGGAAAAACTGCTGTCATTTAGCTAAGGCTATAAAAACTTGTAAACTCCGATTGTTAGCTTAAACTTTAAACATGACTATGGGATTCTCCTAGGAAAATCATGTTTTAGAATAAATGCCCCTTCCTGGATCCTCCCACTGCCCTATCTTCAGCAGCAGATTTGTTTTCATTGTGTTTGTTTTTTGCTTAAACTGTGCAATACAGTAGACTGTTGGCTTCCCAGCCAGTAGTCCTGTGGTAGGTTGCGTTTCTTTCCCTCAAGGAATGTATAAAATACATTTGCATATTAATACAGAGCAGTCGGAGTCGGGGAGTCGGAAGTACATAAAACTGAGGAGTCGGAACATTTATCTACCGACTCCACAGCCCTGCTTGCTATGGGGGCACCCAAGCCACAGCACCATGTGTCCATTTAGACAGAGCTGTGGCCTGGCCTCTCCCCCTGGTGTCGAGTGTCGTTCTCGCCCCCTCCCTTGAGGGGGCGAGCAGGAGAGTCAGGACGCTCTCTACGTTGCAGATAAAGGAGCTGTATGTTGGTGGGTGTCCTGACTCTCCTGCTCGCCACCTCCCCCCTTGAAGGAGGGGGCGAGCACGACACTCCACACCAGGGAGAAAGCCTTGCGTTACTGTATGGAGTTAGACAGAAGAACAGGAAGTGAGAATTTATCAGAAGAAATAAGGACATTTAAAAGCAAAATTGGAGGAGGACTGCACTAATATAATAAATATATATTTGTAATATAATAAAGTTGCTCTTCTGTTTGTCAAAAAGCAATATATGTTTGTTCATGAAACTTTGTTTTATTTATAAAGACATTCTATATCGTAAGAGTCGGTTCACACTAGGGTGACACGACTTTCAGAGGCGACTCCGACACGACTTGAGCATGAACCACAGGGCGATCTGGGGCGATTTACAACACAACTTGAAGTCGTCTCCAGGACCGGAGACTTTCCAGTGGCCAATCAAACAACAATCAGCTCTAGGGGAGGGAGGGGGAGGTTTGCCTGAGAAATGCATGTCATCTTATGGTAAATGGCAAGGAACACTTCTGTTTCCTCTATTAACATTTTTTATTAATTTTTTTACAAACAAGCAACTTGAGAAATGTATACGAATACTATACTGTATTAATGAAGTTTTTGTTTTTCATATATATTAATAGGTAGCAACATGAATGAGTCAGAAAGCCTTTCCAATCTTCTGCAAGTATGTGCCCGCAAAACAGAAGATTTTGTGCGGCATCTGGACAGCAAGCACATGGTATGGCTGATGGAGATAGAGGAGGCAGCCAGGAAGATGTTCAGCAAGTGAGTATAGCAGGATCAGCAACATATCTCAAGCTGCAAATGTTTTTGTTATGGTTAAGTTGTCTATCTTTGTAATTCAAACACTGATGGAAATGTCCTTCAAAACTCGCTTCTCTTTTATACAGCGACAGTCCCGTTCCTTTTCCAGATGTCCATTCAATATGTGTTTGGCTTTTTTTTTTCTTCTATTTTCCTGAGTTGTGCAGGTTGTTGCAATCAGTGGGTTTACTGTCTGCAATATATTTACAGTTGTTTACTTTCCAACAGTGACTTCACTGCTGAGCCAGAACTGATGCCAAAGACACCGTCTCAGAAGAGACGCAGAAAGAAAAGAATCTCTATTGTGCCAGATGAAAATAGGGACCCGAGTGGGCGCAGGTAACTGCTGCAGCAGTAATGATACTATGGATCAATTATTAACAACTTTTTTTTTTTTTTTTTTTTTTTCCTTTGCCTCACTGTGCTACTTCTAATCATGTCTAAAGTGCCACAACAGCTGTGCTTTACAATGATATAGTGAACACTTTAGGTCTTCAAACTATTAGTACTGACACATATGCGGGCACCTTGTGGAGATGGTGCTTATATTTCACTTCAACTCGTTTTCTTAGGGCCTTAGAAGTGCCTTAATCCCAGGCTATACCTACAGCTTGGTGCTAATAAGCCTGGTCTTGCCAGCTTGCATGTGGAAGCCTCTGTATAGTCTAGGTGTTTATACTGGATCTTTGAACAGCAGAGAGATTATATCTGAGGTGGACTGACTGAGCTCATCAATCGCTACAGACAAGTCACAAACTTATGTAAAGTGTGTGCCTGGAATCAGAGGATTGCCCAGGAGCAGAAAGAGTACCTTATGAATAAGCGGCGGTTGTGTCACTTGCTCACATAAATCTTCAGTCATGCAAGCATTGTTGACATGTTCATGTTATGTACTTGTGTTGTAGCAAGAAGAGCAAGGTCTGGGGGTCACCTTGGCATACTTTTCTTCAGGGTGGATTTGATTTAAATAAAGTTGATTTAAATCATAATTCTTAAAGAACTGTCATTTCTGTCCCACAGTGGCTCCCCTGACCCGCTGTTGACTCACTGACTGTCCCATTCACATTATTGGGACAGCTGGTGACACAAGGTGAGGGACGTGGTGGCAGCAGGTGAGTGGATGCCCGCTAACCGATGCTGCCATGATGGATTTAATTTTTGATTATTATTTTTTTTTTGCTTGGTGAAGGTGATGTCCAGTCTCCCTTGCAGTAGCAAGAATTTAGTTCTTTAGCATAGATAAGTAGGTGGGGGTACACAAGTTTGTACAGTTATCACCATATTTTGACACTAGACATGTGGTTGCCTGGTAAAAACACAATTTTAAAGCTCTAAACCCAGCTCAGAAAATAGTGTTTAAGCGAGGCACCATTTTATAGAGATGCTCTGTTCCATGCTTAAAGCGGAGTTCCGCCTGGGGGAAAAAGATGAAAGTGGAGGTTCTGCGGGAATTTTTTTTTTTTTTATTTATTTATATATGCATCTGCCGCTCTTACAATACTTAATAGTGTACTCACGTGTCCTATTTAAACAGCCGTCTGCATTGTCATTCTGCGGTAAAAGATAATTTTATAAAAATATTTCCTGAACGCTCCCATCTTGCTTGTGGGCACTCTGAAGCCCACAAGCAAATCCTTCCTGGATATGGTGAATGCTGATGTCCCAGCATTCACCACTCTATCCCGCGCATGTGCAGTGTTGACGGCGAGCTGCGCCGTCAACACTTCACAGTTGCCATCACAACGGCCGGCGTACTGAAAAGGTCACGCCCCGTTGTAATGACATCCACGTATCAAATCACGCGAGAGTGCTTCTGGTGGGCTAGAGAATCGTCTCCTAGGCAGCGTCACGCTGTGCTCCCAGGAGACACTGGGGCGATCGCAGCCAAAGCGACACGCCCACTCCAACGGGAGCTAAACCAGGAAGAGCCTGGTTCTTAACGCAGAAACAAGGTATGGAATTGTTTTTTCATTTTTTTTAAACAGCGAAGTTTCGATAGACACTCAGCCCGTGTGTTTAACGTTGAGTTTAAAATTAGGGTGAACCTCCGCTTTAAGTCGGCAGCTACAAATACTGCAGCTGCTGCCGACATTCCTGGTAAAGGGACCAGGAAGTGAAGACTTTCGGCTTCACTCCTGGTTCCCTACTGCGCATGTGCGAGTCGCTTTTGCACATTCTAAATGGTCCCTGCTGTCTTCTGGGACATGTGTCACCCAGAAGACGGCAAGAGGGGCTACATATGGCGTAGTGAAAGGTGCCAAATGGGACACTCAAAGGAGTGGAGGAATACAATAAGCGGAAGTTCCATTTCTGGGTGGAACTCCGCTTTAAAGTGTGTGTGTGTGTGTGTGTGTGTGTGTGTGTGTGTGTGTGTGTGTGTGTGTGTGTGTGTGTGTGTGTGTGTGTTTTTTTTTTTTTTTTCCCCAATCACTTTATTGCAGGCTTTTGGCTTTGAGTTCAGGAAAAAAAGCCTCCACAACTGGTTTCCCAAAGTCTTTTAGTGCAAAAGATGGGTGGCGTTCATTTAACATAATGGTAAAAGTGCTTGCTACTTGGTAGAACAAAGCACTGAGGAAGCATCTCCCAGAGTTTGACGTGCTTAATGCTCCTCAAATCGCACATATCCTAAAATGTTTTATAATTGTATGTTTGTATTGCATGCACAGCTCAAGCAATGATTGTTTTTTTGCAGGATTTCCAGGAGACTAAGTAGTGTCAGCTGGAGCTCATCTGTGCGCAGGCTCTCCGCCAAACAAATTAGTAAGCCACTTAATGAATCTATTCAGGAAGATGCTGACCAGCCCAAGAGAATGACACGGGCACGTAAACAAGCCAGCACAGCATGCATGCCAGTATTGGAGAAACCACTGCAAGATCTTGCTAATGCATCCAATGATCGCATGTTGCAGGTGAAGATCAGTGCTGACGAACGGCGTAGTGCAGAACTGCGCTGCGAAGAGATGATTGCATTAGGCTCAGTGAAAAAAGAGAATCCAGAAACTATTGTGCCAGAGTCTCCTCCTTCAGTGACCGTTGCACAACCCCTCGATCCTGTCACCCCTGAAAAAAATGGCCGCACAGCAGCTAAGTTAAAGATTGCGGACAGCTCCACGCCTAAGGTTGCTTCTAAAGAAATGATAGATTTGACAAGTGAAACGCCCCAGCGTGTTGATGAAGCCCCTAAAACACTGTCATTAGACTTGTCAAGTCACAGCACAACACCTACGGGCTCGAAGTCAGACCGACGCTCAGTACGTCGCAGCATTGTGGGTCGCAAGTCTATCAGCATTCGTCCTTCCTTGGCTAACCAATACTCCCTATCCAAGAAGCGTGAAACCATGACTCGAGAAGCTGTTCGGCAATCCATTCGTCGCTCAATCTCGAAAAAGAGAGCTACAGAGAATTCTGCTTCTAGCTACAAAAGTTGTAAGTACTCCTTTCCCTATGTTGTATTGATTTATAATGCACCCAAGATTGGGCTGGCACCAGCATCTTGTAATGCTTAGTGTGGCCTTGACAAAAGAGAAAATGCTTAAGTGATTGGAGCATGAAAGATTCCAAATCTTTATTACATACAAAAATCACCACAGGTTTTCTGAAATTTTAGCATGTTCCTTGCTTTCTAAACCTAGTACAATATTGCAGAATCTGTGGCGCCAACTCTGACTCAACTTTTTGCCTCCACTGTTCACATTCTAACTGAACTGTAGGGGTGAGGTCTGATCTCACTTCACTGTTGCCAGTCTCAATTGATATGAAAAGAGATGAAACATTGCAGAGGCACTGTGTTGTGACCTAATCTTGGGACTGCTGCTAAAAACCACAGTTCTCAGCCAGTTATAGTTTTGATGCATGACTTAAAGCGACGTAAAAAAACCTGCCCAGAGCAAGCAAGTATGACAGTGGTTTTGCACAGACTGACCCTCCTTTTTTAAAATTTTTTTTTTTTTTGGCTTCTCCCCTTTTTATTTAGTGCTCCCAATAGCAAGCCGCTTGCTCTGGAGACACTGGTTCATGCCCTACTCTATGCATCCATGAGACACACAGCCGCTGCTCAGCTTTGCCCCCCACTCTTTCCTCATTGGCTTGCTGGCTGTGATTGACATTGGCAGGAGCCAATGGCTTCCGCTGCAGTTTCAATCACTGAGACTCGGGAGAAGCTCATCGCTGGATCGAGAGGGAGCTCAGGTGAGTATTTGGGGGTGGGCCTCTGCGTGCGCACACAATGTTTTTTCCCCTCTTAATGCATGAAGGTTAAAAACCTTGAACCTTTAAAACCACTTTAAATCGCCACCTGCATTCTCCACCAAAAACTTTACCCATAACCACTTGTTTAGCCAGGAACATACATTCCGCATTAATAATTATGCTACCATAATTGGTGTGTGCTGTAAATTGCCTCCAGCATTGTTTCTTCTTGCCAAAGGCTGGCATTTTGCTGAAGCCCAATGCCCCTGAACAGTAAATCAACAGTAAATCAGAGCGTAATCTATCAATTTAATGGTTTCAAGAAATGTTACATTCCTCGAATGCCAGGATTGCTATCACATTTGCCTGTGTCCTCAACCAACTATCAAATGGCTGGTGTCATGGCTGATCACGTGGAGCATCATGGCAGTGGCAGATCAAATCAAAAGCGGCTTCCTTGGCTGTAAAGGATGGGAGGGTTTAAGCTTTAAGGCTGTCAGATCGGCCTTTACAAACTCGGCAGTGCCTAAAATTGGAGAGCAACTTGGCATGTGAAGAGCATGGATGAGACAACGTATTTCTGTATTTTAAACAGTATAGACGTTTTATTTTTATTTTTTCTCAAACGAAGGTTTTTATTGAGCATATGTAAAAAAGAAAACAGTTTACAATTTCCAGAGCATAGTCACATTTAAAATATCATGGGAATTTAACGTTTTATTTAGTTATACCTGCAAAAGGGACCTGCCTGAAGTAATCTAGCAGGACTTAATTTTTTGATTAAAGTTCCCATTAATTCTGCTTTCATGTGTTACCCTTTTTTTTGCAGACCACAGCTCCGTTGAATTAGTGGATGAAGAGGTCACTGTTCAAGTTAGGTGAGGAGAATGATTGTGAGATGGTTGAGTTTTCTTCTGTTCTGCCAGTGGGCTGATTGAAATAAGTAACGGATTCCTCCATCCACACATGAGGTGTGGTTTACTGCTTTCCTATTTATCGAAGATCACTGAGCTGAATGGAGGCATACCGGGCCACCATGCTGCTGTCGGCGTCTGTGTGAGCTCCCCCCTTATCTCTGTGCTACAAGCCAGAACTCCAAAGGGCATATGTGTTTCGGGGCTTTGCCCCTTTTTTAAAGCCCTGACATATTCTCACTCGCTGTGGTTCTGGCTTGCAAAGACGGAGGGAGCTCACAAGGATGCCAATAGTGGCATGGTGTATTTCTGGGTTGGCTCGCCTTCATTTAGCTCAGTGATCTTCAAAACTCTGTGACTTGCTGCTGTCCTAGTAAGTGGTCACCCTGTCCCAGGAGCTGCTGCCTCAATACCTTGGTGTAAGTTTGGATATGGGGTAACTTATTTTTTTGGGGGGGGGGGGGTGTTACAAATTATTAGTGCAGTGTCTTGGCTATTGTTTCTCTTTTTAATTACTCTATCATATGCTTATTGCCAGTTGTGCTTGAATCCACTGCTCTTCTGGGTGGCTTCATTGGTTGTATGGAGCATGTTAGGGATTATACTTGCAACTAGTCTTTTGTATATAATGGTTGTGTTTTAAATCCTAAGTGGTATAATGTCTGGTGCCAGATCTTTCAGACTTAAATTTGTTCATTAAATCGTCTGCAGGGCCGAAGCTGCTGAAACTGCAGAACCTGCTGAGGAGGTAAGAAACAATTTGCTTATGTTTGTCCTTTTAACTAGGATTGATCAGATGTGAATTTTTTGTAGCAATATATGTGGTGTTTTTTCTACCCATTTTGTGCCATGCCCCGTTAGAACTTGATCAGGCTGCTGCAAACTACTGCATGTGAAGCAGAGGTGGAGAGGAGTGGCTTGCAAATTGCAATTGGGTGGTTCCAGAAAGCCAGGTCGGCAACCATTGGTTTATACAGTGCCTTGACGGGGTATTCGTACGGTTTATACAGTGTCTTGACAAGGTATTCATACCCCTTGACATTTCCACATTTTGTCGTGTAACAACCAAAAACATGTATTTTATTGGGATTTTGTGATGGACCAACACAACATAATTGTGAAGTAGAAGGAACATGATGAATGGTGGTCAACAGTTTTTACAAATGAGAAGTGTGGCCTTCTTTTTTTTTTTTTTTTTTTTTTTTTATTCAGCCACCTTTCTCTGCAATTAGTTGCAAGTCTTTTTGGGTATGTCTCTATCATCTTTGCACATCCAGAGCAAAACATTTTGCCCATTCTTTGCCAGATGGGTTTAAGCTGTCAGATTGGATGGAGAGCGTCTGAACAGCAATTTTCAAATCTTGCCACAGATTCTCAAATGGATTTAGGGTTGGACTATGAGCCATTTTCGGAAGACAAATTGAACAGTGAGATGTTCAACACTTGGGATATTCTTTTATAACCTTACCCTGCTTTAAACTTCTCTGCACATTTATCACTGACCTCCCTGGCGTGTTCCTTGGCCTTCATGATGCTTTTAAGGGCTTCACAGAACAGCTGTATTTATACTGAGATACAATTACCCACAGACTCTGTTTATTAGGTGACTTCTGAAGAGCATTGATTCTACTATATTAGCTAGGGGTATCGGATTAAAGGGAGCGAAATACAAATGCACACCACAAATTTCAGATCTTTATTAAAAAAAAAAAAAAAAATTGAAAACCGTTTATCATTTTCCTTCCACTTTACAATTATGTGCCACTTTGTGTTGGTCTATCACATAAAATCCCAATAAAATTTAAAGTGGAGTTCCACCCATTTTTTTTATGTTTGTCTGTGCTGCATGCCCTAATCACATAGTGTTCAGAATGGACACTTTTTTTATTTTGTTGCTTGTAAATACCTTTATTTTGTAGTCCTTCATTCCTTTCTCCTCCTTATTAGCCTAGGCTATTAATTTACAAGGCTATTCGCAAGGGTTTCTGAGATAGGCATCATGTATCCCAGTAGTCCTTGCAAATAGCATATTTGCATAGAGAAGGGGTGGCAACTTCCTCTGACACTCCCGTTGCTATGGAAACCTGACTGAAACCTATTACATCGCTTGTGCAGCACTGAGCATGTGCGAGATCTGCAATGCTGTAATCCAGGAAGTCATACAGTCTGGCTTCATAATGCCCACACTTAAGATGGCCACGGTCTATTTCTAGATTATAAACTAACTAAATGCTCGAACAACCTAACAAAACGGACCTTTAGTTTACAGACTATCTTTACTAGACTACATTAAGCTTCATTAAGCTTGTGTATTACAGGGGTATTTATATTTAAAAAGTGAAATTGTGGGTGGAACTCCCCTTTAAGTTTTTGGTTGTAACATGACAAAGTAACAATTTTTAAAGCGGTTTTGAGTACTTTTTCAAGGCACTGTACATAATGGAGGAGAAGACTTGGGGGTTTATTTGCTAAAGGCAAATCCACTTTGCACTTGGAAGTGCAGTCGCTGTAGATCTGACATGCAAGGGAAATGGCATTTATGCTTGTACATGATTGGATGATAAAATCGGCAGAGCTTCCCCTCATTTTAGTTCTTCCCCCTCGGATCTAAAGCGACTGTAGCTCCAAGTGCACTTGTAGTGCAAAGTGGATTTGCCTTTAGTAAATTAACCCCTTATACTTTAAACTAACAACTTCCTATTGTACCTACAGATATATTTGAAAAATACAATTTTAAAAATGTATATAAATTGTCTAAGCTCACAAATGTCTTTTTATTCTTTAGGCTCCTACTGCTGAGAGTTCCAGGCCTTCTCTTCGTGTGCGCACTTGTAAAAAAATTCCTATTAGCAACCCAGCAGACTCTGATGAGCCACAGAGGATGACGACACGACAGTCATCGACATCAAATGGTGGTAGGATTACTATTGACGTTAATTTTTGTGACATTGACAGGTCATCTCCATAGGAATGAAAACGGCTCATCTGACACTATATAAGCTCTAACCACTTGCCGACAGCGCTGTAGTAATGACTGCTACAGTGGTGTCGTTCAGTTCTGGGAGGTCGTCTGTTGACGGGCCCTAAGAATCGTGCCCGCTAGGGTGCGCACCCAGTGTGCTCTGTGATCGCCAATCAAAGTGGCCCTTTACCACATGATCAGCTGTGTCCATACATGGCTGATCAAGAGATGTACAAACGCTTCCCAGCTATCAGCATTCCTTTTTAAGGTGTGTGTGTGTGTGGGTTTTTTTTAATTTTTATGCTATGCTATTTCATTTGTTTAGCAAAAAATAAAAACCTAGTGGTGACTAAATATCATAAAAAAAAAAAGTGTGTGGAGGAGATAAAAATATCATATAGGCATAATGCTGCATTCCTGCGCAATTGTCAAGTGCTACAACGTTAAAACCTGAAAAATTGTCCTGTCAGCAAGGGGGTGAAAGTGCAAGTGATTACACTGAATTCTGGGCTACTGAAGACGCTTGCAAACAATGAGTAGGGAAAGACTGGCTGTAGTTTGTTGCAGAGGGACCCCCAGACAAGGCAATGCTTTTTCTAGGTTACAAATATTGAAATGGGGAAATCTGTCTATTGTGGTGTTCGTGAATATGTTGTTGAATCTACTGTTGTAATGGGCTTCCAGCATTGAATTGTGCTGGAAAACATCCAAGATGACAAGTACTTTTGGAAATGTTCAAAAGCCCACAGCAAGAAACTTGCTTTCTGGAATAAATGCTAACTCTTTAAAGTGAGGGCAGAAACGGTTCACGTAACCTGCATGGGCAAAGCACAGAGTTCACTTTAAAGTATAGTGTTGCAGAGCCTCAGTGCTGTTTCATCAGAACCTGATGTAGTAAAGGTGGTGGGCAAAAGAAAACATGGTGGGCTGCAGTATTAACTGCTCTACTACTTCCTGGGAAAATTGGTTGTTTTGGTAGCTGCTATAAGGCGCAAACTAGAAACTACTCTTGCTTGAGTGTTCTTGAAGAGAAACTCAAGAGATGTCATTTTATTCCGACTTTGCTACCTAATGAGTTGTGAACCTAGAACAGATCTCAAGTTGTGCAAGTTAGGTGTCCGACACTTCATTGGCTACAAGCTTGTTCTGGGTCAGTGACTCATTAAACTGAGGGATGCCATCTACCTTTTACAAATGGGTTTCTTTGTACATTGTATGCTGTATCCACTGCTTGGACCATTGTAGAAATCTGAACTGGGGGTCAATGCACACTGAGCAGCAGAAATAAGCAACATAAATGCTCCTATGGAACATACTGTACATGTGTTTTTAGCATGTTTACATTTTTATAAGTGTCCTAAAGGCACCTATGGGGAACACACTTGTGATAGTCGTCCACACATCCCCTCCCCCCCTTTTTTTTTTTTTTTTTTTTTTTTGAACGCTCCTCTACAAATATATGCCTGTAAGCACCCAAAAGTGTATGGGTACATGGTCTAACACAGGGATGCTTCCGTTAAAACAGTTATTGGTGTACAGTGCACAAAGTGGCACATAATTGTAAAGGAAAATGTTAGTGTGTGTACGATCTCACTCAGAGTTTGTGATCATGAGAATGGTGAGGAATCTGCCCAGAACTACACAGGAGAATCGTGTTAATTTCAGGGCAGCTGGGATTATAGTTCCCAATAAAACAATTGGTAACACACTACACTGTGAAGGACTGAAATCCTGCAGCGTCGGCAAGGTCCCACTGCTCAAAGCACATGTACAGGCCTGTCTGAAGTTTGCTAATGAACATCTGATTCTGAGAAGAACTGGATGAAAGTGTTTTGTGGTCAGATATGAACAAAATCAAGCTCTTTGGCATCAACTCGCTGTGTTTGGAGGAGGAATGCTGCCTATGACCACAAGAACACAATTGTCAAACATGAAGGTGAAAACTTTTTTGCTTTGGAAGGGTTTTTCTACTAAGGGGACAGGACCACTTCACTGCCTCAAAGGGACGGGTCATGTACCGTCAAATCTTGGGCGAGAACCTCCTTCCCTCAGCCAGGGCATTGAAAATGGGTTGTGGATTGATATTCCATCATGACATGACCCAAAAAAACACTGCCAAGGTAACAAAGGAGTGGCTCAAGATGCACATTAAGGTCCTGGTGTGGCTTAGTCAGTATCCAGACCTTAATCCCATAGAAAACATAGAGGGAGCTGAAGGTTTATGTTGCCAAACATCAGCCTTGGCACCTTAATGACTTGGAGAGGATCTGCCAAGTGTTGGACAAAATCCCTCCTGAGATGTGTGCAAACCTGGTGTCCAACTACAAGGGTTTCTCTTTCGTTCATAGACGGACACAGCCTTCATTGACCTTAGGGTTATGCTTCTTCCTACCAGGAGATTTAGGCAGAATTCTACAGCACTTAAGGTGTTAAAAACTTTCCTTCATGCTGCTCCTCCCAGGGGGCGTGGCTCCCCCAGGCATAACCCACACCCTGCTTTAGCAGCCTCAGTTTGTTTTCTGCCTAACGACAGGAGGTCAAGGCTATCTCTGGAGTTCCTGGACTCTGGAGTTTTTTTTTTTTTTTTTTTTTTCTGGCGATTTTTCTCGCTTTTTTTATTATTCCTGCATTTTTGAATCCTGCGATTCTTCTATCAACAGCCGACTGGGTGACAGGCTGGGTCCTCGACTCTTGTAGTCCCCCCATGTTCGGCCTTCGAGCGTGTGCCGGCCCTCAGCTCAGCTTTGGGACGTCCACGACAGGCCCCATTGCTCCAGGGGCGGCCGGGGAACTTTGGTTCTAGGGCACACATATGACCGGTCTCTATGGCTTTGTCACAGTGTGTCTGGCCAACAGCCATGCCGTTTACGGACGTTGGTTCTGTCTGGGATACCTCCAGCCGGGTAGTCGCAGGACAGGTAAGTAGTGGCCCCTTACTCAGGTAAGTGGTCTGGCTGGTGGTTTCCCTGGGGAGGTCGACTGAGGGTCCGCCCTGCTTTCCTCTCTCCCCTTCCTCTCCCTCCTTCCCCTGACTGGGTAGTGGCTGTGAAGGGGGGCCTCCTGGGTTTTCTTTGTTACCACCGGGGCCCGTGTGTTGTTAGGGGGACTGTGTTGTTACTCTGGGGGGTGCTGCTGTGTGCTGCTGTGTTCTATGAGGTAATTTTTACCTCAGACAGCGGCCGTCTTGGAAATCTCCTTGGTAACGCTGTGATTCTTTTCTGAGGTAACAGACAAAGCAGTCAGGGCTGCTGTGTTCTATGAGGTAATTTTTACCTCAGACATCGGCCGTCTTGGAAATCTCCTTGGTAACGCTGTGATTCTTTTCTGAGGTAACAGACAAAGCAGTCAGTGCTGCTGTGTTCTATGAGGTAATTTTTACCTCAGACAGCGGCCGTCTTGGAAATCTCCTTGGTAACGCTGTGATTCTTTTCTGAGGTAACAAAGCAGTCAGTGCTGCTGTGTTCTATGAGGTAATTTTTACCTCAGATGGTGGCCATCTTGGAAATCTCCTTGGTAACGATGTGATTCTTCCCTGAGATGACTCGGCACAGCCTCTGGTCAGTTTTAGTGCTGTTACAGTTTTAGTGCTGTGAATCTTCCATGAGGTGAATACACATCACAGTCAGCACATCAGAGCACACCTGAGGTTTTTCAGCTCCCTCTGCAGCTGGGTGGGGTGGTGAATACCGGGGGCCCCCATGCTCTGCAATAGCAGCAAGGAGGTGACCAGTGGGTTTTTTTTGTCCTGCCTTGCAGGGTGGGTGACTCAGCGCTGACACTATGGAACTCAAGCTATGCCTGAGTTAACCCTTAACGCCCCTCCCCCTGCCACATCTGTTATGTTGGCTGTCCTGGGTTTCTTGCCAGGTTTGAAGCAGCTAGTGCCCGGATGGGGGGTAAAAAAGCGCCCCCTCCCTGAAGCCTGCTTCTGGGGATGACACAGAATCGCTGTTTTTTTCTGGTTCTGTTATGTCAGAGGCTGCGGGTTTTAACCCTTATGGATAGTGAGGATGACTCTGCTGCAGTCAGTTGCTGGCAAGAATTTGTTGGAGCTCTTGTTTCTGCGGTGCGTGAGGCTCTAAAAATTGAGGATGTGGCGGAGACACCTCCGTGTCAGTACCAGCAGACTACCACGCATCGCTGAAGTGTTTCCTTGTGTTCCTTATTTGGACTATATGTTATACAAGGAATGGGATGCACCGCAAAAAGTTTGTCAAAAAACTTTGCAACCCGTTACCCCCTTGAGGGGGGATTTAAAAAAAAAAAAAAAAAAAAAAAGTAGGTCTCTCCTCCGCCAGTGGACCCCCCTGTGTCCAGACTGCGCAAGGCCACCACATTGCCTGTGGAAGGGGCTCCTGCATTTCAGGATCCCGCTGATAGGAGAGTGGAGGCCGTGGCCCGCTCCCTATTCACGGTGGTGGGTTCGGCGGTGAGGCCGGCTCTGGCCGGGGCCCTGGCAGGCCCCGACTAAAAGGGCGAAGCTCCTGCTGCAGGAGCTGGAAGAAGGACCTCTAAGGTGGCCTTGGTGATCACCGTTAAGGGTGAACGGTCCTTTTGGGTCTTCCCTGACTGGCATCATTGAGGATGCCACAGGTGGTAAGCGCATGCTGTTCCCACGGTTTGGGAAGGGCTAGGGACCTCGCCCTGTGCAAGGACCCTCCTTGCCTACCTCCGAGCGTTTTTTCGCTCGCCCTGTGCGGTGGGGGTAGGTCTACATGGTGCTTGAATCCCCGCTGCGGGGTAGCAGCGCACCGGATACCGCATGCCTAACAAGTCTGCGGACATACCTGCTTCCGCCTGAAGGTCTGCTCCCGCCCGTGTCTCGGGTGGGAGACTGGCTTCGCATTGCGAAGTGTTTTCCTTGGGGTACAAGATTGAGTTTCTCTCTTGTCTGCCAAACAGGTTTTTTCCCTCCGGCTTCTGGCCTCCTCCGGTTCGCCGGTTGACTCCGTCAGGGGCTGTCCAGGATCTTCTGGTCAGGGGAGTGATTGTGCCAGTTCCCTCGTTGGAACGGTCTTGGGGTTTTACTCCATTCTGTTTGTGTCCCCACAGAGGATGGGGCCCGGTCGATCCTGGGCCTCAAGTCCCTCGTTTTGTTTTGTCAGGTTTTTCTGGCATCCTTGGATGTCATGAACGTGTACCTGCATATCCTCAAACCACCAGAGATTCTGTGCTTTGCGGTCGGGGGGGACCATTTTCAATGGTGTCCTTCCCATTCGGCGGGTTTTCGCCAAGGTGCTCGTACCGATACTGGCCCGGCTGTGACAGCGGGGGTTTGTTATCATGGGATGTCTGGACGACATTCTCCTACGAGCTTCTTCGAGCTCTGCATTGGTGGAGCCGTGTCTATCACGTGTCAGGCTCTCCGAGTGTTCGGCTGGTTTCTGGATTGTCCTGAAATCAGGGTTGATTCCGTCTCAGGGATACCTGAGACTGGTCCTGGATTCCTCCGGGGCGGGAGTGTTTTTCTCCTAGCGGGAAAACTTCAGACTCTGCTATCTGCTGTGCAGCAGTTGCCGACCCAGAAGCGGTCATCTCTGCGATTCTGCAGGAAGGTTCTGGGTCAGTTGGTAGCCTCTTTCGAGGCGGTTCCGTATGCCCAATTCCACGCCAGGGTACTACGGAGGGAACTGCTGTCACGATGGGACTAGCTTCCGTCATCTCTGGATTACCAGATTCAGTTGAGTCATCTGATCATGTCTCCCCTGGTATGGTGGCTGGCGTTTCCGGTGCTTCGGGCCGGAAAGTCATTTTTCTGCAGGCCACTGGACAGTGGTCACGACGGATGCCAGCCTCTCCGGTTGGGGAGGGGCGCTTGGGGCACCCAGTCAGCCCAGGGGCACTGGACTCAGGTGGAGTCCTGCCTACTGATCAACGTTCTGGAGCTCCGAGCAATCAAGCTTTGCCTTACCAGGTGGTCCCTGGATCTACAGGGCCGACCGGTCAGGATCCTGTCCGATAATACCACGTCCGTGGCGTAGGTTGATCATCAGGGAGGCACACGGAGTTCTGTTGCAGCGACGGGGGTCGCGCGCATCCTTTCGGTGGGCCGAAGGGTCCGTTCCGGCTCTATCGGCCGGGTACATTCCGGGAATACGGAATTGGCTAGCCGACTACCTAAGTCGCACTGCACTGGGCCAAGGAGAGTGGTCTCTCCACCCGCAGGTGTTTCGGGGTCTGTGCCGAAAGTGGGGCACTCCGGACGTGGACCTTCTAGCGTCCCGTCTCTATATCGGTAGGTGCCACGGTTCGTGGCCAGGTTTAAGGACCCGTGGGCGGACGCGTCAGGCGCGTTGGTGGCTCCTTGGGGTCGCTGTCGCCTACTTTACACCTTCCCTCCTCGGAAGCTTCTTCCTCGCCTGCTGCGCAGAGTAGAAGCTGTAGGGATTCTATCGGTCCTGATTGCCCCAGATTGGCCGCGTCGCTTCTGGTACGCGGACCAGGTGCGTCTGCTGGCAGACGCCCCCTAGCGTCTTCCCCTGGGAATTGATTTTCGTTACAGGGTCCAATCTTCCACCCTGTTTCACAGCCACCGGCCTTAGCGGCGTGGCTGTTGAGAGCCAGGGGCTTAAGGACCGAGGCCTATTGGGCTCGGTGGTCTCTACCGTGCTGCCTGCACGGAGGTCTACCTCACGTAGGTTTTTTCCTCATACATGGAAGGCCTACTTCTCTGTGTGTGGGGAGATGAACTGGCACTCTCGTACATGCGTTGTGTACAGGATTCTGCTGTCTTTGCAGCAGGGAGTGGTTCAGGCTCTCGCCTTACGTACGGTTAGGAGCCAGATTTCTGCTCTGGCTGTTTTTTACTTGCAGCGACCCTTGGCATAGCACTCCTGGGTGCGTGCGTTGGGTCAGGGGGTCTGGCAGGTGGCCCCTCCGGTGCGCCCTCCATTACCCCCATGGGACTTGAATTTAGTCCTTTCAGTGCTTCGGGATGCTCCCTTTGAGGACATTCGGGAGGTTTTTTGTTTTATTGTCACAAAAGGTGATTTTATTTCTGGTAGCAATTGCCTCGATCAGACGGGTGTCTGTCTGTTCTGGTGGCCTTGTCTTGCAAGGCTCCCTGCTTGGTCATCCGTAAGGATGAGGTGGTGCTGCGGCCGCAGCCGTTTTTCTCCCTAAGGTCGTTTCGGCTTTTCACTTGGATGTGGACATTGTTCTTCCATCCTTGTGTCCTCAGCCGAAGAACCCGAAGGAGGCCTCTTTACATTCTCTGGATGTGGTTCGGGCCCTTCGAGTTTACTTGTCGGCGACAGCTCCGTTCCGGATGTCGGACTCGCTGTTCGTGTCTGTGTCCGGTCCCAGTAAGGGCCTGGCAGTTTCGTCGGCCACCATTTCCAGGTGGATCCGACGGATTGTGCTTCAGGCCTATGCCCTGAAGGGCGGGCGCCCCCCTTTCGGGTCATGGCGCATTCGACCAGGGCGATCGGGGCCTCTTGGGCTTTCCGACACCAAGCCTCTGTGTTACTGGTGTGTAAGGCTGCGACCTGGTCGTCGGTCCACGCTTTTTCAAAGTTTTATATGGTGGATGTGAGTGCATCTTCGGATGCCTCCATTGGCCGCAGGGTGTTACAGGCGGCAGTTTAAGGTTGGAGTTCCTCCATTGAGTAACTCCGGTTTTTGTTTGGGGTGTAACCTGTTTTTGCTGTGTTATTTTTCCCACCCCTCGAATTTTTTTGACACTGCTTGGGGACGTCCCTAAGGTCAATGAAGGCTGTGTCCGTCTATGAACGAAAGAGAAAAAAGGATTTTTGTACTCACCGTAAAATCCATTTCTCTGAGTTCATAGACGGACACAGCACCCACCCCTCCTTTGTTTGTACTGCTTGTTACGAACTGAGGCTGCTAAAGCAGGGTGTGGGTTATGCCTGGGGGAGCCACGCCCCCTGGGAGGAGCAGCATGAAGGAAAGTTTTTAACACCTTAAGTGCTGTAGAATTCTGCCTAAATCTCCTGGTAGGAAGAAGCATAACCCTAAGGTCAATGAAGGCTGTGTCCGTCTATGAACTCAGAGAAATGGATTTTACGGTGAGTACAAAAATCCTTTTTTTGCCACTAAGTCGTGTTTTGTGAAGGGGGTCAAATACTTATTTCACTCATTAAAATGCAAAGCAATTTAACTTTTTTGATGTGTTTTTTTTTTTTCTGGATATTTTTGTCCAATCTTCCCCCCCCCCCCCCCCCCCCTCCCTCTGACTGTACATATATCATTACATGACTTGACAGTCTGTTTTTGTTCATTTTATATAAATATATATGATTGTTTTGGTGGGCAAAATAGAGTTGGTGTCTCAATGCATTTCAATCTAATCTTGATCGGGAAGATTGAGGTGATCTGTGACATTTATCTATGTAGCATTAAAAAAAAAAAAAAAAAAACTTTGTCATATGGGACATGACACACAGTATCCATACTGGTGTATAATATGAATCCCTGTGTAAAGTTATTGGCATAAACTTGTGCAACTTCTATACTGTTCTGATTTGTCTTTATGGTGGATTTGTGTATACCAAGCAAAGTGTATTTGTGAAAAAACGTGGTGCTGTGGCAGTTTCTTTCCCCTAGTGTTCTAGTTCTATGTTATGATGTTCCTTCTTTTATTTTACAGAAACCTGTCAAGAGACAACTGATGATCAAACAAGAAGGTGCTTATCCTTTCTATTATCTATGCAAAAAATCTTCCAGCTAGTTTAAAACTTGACATGTTTTAGAATGTGTATTTTTACTCCAGTTTGTGGTTGTATACCTAGTGAAGTGACTGGCTTAATGTGGTTGCAAATGTAATTATATATATATATATATATATATATATATATATATATATATATATATATATATATATATATATATTTTATTACCACAGAATGGCACGGTTGGACACAAGCATGTACCTTAAGTGCCCAGCCGTGGGTCGCGAGCGTGAGCCCACGACTCGGTCCAAAGCTCTGTGGCCGCGGGTCCGGTGTCCACGATCGGTCACAGGAGCTGAAGAACGGGGAGAGGTGTGTGTGTGTGTGTGTAAACACACCTTTATCCGTTCTTCGCAGTGTCACTGATCGTCTGTTCCCTGATATAGGCAAAGACGATCAATGACTTCACAAGTCCACCCCCACCCCCCCCCAGTTAGAAACGCATATGAGGTCACTTAACCCCTACAGTGCCCCCTAGTGGTTAACTCCTAAACTGCAATTGTCATTTTTACAGTAATCAATGCATTTTTATAGCACTTTTTGCTGTGAAAATGACAATGGTCCAAAAAATGTGTCAATTGTCCCATGTGTCCGTGAAAAAAAGTCGCAGTCACGAAAAAAATTGCTGATCGCCGCCATTAGTAGTAAAAAAAAAAAAAGAAATGCCATAAAACTATCCCCTATTTTGTAAACTCTATATAAATTTTGCGCAAACCAACCGTTAAATGCTTATTGCGTTTTTTTTTTTTTTTTTTTTCTTCTTCCCAAAAATAGGTAGAATACGTATCGGCCTAAACGGAGGAAGAAAAACTGTTTTTTTTTTTATTATATTTTTGGGGGATTTTTATTATAGCAAAAAGTAAAAATATAATATTTTTTTCCAAAAATTTCGCTCTATTTTGGTATAGCACAAAAAATAAAATCCGCAGAGGTGATCAAATGCCACCAAAAAGCTTTACTTGTTCAGGACGCCAATTTTGTTTGGGAGCCAAGTCGCACGACCGCGCAATTGTCAGTTAAAGCGACGCAGTGCCGAATCGCAAAAAGGGGCAAGGTCCTTTAGCTGCATAAATACTCGCATGAGTTCAATCTCGGTACACCGCTATGTACATCCAAAGCAGCTCTTCTGCCTTCTCATGTCTCAGTCAAAACCTGTGTGACTGGAACAAAGCTGAGGCTGTGCTTGAGCAGCTCTCTCCCTGTCACCTTTTTGCTGTCAGGAAAACTGGTTAGAGTTTACTCGTGCAGATAGAGGATTAAGGCAGCAAACAAAGGACACTTATGGGGAGATTTATTAAAACTGGTGCACACAGAATCTGGTGCCACTGTGCATAGTAACAACTTCTAACTTCAATTAAGCTTAGATAATTTTTAAATGTAGAAGCTCAGTTACTATGCACAACTGCACCAGATTCTGTGTGCACCAGTTTTAGTATATCTTGGTGCTCTAGTCATCAACCCTGTCCTCAGGGCCCACTAACAGGCCAGATTTTATGTATTACCTTGGGGAGATGCAGACTAGAATACTGCAATCACTGAGCAGCAAATGATATCACCTGTGATGTATTTCAGTTATCTTGCAAACCTGGCCTGTTAGTGGGCCCTGAGGACAGGGTTGATGACCACTGTTCTAGTGCACACTATAGAGGAAATTCTTTGCTTATATTTCTTGCCAGAGGTTTACAACCACTTTAAATCTCTCCTGTATCTATTTTACTGTGTGTGGATACATGGGCGGACTGTTCAAAGCCCTTTAATCTTTAGCTCTAGACAGAAATGTAATGTTGAGGTCTCTGACAGGAGGAAGAGTTACAAGCGAGCAGTAGATGAACTGTCTGATGATGACCAGCCAGATGATGAGCAAATACACTCTCCTCCACGGAAGAAGACTCTCTCTCCACCTTGTCCTCCCAGCAAAGTAAGCTCATAATTGGTTGAGAACAGGTATGTTCTCTTAAACCAGGCCTTATGAATTGAAACCAATTTCTTTCTCAGGTTGTAAAGCCACTTCCTCATATGAAAACTTTCCTGCATACCGTGCAGAAAAATCAACTGCTGATGATGACGCCAGGATCTATCAGCAAAACTCTAATGATGAAATCTTTTATAAAGCGCAATACGCCCCTGAAGGCAGACCCCAAGGTATGTGTAAAACGTAATAAATAAGCTGATTTATTTTTTTATGTACCTAGTCAGTCATTACTCAATTAAAGTAATATCTCATGTTTTGTAGCATCCTTATATATTTGTTGCCACTAAAGTGTAACCTTACACTTTTTTTTTTTAAAGGATTTGTTAACTTTTTATAAATAAAAACCCTCTATGCAGTCACTACACCATAGCAGCACCCTATGCTGATCAGATTTTACAACCGTGCCCTCTCTGCTGGTGTGTTCTTGCCTGTCGCAGCTGCTGAGCTCATCCAACCTGATTGGACAGGGTGCACTGCGCCCTCAGCAAAAGGACGGCACTTATCCTAACTGCTTGCGGAGCCATGTAAAGCGGTGGCAGTTTTTTAGGCAAATGGCCCACAGGTATGTTAACAGAGGGGAGGTTTGGTTGTTGGATCTGAACAGCATAGGGTCCTTCTATGGGGGTGGGTGTGTGTGTCTTCAAAGTAGTGAAGCGCTGAATTTTTCTAATATATTACTGTGTCCGAAACATTCCTGGAATTTGTTTTCTGGAAAGTTGTGCAGTATCTTTGCCGTGATGCGATGGATGTCCAGAATGTCATCAAATCTTTGTCCTTAAGGCTTTTTTTTTTTTTTTATTGGACAAAAATTGCAGGGTGCCAGATTAGTGGAGTAAGGTGGTTTCGGAATGGATTCCTGGGCCAGCAACTCTAACACTTAATGCATTATGTGCAGGGGCGTCATCAGGGTGCAGTAAAACATGGTGTCATCCCCACCCAAAATTTTAGCCCAGTGTTGGCTAAGGCCTGCAGGCAGTATTGGGCTGGAGGATAGTAGGTTAGGCAGTTCCTGAGTGAGCCCTCCAGCTGGATGCTTGCTCTGGGGTGACTGGTCAGTAGTGTAACACACGTCTGTACACTGGCAGTGGCTCAGTCTTTCTCTCTGGGCAGCAGCAGGGCTTGCGCTCCTCGAGTGGTGCTGGGCAGCAGCAGGTGTGTGTGTCTCTCTCTCCTCTCTCCCCCCAAGCAGGGTGCATATTGGGGCTGTATCCTGCTCCCTGTGGACAATGGGTCTGCCAGTCTTTTGGGACTACATTTCCCACAATGCTCTCCTAGTCTCTTCTGATTGAGTCCGCTGTGGCCAATGGGAGGGAATGAGCAAGCAGGACGCTGGGTGGTGAACCTGATGAGCCGCTCTCGCTTGTCCCTCACTGCTGACCAGAGAAAGAGGGAGGGGGTGAGCGCTGTAAACTGACAGCCTGCAGCTCATCTCTTCCCTGTCATGGCACTGCTGCCTGAGTTCTCTGGCAGACTGAGCAGGGGAAAAGAGCCCGCTGTCACCATAAGGCCTTTTTTACATTTGCTGAGTCTGCCAGCGGATTCACCTGCTCAGCAGGGGGATCTCTCGCAAAAGTTTCACATGCAGCAGATCGTGAGGCTTCCCAAAGCCGCTCCAGTGTGTGAAACTGTCAGGTAATGTAATTTGCTTGCAGGGAGAAAGACCAGCTGTCAAAACTTGGCGGTGATGTGGTGGGTGGGATCAAACACCAGACAATGGGGTCTGGGGGACCGCTACATTTAGGTGGCCCTGCCCCTTTAAGCAGACCAGTCGTTGACTGGTGTTTGACATTTACCCATAGTTTGCCTTTAATAAACACAGATGAGCCAAGGCAATGGGTTTCGGAGGTCCTTGTGGATGTTGGTGGTGTGTTTGTACTTTAGCTTTCTCGCCTTGCTCTATTTTAACACAGCAGAGTTGCTCTAGCATTTTTTGCTTGCACAGTGTATGAATGGAGTTGATGTGAAAAAGTAGCACTAAAGTTTGCGGTTTCCTGTACTAATTCATGCAGACTTACAATGTATCCTTCCCTTTTTTTTTTTTTTTTTTCTTCATTCCCTTTTCAGTCAGAAGTAAGTAACTTGGTTTTTATTGCATTCTCACTGGTGATTCTTGGGTTTTAGGGCACACAATGGTCTGGTTATTTGGGTTTCTTTTTTCTTCACTTGGTGGGGCTCATTTTGTTCTCTCAGCTAAGATTGGGTTATCCCATTGGTCAATGAAGTTCAATGAGATTTCTGTATTTACCTATAGTCTTCATATAACCGTTTTATAGGAAAAGGAGCGTCAGCGTTTAGAAACCTTGCGCAAAAAAGAGGAAACTGAACTTCAGCGAAAGCAAAAAATAGAGGAGGGCAAGAAACGCAAGCAGGAGGAACTAAAACTGTGAGTTTATGGGTGGTGTGTGTATGGGGGGGGTGTTTTAAGATTGTAAGCCCTGCCTAAATATGTGGTATGACACGGTGCAAAAAAAAATTATCTTAAAATTGGTTATGTGCCAAAGATCTGCTGCAGTACTATGTACACCTCAAAAATGAAGTGTAGAAAATATAAGTTAACAAATATGTTACTGTGCCAATCCTACAGTCTTATTACCAGTGATGGTGAACCCAATATAATTGTGCAAAAAAATATTTTGTAATTATGTGGGTGAAAAGAAAATACAATATGGTTTTCCGAAGCAAGTCCAATGCTTTAGAGGGAAATCCAATGAAAGTCCAAAATTGTGGTGCTCCGTATTGTGAAAAATAAATATGCGACTACTATTCCACCAAAGCATGCCACCGTCACCAACTTCTGAAATAAACACTCACCAGACCTAGATTTAAAAAGCACCTGTAGTTATAAGGTAGATCTCTCCTCTGAGCCAATGCGCAATCCTCTACATAACATCCATATGGTTCCTAATGGTAATTGTTCTAAAACAAGGGGCTAATCATAGCGCAGTATGCCCAAACTAGTTTATTGAAAAAATATAAAACAAGGTCTCACTCAGAATATGGTGCCTCCAGACCGGCACCGAGTCCTTCCAGCAGTGCCGAGCGAAAAGACGCTCACCAGTGTGCGGATCCCCTCAGCTGGCGTGCGCTCCACGCCTCCGTATCCGCGCGGCAGGAGGTGACGTAGTTCCGTCCAACGTACTACCCAGACGCCTCTACGCGTTTTGCAATCAACCTTGCGGCGTCGGGAAGCTTACCTGTTACCTTCATTAGCCTGAGAAACCCTCCTCCAGGTTTTTTTTCCCCCCACATTCTTTACTTTCTGGCCCAGAAACACGGCCTTTTCTGGTCTGAAGCATATTTAGACAAGAGTGTTGACTTTAGTTCCTAATAAAATTTTATAAAATAAAGCCTTTGACTGTAACTTGAAGCCAGTTTTAAAGGGATGAACGGAGGATAATTTTGCAGTTTACTATGGTTGTTGGCTGAGAGGATAACTTTAAAGAACCGGTAGTTTAGATTAATTTTGTTATGTCTCAGGACACTGGGTACGTCATATTCACAACTACTTGGGCTGTGTTGCCACCTTCAAGTGATTGAACACTGAACAAATAAAAGCGCGTTTCCCTGTCCAGCCCTAACTCCTCAGCTAACACTCTATTTTTAGCTAGTGTTTTTTTAGCTTATGGATTTGCCTGTAATGGGGTCACTGGAGATCTCCTTCAGTGGGAGATGGCACATTGACAGTCATATAAGGTTAAGAGGTACATTACTCAAACTCTGCATGCAATATTGCCTTTTGGTACTGGATACTGCAGGCAGCCAACTCCCAGTGTAAATTTGTAACTGGTGACCTTGCTGACAAGGTTCTGTTCGGGTCCAGGACAGTGATCCTTTGTGGCAAGTGAAGGCCCGTGGGGCATGCCCACCATAAGGAATGGAGACCTGGGCCTTTTTTGGGAATGCAGAAAGGAATAATGAATGCCTCTGTAGAAAATGTGGCTGCCCCCTAGTGGTGTTCCCTGGTGCTTGGGGCTTTGAGCTGTTAACTGCAAGACTGGAGCAGCACACCATTGTATTGGTGTTTGCAAGGGGCAGATCGGGTGCAGTGATGTCACCTAGCACATCTGCCTTCTTTGTTTAACAGGAAACCACATGTGATCTGAGCTTCAGTACAATGCCTGCAATAATCCATGACATCCGCAGCACACCTACAGTGCAGTGTACAGCCCTCCAGTCCTCTGCCGCTTCCTCCTCACTTGTTGTGCAAGATAAAGTTGGGCATTTTGGCAATTCTAATCGCACTTGCTTATCTAAGAATGTGGTGTGCGGTCATTGTAAATCTCTTGGAAAATGGTCCCTTCCAGATTGGCCTGATTTGCTATTGGAGTCTGATCTTCCATCCTGCTTTTACAGTCGCTGGCTTTGATGGCTCGACTATTAAAGCGCAAGTCCTCATGTATAGGGGTGTTTTAACTGTAATTATTACCCTCAAGACGAGAGCCAATCTCCAGGAATGTGTACCATGGTACATGGAAGGCTCATTCCACTTGGTATGAGGCTCAGAATTTTAATTGCTGTCAGTATGTCATGGGAAGAATTTTTACTTTGTCTGATGTGGAGATGCCGCTAGCTTTGAGTAACGTTAAGGGGTCTTGGCTGTTCTGTCATAAAGACCTATTGTATTTCATTCCATGGTAAAAAAAAAAAAGCCGGGGGCGTGGTCTAGCCGTGATCGGGAATGGCTGCTTAACTGGAAAGCTCCCGCTGCTGCAGGCTGCAATTCTCGGCTAACGGAATCGGTAAGGGGTCCCACCGACTGGAATACGACTAATCTGATACCCGTTGTCACGGTGATCATCCCCATACTGTTTTCCATTCTACCCGACGAATTTTCACCAATTTACAATCTTTTGGAAATTCCTGTCAGATCTTATGATGGCCGAATTCCCGGGAGGCCAGTCAGATACATTGGCCACTTCTCAAGGGAACTTTGACACAAACCCCCTTACCGACAACCGGAATCCCCACCTCGCTACGGACGCTCGACAGAGCCTTAGCCTAAATGATCTACACTCCGTGGCAGCTGATATTAAAGAGACGCTATCAGCTGCCATTGCAGATCTGAAATTGGACATACGCGCAGTTTCAGCGCGCGTCAGTGATGTGGAAAAAACTACTGCGCAACAGACAGCAGCTCTGCGCCATATTAACCACAAAACCAACGTACACATTACGCTTCTGAGAGACTTATACCGCCAAACAGAAGACCTCGAGAACAGAAGCAGGAGACATAATTTGAGGGTACGGGGACTGCCCGAATCGATTGATTTTGATCGACTCTCCCCCGCAATTCTAACAATTTTTAACGATTTGCTGGGTCGCCCACCCTTAACCAACATTAAAATGGAACGCCTGCACAGGGCCCTGCGACCCAAGGGCAGACCCTCTGATCCTCCTAGAGATGTCATATGCCATATAGATGACTTCTTACTGAAAGAGGATATTCTGAGGCAGGCAAGACTGCGCTCTTCTCTGAAATTTGAGGGCTCTACATTATCTATATTTCAAGATCTGTCGAAAATCACGCTCCAAAATAGACGTGATCTGAAACCTTTATTGGATGCACTGAGAAATAAAAGCATCATCTACAAATGGAAGTTTCCATTTGGCCTGCAAGCGACCAATCAGGGTCATACTGCCCTGCTGAGGGTACCCGAAGATCTACATGCCTTTTGCAAATCCATGAACATTCCATATATGGAACTACCAAATTGGTATGCAGACTTTCGTTTTAAAGACAACTCCAGAGACTGCAGGAAGGATGACACTGTCGCTATGGAAACGGCCCCTTACAGAGCCAGGAGACGACGATCCCAATCACCTAGCAACCTAGATTCTCCAGGCATTCCAGATCCTGATCTTCAATCAACAAACGTGCCACATTCCAGGAAACCCAGAAGGGATAAATGAGTGTATTCTGTTATTTACACTTTTTTCCAAAATTGTCTAAAACACATATATTTTATTGATGTTTATTGATGTTTCTTCTATCTTACTCCTGATATATATAACCCTTGTGGTTTGACCTGAAACGTATTTGTTTTGGTGATTTTAAGACACATACGAAATTGCTACCCTTCATGCTGCAACTTTTGTGGCATTCAATGTATTTTTTATTTTTTATTTTTTTATTTTTCTTTGGATTTATTTATGAAGGGTGGAGACAATGTTTCTTTCTACTATTATCAACACTATCATTTAACTATGCATTGATACTACTGTTTTCAGGTCTACCCACACGGGCAAGGGATCTGCAATAGTCTCTTTCTTACATTTTGTTACTGCAGTTCTCTTCCTATGATAATATTACTGATGGTTGTGACCTGTACCTAAGACCCGGACAGCGCTCCTGACACACTGACATGCTGTCCGGATGCTGAGCAGTTTTACTACTTTCAATTGTTTATATCTTATATATTTGGAATGTTATCAGATTCCGGTCTCTCATTACCCTTTATAATGGGAATTCCGTTAGCCTCATCATTTCTACTATAGCATATTGCTTTCTTTCTTTAATAGTCTGTAGGCGGCGGGCATCCAGTCGTTCCGATTTATTGTTCTCTGACTCGGTTCACTCCAACCCCCACGGAGTAGCTCTTGTTAGATCTCTTTATTTTTTCTAATAAGATACTACTTCACCTTGTACCGCATATTTTTCCCTGCGGGGAAATTTTACTCCTGTCAATTTTTATTTTTATTATTGTGATAGTCACCGGTACTATCTGTTTTGAGTATTTAATACTCAACACCTAAACCTTCCCTTAAACCCCTTCACCCTCGTTTTTCCTATTTTCTCAACTTGAGGATCCCCTCCTACTTTTGACTAATATGACTACCCCCAATAATCCTACAACAGACCCTCAAAAGACAATCAAACTTTACTCTCTTAATGTAAAGGGCCTCAATATCCCAGAGAAACGGTCAAAGCTTTTACTATTGTTGAAGAAATCAAAAGCAGACATAATATTCCTTCAGGAGACCCACTTTAAGTCCAACAATTGCCCAACCTTTACGGATAAGAGATTTCCTCTGATACTCCACACTACAAACCCAAACTCCAAATCGAAGGGAGTTTCAATACTAATTTCTAAGTATTGCCCCTTTCAAATTTTGGACACTAAAACTGATAATGAAGGCAGGTACCTGTTTGTTAAAGGATCCTTGTATAATAAACCTGTGACTTTGGCCAACATATATGCCCCTAACAGGCTCCACGTTCAATTCTTTAAGGACACTATTGAAGTCCTTAAGTCATTCTCTGTCGGCTCATTGATACTCGGTGGAGACTTCAACATAGCCCTGAATCCCCTTCTAGACACCTCCACTGGCTCCTCTACAATATCATATAAAACACTGAGTAGTATTAAATCTTTGCTAAAAGACCTTTCCATTCACGACACCTGGCGAATACTAAATCCCTCTTCAAAAGACTTTACTTTTTACTCTCTCCCACATGACTCCTATTCTAGAATAGACTATTTTTTCTTGTCCCACCACGATCTAAACACTATTGAAAGCGCTACAGTAGAACCCATGCTCATATCGGACCACAACCCAATCACTCTGCATTTGACCTTCAAAAATAAACCAATCCTTCCTAGATATTGGAGACTAGATGATTCTCTCCTCACATATGCTGACAACATGCAAAAATTGGACGTTCAGATCTCCGAATTTTTCATACATAACAACACTGGCGATGTACATCCTATAAATGTTTGGCTCGCGCACAAGTGTGTCATTAGAGGCAGTTTGATCTCGCTCGGTGCGAGAAGGAAGAAACTACATCAGGCTCATATAAACGATTTAACTAATAAAATCAATAGCCTGGAACTTATACATAAACATTCTTTGGCACTACAAACGCTTGAGGAGCTTTCGAGACTCAGGCTAGAACTGTCTGAAGTCCTAGACAAAAGGATCAAACGCAGTTTTGATATGTCTCGAAAATTTTTCTATGAGCATGGAAATAAGACGGGGAAATTACTAGCTAACACCTTGCACTCAAAATCTAAAAAATTTGAGAACATATTTGCCATTACTGACCCTAAAGGTAAAAAATATTCCTCTTCTGAAGATATCGCAGACCAATTCCGAATCTTCTACTCCAAACTCTATAACTTGACTCCTGAATTTGGCCCTAAAAATACGCCTTCAAGAAAAGATCTAATTTCTGAGTTCTTGAAAAATTACTGCCCTAATACCTTATCCTCGGACACAGCGAAAAGTATAGATAGGCCTCTGGAAGCAGGAGAAGCTTTAACTGCACTCGGTCAATTAAAGACTGGAAAAAGTCCTGGCCCAGACGGTTTTTCGGTTAATTACTACAGATCTTTCAAAGATGTCTTGATCCCACAATTTCTTAACGCGTTTAATTCTAGCCCTTTCCCGTCCCCACTTCCTAATGATCTCTTAGAAGCCCACATTGTCATGATTCCTAAGCCTAACAAGGATAAAACCCTTGTTTCCAATTACAGACCCATTTCCCTCTTAAATAACGACATCAAATTATATGCTAAAATCATAGCTAATCGCTTACTTCCCTTATTACCTCGAATAATATCCCTCGACCAAACGGGCTTTACGCCGGGAAGAGAGGCTAAGGACAACACCATAAAGGCTATACATGTTCAACACTGGCTCATCAAATCAAAATCTCCGGGTTTTTTCTTATCCCTCGATGCGGAGAAGGCCTTCGACAGGATAGCCTGGGACTATATGTTAGATGTCCTTAAATCCCTGGGCATACAAGATCGAATGTTGGGATTCATTAACCTCTTATATTCATACCCTACGGCTAGAATCAAAGTTAATGGTGTCCTGTCGGAGGCCTTCTCCCTGTCGAATGGCACTCGTCAGGGTTGCCCTCTGTCACCCATAATTTTTATACTTATCCTGGAGCCTTTCTTATGTAGACTACGAGAGAATGTGGATATTAGTGGAGTTAAGATTAATAACACAACTTATAAATTAGCGGCTTTCGCAGACGACATTCTACTATTTCTTACCAACCCAATAATTACAATTCCGAACCTACTTAAAGATTTCTCCATGTTTAGAACCATCTCAAATTTCAAAATAAACTTCTCCAAATCTAAGGCCTTAAATATTTCCCTTTCCACTGACACGGTAAACCAATGCAAACTTAATTTTTCATTTACCTGGGAGAATGAATCTATACCTTATTTGGGAATCCACTTACCGTCCAACATGGATAATCTGTACACTATCAACTTTGTTCCCCTGCTGAACACCATAAAAAAAGATTTGCTTGAATGGAACAAAGGCATTTTCTCGTGGTTTGGGAGGGCTAACGTCATAAAAATGTGTATCTTGCCTAAAGTCTTGTATCTCTTCCAGACCATTCCTATTACGATCCCTGCCACATTCTTCAAATCTCTAAACCGTGTCTGCTTGAAATTTATCTGGAATGATAGGCAACCCCGTATCAAATGGGACAAGCTTACTATCCCGAAATCTTTGGGTGGAATTGGTCTACCAGATTTTAAAACTTATTATTGGGCCTGTCATATGTCCAGAATTATTAATTGGCACCTACACAGTGGCTCCAAGGACTGGATCCAACTGGAGGAATCTTTAATCTCTCCACCAATCCCTCTGAAAAACCTTCCATGGATTGATCCTAGGAAGGTTCCGCACCTTGCAAACACACATCCCATTACGGGAACTTCATTGAAAATTTTCAGGTCTCTCTGTAAAAAATTTAAAATCTCTTCAATATATGGACCTATTACCCCAATATCCTTTAACCCTGAAATATCCCGGAAACACCATATCATTACCTCCCCCGACTTGGATTCAGACACGACTTGCAGGGCTGAAGCCTTCTTTGAAAAAGGGAATCTCATTTCTCTGGTTCATTTCTCCGCTAAATTCCCGAATCTTACTGTCTCTCCTCATAACTTTGAACTAATCACTCTTTTTTTGAAAAAATTCGGTTTCACTAACATTTGGCACAGGCCTAAGACAACCTTTGAATCCGTCTGCATAGGAAAGGCTCCCCAAGGCCATTTAATTTCCCTCATGTATTGTGTATTGAGCTCAACATCAGACCCACAATCAGACAACACCAACAAGAAATGGGAAAGGGATCTACGTATAACAATCTCTAATGACCAGTGGACTTCAGTCTTCCATCGCCTACACAAGGGCTCACTAAACGTCCTGATACAGGAAAACAGTTACAAAATATACTCAAGGTGGTATAAAACCCCTTACATTATTAATAAATTTAGCCCAAACGTCTCTCCCTTGTGCTGGCGATGCGGACTAGAGGCTGGCACTCTCCTCCATATATGGTGGGAATGTTCAGCTATCACGACTTTTTGGAAATCAGTCCATGATCTCATTGTGTCCATTACCACCTACACCCCAGACTTTACAGCTGGACAGTACCTATTACACCTCTCCTCCCTACCCAATTCAGTCTACAAGAAATCTATTATTGTGTTTCTTATCAACGCGGCAAAGCTGTGTATTCCAGTTAAATGGTCGCAAGCAACCCCTCCAAAAATTTCAGAGTGGATACGCAAAGTGGATCACATTGCATATATGGAGGAATTGATATCCCATTCTAGAGATTCTTCTAGGAATTTCCGAGATAAATGGGCATGTTGGCACCACTTTGCGGATTCTTCTGAATACCGTACTTTGTTGGATTCCTGATGAGTCCCGGAATCTGATTAATCTCCTCTGTTGTTCCTATTTTCTATAACTTTGTCAATTTGAATCACACCGCTTATAATAGGATGGTTTCCTCAACCCTCCCTCTACCTTGCCTTCCCCTACCCCTTCCTTTCCCCCCTAAATACTCGAATTTTATCTTGACTGCTTTGTTGTGACTATGATGGATCACTAACTTTAAATATTGATCCTTGTTTTATGTTCTTAAATGTAATGTCACTTATTCGACTTATTGCATACATTGTAACAAGATCGCTTTGTATACTCTTACATGTTTTAAAAACCCAATAAACCTATTTGAAAAAAAAAAAAAAAAAAAAAAAGCCTTTGTGCAGGGTGTCACTTGGCTTGATCTGCCTGTATGGCCCCTTCCTTAATTTAGTCTGGTCTGTATTTCAGTCCTATCAGTTTGAGTCTCAGATTTATCCTGGAGTTGGCTGTGCTATCCTGTATTGAATCGTTCCTTGTTCTTTACTAGGCTAAGATGTATTTGTTTTTGTATAAGTGTCGGCGGCCATTTTCCTGTGGTCCTATGGTGTTTTTTTTTCCCATACGGTGGCCATCTTGGATTTCTTTTGGCCTTGTGCGGCCGTTCCAGCGCTGCAAAAAGACCGCGAATACTCCTGAGGGGACAGGCGCAGCTGGCTTCTCTCAGCTGGCGCTGGGTGGGGTGGTGAGTTTTCCCTGGGGGCCCCCATACTCTGTTGTAATGGCCGGGAGGTGACCGTGGGTGTTTTCTGCTTTGCAGTTTGGGTGACACAGCGGTGGGGCATTATGGAGCCTGGACCAGGTACTTCTTCCCCCAGCAAAGCCTGAGTTAACCCTTGCTGCCCCTCCCCCTGCCGCATCTACTGAAGCAATGTCAGTGGCGTTTTTCTCGCCGGGTTTGAAGCGACTGTTGGCCGGATGGGGGGGTATATTAGCGCCCCCTCCCTGGCCTGCTTCTGGGGATATCTCTGACATGGTATCTGTATTGTCAGATGATGCGGGCTTAACCCACGCGGACAGTGAGAGCGACTCTGCTTCAGGGTCGGTTGCTGATAGGAATTGTTGGAGCTATTTTTTCTGCGAGCTTGATACTCAGTACTTGAGGATGTGGCGGGGGCACCTGGTGTGCCAGTCCCTTTTGGGTCCAGCAAACCGCCACGCACTGAAAATGTGTTTCCTTGTGTTCCTTTTTTGAACAGTTTGTTGTACAAGGAATGGGATACGCCGCAGACAGTTTTTGCCTCTGCGACCCGTTATCCCTTTGTGGAGGACCTTTTTAGTAAGAGTGGGTCTCTCCTCCGTCCGTGGACCCTCCCGTGTCCAGGTTGAGCAAACCACCACATTGGCCTGTGAATGGGGCTCCTGCCTTTAAGGACCCTGCGGATGGGAGAATGGAGGCTGTGGCCCGCTCCATCTTCGCAGTAGTGGGTTCGGCTGTGAGACCGGTTTTGGCTGGGGCTCTGGTGTCACGGACTCTGACTGTACGGGCAAAGCTTTTTGCTGCAGAAGCTGGAGGCACAGGGTGCTTCCGAGACCTGTAAGGACATGGCTGAACAATTGGTTCAGGGTCTGAAATTTTGTCTGTGAGTCGGTCCTGGTTACGCTCTCGCTTTCCAGGGCTTCCGCCTATGCGGTGGTACTGCGCCGCCTCGTGTGGCTGATATGCTGGTCTGCGGACCAGTCTTCAAAAAAGGCCTTGGTGGATTTACCCTTTAGGGGTGAACGTTTTTTGGGGCATCCCTGGATGGCATTGTTAAGGATGCCATGGGTGGTAAGAGCACACTGCTCCCACAGTCTGGGAAGGGCAAGGTGCCTCGCCATAAGCAAGGGCCCTCCTTGACTACCCCAAGTGGGTTTTTTTTTTTTCTTCGCCTGCCCAATGCGGTGAGAAAAGGTTTGCAAGGTGCTAAGACCCCCGCGCACCTGGTACCGCAAGCCCAAAAAGGCTGCTGACAAACCTGCTTCCGTCTGAAGGTCCCACCCCCCCCCCCTGTCTCGGGTGGGGCACCAGCTTCGTGGGACGGTGGAGGTCTCTCCTCTCTGACCGTTGGGGTTTGTGAAGTCGTTTCCTCGGGGTACAAGATAGTTTCTTCAAGGCAATATCCTGAGTGGAGCGACCATCTGAACCATCCAACAGAGCCATCCATCTGCACAAAACCCAGGGTCCGCTGTGACCACCACGCTTTACCTGACTTGGCGCTAGTATTAGCACGCAAGTCCACCACAGCTGGTAAGAGTACCCTTTTTATTTCCTATACCAACGTGGAGATTGCTACAGACAAGCTATTACCACTGTTTGTTTGAATTTACATCATCTGTGAAGTGCATTCACCTTTCCAGCTGGAAGCAGTTTCATGAACTCTCCCTACAGCTCATTGAACTTTGATTGCTTTTTTGCATTTATCCAGTGTTTTTTCCACTAGCTTGATCGCTAGACACATATACTTTGGCTCTCATGAGCTAACTTCCCATTTACCATTCACTACACAAGTGTTTCCTCAATTGTTTATGTTTATATAACATTTTTTTCACATTAATGTTTTTTAGCGCTGCACTTTTTTGTATTTATTTGCCTGGACTTTGTTTCTTTGTGTGCTGGCTGCTTTTTGGGTCATACCTCTTATCACAAATTTTTCTAGTTAGCGCAATTTTTCCCCCCACATATCAGTTTCTCTCTTGTCCACCAGATTTTTTTTCCTCCGGTTCACCGGCAGGCTGTGTCAGGGGCTGTCCAGGATCTTCTGGTCAGGGGAGTGATTGTGCCAGTTCCCTCGATGGAACGGTTTCAGGGGTTTTACTCCAATCTGTTGGTAGTCCCCAAGAAGGAAGGGGTCCGTCCAATCCTGGACCTCAAGGCCCTCAATTGTTTTGTCAAAGTGCAAACATTCAGGATGGAGTCGATTCGCTCGGTGATAGCTGCGCTCCATCATGGGGGACTTCATGGCATCCTTGGATATCATAGACGCATACCTGCATGTTCCCATATGCACAAAGCACCAGTGATTTCTGCGCTTTGCGATCGGGGTGGACCACTTTCAATTTGTGGCCCTCCCGTTCGGCCTGGCCTT
Source organism: Rana temporaria (assembly GCF_905171775.1). Taxonomy (NCBI): domain Eukaryota; kingdom Metazoa; phylum Chordata; class Amphibia; order Anura; family Ranidae; genus Rana; species Rana temporaria. The sequence goes on along the minus strand of NC_053499.1, from coordinate 40,903,640 downwards.
GGCACCGCGTGTTTTCTCCAAGTTGCTCGCCCCGTTCCTGGCCCTTCTGAGACAGCGAGGGATCGCTATCGTGGGATATCTCGACGACCTTCTCCTGAGCGTTTCCTTAGAGTTAGAAGAGGACGTGTCTATCACGTGTCGGACTCTCCAAGACATCGGCTGGCTTCTGAATATTCAGAAGTCAGTGTTGGTTCGTCTCTGCGTCTGGAATACCTAGGGCTAGTCCTGAATTCCGCGGAGGCGAGAGTTTTTCTCCCAACGGAGCAACTCCAGACACTGCATTCTGCGGTGCAGCAGTTGTTGACCCAGAAGTCGTCGTCTCCTCGATTCTGCATGAGGGTTCTGGGTCTGATGGTAGGCCTCTTTCGAGGCAGTTCCTTATGCCCAATTCCACACCAGGGAACTACAGAAGGAGATTCTGTCACATTGGGACAAGCTCCGGTCTTTGGATTACCAGATTCAGTTGAGTCAACTGGTCAAGTCTTCCCTGGTGTGGTGGCTGACGACTCCGGTGCTTCGGACCGGGAAGTCATTTCTACCTTGCCACTGGACCGTGGTCACGACGGATGCCAGCCTCTCCTGTTGGGGGCGTTTGGGGCACCCAGTCAGCCCAGGGGCGCTGGACTCAGGAGTCCCGCCTGCCAATCAATATACTGGAGCTCTGAGCAATCCAGATGTGCCTTGCCAGGTGGTCCCTGGATCTGCAGGGCCGACCAGTCAGGATCCAGTCCGATAACGCCATGGCCGTGGCGTACGTCAATCACCAGGGGGGCACACAGAGTTCACCTGCAGCGACGGAGGTCGCACACATCCTTCGGTGGGCCAAAAGGTCCGTTCTGGCTCTATCGGCCTTGTGCATTCCGGGGGTACAGAATTGGCAAGCAGACTTCCTAAGTCGCCAAACGCTAGACCAAGGAGTGTGGTCACTCCACCCGGAGGTGTTTCAGTCTGTGCCCAAAGTGGGGCACTCCAGACGTGGACCTCCTAGCGTCCCGTCTCAATCGGAAGGTGCCACGGTTCGTGGCCAGGTCGAAGGACCTGTGGGCGGACGCGTTGGTGGCACCTTAGGGTCAATATCGCCTGATTTACGCCTTCCCTCTAAAGCTTCTTCCTCACCTGCTGTGCAGAGTGGAAGCTGTAGGGATTCCAACAATCCTGATCGCCCCAGACTGGCCGCGCCACTCCTGGTACACAGACCTGGTGCGTCTGGTGGCAGACGCCCCCTGGCGTCTACCTCCTGAGAATAGATCTTCTGTCGCAGGGTCCTATCTTCCACCCTGCTTTACAGTCGCTGGCTTTAACGGCATGTCTGTTGAGAGCCAGGTACTGTAGGGCCGAGGCCTGTCAGGCTCGGTGGTTTCTACCATGCTGCGTGCACGGAAGTCTACCTCACGTAGGTTTTACCATCGTACGTGGAAGGCCTACATCTCTATGTGTGAGGAGATGAAGTGGCACCCTCGTTCATACGTGGTGTTTAGGATTCTGCTGTTTTTTACAGCGGGGAGTGGACCAGGCTCTCGCCTTGAGTACGGTTAAGAGTCAGTTTCCGTCTCTGGCCGTTTACGTTCAGCGACCCTTGGCGGCGCACGCTTTTGTGCGTACGTCTGTACAGGGGGTCCGACATGTGGCTCCTCCGGTGCGCCCTCCACTTCCCCCATGGGACTTGAATTTAGTCCTTGCGGTGCTTCAGGATACTCCCTTTGAGGACACCTGAAAGACCCCTATGTTGACTTTGTCACAGAAGGTGTTTTTTCTGGTAGCAATTACCTCGATCAGACGAGTATCTGAACTGGCGGCCTTGTCTTGCAAGGCTCCCTACTTGATCATCCATATGGATAAGGTGGTACTGCGACCTCAGCCGTCTTTTCTCCCAAAGGTGGTTTTGGCTTTTCACATTAATGAGGACATTGTTCTTCCATCCTTATGTCCTCAGCCGAAAAACCAGGAGGAGGCCACTTTACATTCCCTGGATGTGGTTCGGGCCCTACGAGTGAACCTATCGGCTACGGCTCCGTTCCGGAAGTCGGACTCACTGTTTGTGTCGGTGGCTGGTCCCAGAAAAGGTCTGGCAGTCTCGTCGGCAACCATTTCTAGGTGGATCAAACAGGTTGTGTTTCGGGTCTATGCCCTGAAGGGGCGGTCGCCTCCCTTTCGGGTTACGGCGCATTCTACCAGGGCGATCGGTGCCTCTTGGGCTTTCCGGCATCAAGCCTCTGTGTTACACGTGTGTAAGGCAGCGACCTGGTCGTTAGTCCACACTTTTTTTCAAAGTTTTTTACAAGGTGGATGTGAGTGCATCTTTTGATGCCTCCTTCGGCAGTTTAAAAGTTGGAGTTCCTCCGTTGAGTAATTTCGGGTTTGTTTGGGGTGCAAGCTTGGTTTGCTGTGTTTTTCCCACCCCTCGAATTTTTGACACTGCTTGGGGACGTCCCTAAGGTCAAAGGCTTCTGTGTCCGTCCATGAACTCGGAGAAATGGATTTTACGGTGAGTACAAAAATCCTATTTTTTGCACAATTTTTGTGTAACAAGTACTATTAAATGAAATCCAGCCCATAAAGGAACTCATTAAAATACACATTCATGTGATTTGAAGAGCCCTTCACCTTAGATGATCAAACTTTGCAAGTAATTGGAGAAAAATTCATGCTTTTTTATTTATTTTTTTGAAGAGGGTGGATTGCAGTAGGACTAGTGAAATAAAGCATTCTCCATAACAATTCATTGCATTTAATTATCAATTATGCCACAATATCATATTAGCCCTTAGTATGTGCTGAAGGTGAAATGTTAGATGCTGTACTAGCTCTATGAAAAATTCAAACCTTGGAACATCTCAATGCTATTTTCTGGAGAAATTTGCATCTAGATCAGTTTTGTTCCCTCAATGTGTGCCCCTTGTTTCTCTTCCCTTTTTTCGAAATCTATGTTTGTCAGGATTCACTATTCAATTTGGGTCTAATGGCTGGCTGATAGGAGCATACTTCTAGAGACTTTTTTTTTTTTTTTTTAGCTGGATTTAAACTTTTAAGCTTTGTAGCACTATACACAAAAAGCCTCTAGCTCAATACAAAATTTTCTGTAAATGTATTTGTTTGCTGACAATCTCTACCTTCCAACTTTTAGGAGAAGGGAAGAACGTTTGCGCAAGGTTCTGCAGGCACGTGAGAGAGTGGAGCAATTGGAAGAAGAGAAAAAGAAGAAAATAGAACAGAAATTTGCGCACATAGATGAGAAAAGTGAAAAAGTAATTTTATTTTTTGTAGTGCATGCATATCTTTGTGGCTATTGATATGGATCTAAAGCTTAATGAACAAGTTGTCTTGTATCGATGCCTTTTCAGGTTCGGGAAGACCGTATGGCTGAAGAAAAGGCCAAAAAGAAAATCACAGCAAAAAAACAGGAGGATCTAGAAAGCAGAAGGCGACAGGAAGAGGAAGCACGCAAACTTAAAACAAAACAACTGGTATGTGTGACCAACACTCGTTAAAGTGTTTTGAAGTCTAATAAAAATATATGTACATACATCAAAATCAAGTCCTAAGCTAGTAGCTGGGCCTTAAAGGGGTTGTAAAGGAAATTGTTTTTTTTTTTTTTTTTTTTTTTTCCATAAGCATCCTTTACCTGCAGACATTCCTCCTTTTTACTTCCTCATCGTTCGTTTTTGCTCAGAAGTTGCTCTATTTCTTCTCTGTTCTGTTCACTTCCTGATTGTTACTCATCGCCACCGTGAAGGGAGGCTTTACTGCCGTGGTCAGTGATGTGCTCGCCCCCTCCTGGGAACTACATCTGTGCGGCAGGACGCTCTCTAAGTGTTAGACTTCAAGGAGGTGTGAATTGCTGGGCGTGCCGCAATGCATACTGGGAAATGTAGTTCTTACATGAACAAGCGCCGCAAACCAAGAAGTGAATGAGAGAACAAACTAGAACGCCGGATGTAATATAGATGAAGGAATTTAATAGGTATTTATTTACTCTTAACAGAATCATTACACTATTCTGTCTGTCTACCTTGCAGACGTTAATTTTAGGCCAATTTTTTTTTTTCCCCTTTACAACTCCCTTTAAAGGAGTTGTAAAGGAAATTTTTTTATTTTGGGCTAAAATTTATGTTTGCAAGGTAGACGGACAGAATAGTGTAATGATTCTGTTAAAGTAAATGCCTATTATTAAATTCCTTCATCTATATCACCTCCGACGTTCTAGTTTCTGTTCTGTCATTCACTTCCTGGTTTGCGGCGCTCGTTCATGTAAGAACTACGTTTCCCAGTATGAATTGCGGCACGCCCAGTAAGTCACACCTCCTTGAAGTCTAACACGTAGAGCGTTCTGCCGCACAGATGTAGTTCCCAGGAGGGGGGCGAGCACGTCACTGACCACTGCAGTAAAGCCTCCCATCACGGTGGTGAGTAACAATCAGACAAGCAGGAAGTGAACAGAGAAGAAATAGAGCAACTTCTGAGCAAAAACGAACAATGAGGAATGGAAAAGAGCAATGTCTGCAGGTAAAGGATGCTTATTATGAAAAAATGTTTTTCTTTACAACCCCTTTTAAGGGTTACACTCCACCAGTTGCCTCTAATTCCACCCTCCAAATCATCTCACGAAATGACTCTGCCTCCTGACCCGGCGACCTGTGCCACAGAATGTGTCTACACCAACATTAGACCAGCGTTCTATCCGTCAGGAGGTGAGACTGTATGACCGCGGGCAGAGGCAATTCAAATGTAAGCTGTTACAGCTGGCAACCCCTGCTCTGTGATCCGGCCAGCTCTCATTTTTCCTCCACACTCTCTTCCCCTGTGATCCTGCTGCCTACTCTCTTCCCCTGGGTGAACGGCTCCCATTCAACCCCCCACCCCCATAAACGCCAGCCATCACCTCTAATTTTAATTAGGAAATTGTACACACTGCACAGAACATCCCTAAACTGCCTCCTTTTCTGGGGTTCCCAATAAGCTCAGCTCCATCCCCAGAGCATGGGTTGCCTTGACACACAAGCCCAGGTATAAATCTGCAAAAATCCTGGCAAGACAATTTAAATGGGGGGGGGGGGGCTGGAACACGGACAGCAGTAAAAAGCAGACAGGAGTTCTCGTGTGTGTGTGTGTGTGTGTGTTACAAAATTGGTGTTATCAATATCGGTGCTGATACTAACCATTTGCATGAGTACTTGACTTGTGCAAATGCTTCAATACCTAGAACCGGACCCTTTTTTTTTTTTTTTTTGTCCGATCTGAGCCCATACAAAATTAATGGGCTTAAATTGCACTGCGAAGAATCGCATGCAATGTGAACAGGAATGCAGTGCAGTTCCTGTCCGAATCGCATGCGGTTCCCTCGCCGCTCCTGTGTGAATCCAGTCTTGTCAGTGACTTCACTGTGGTTGTCCCACTTCACTGTGGCTGTCCCACTTCACTGCAGATTGATGGCAGTAGCCTTTGGCTCCTGCTGCTGTCAATCAAATTCTGTGACGAGGAAGCGGTAGGCAGGGCCCTTTCTGTTAATGGACACAGACAAGGCGGCTCGGGAGCAAGCCCCTATAGGAAGCGGCTTCCTATGGGGGGGGGGGAATTGACCAAAGAGGAGCCAGGAGTGCCAGTGGGGGATGGAAAAGGATCGTGGTCCACTTGGCACTGAACTCCTCAGTATGTACGCGAACACAGGAATCCAATTACAAACTTTTAACCCAATGGCACTATACGCCAGTAAAGATGCATACATTTTCTACAGAAAACTCAGAGTGCTGTTGGAGATGTGGACTGGAGCAAGGAACTTTGCTACATATATTCTGGTCCTGTGTAAAAGTAAGACAATACTGGCTGGAAGTCCAGAGAATATCTCAAAAGTTCGGAGTTCCAGGTACCAGATGACCCGGCTTTTTTCTTGCTCCATAGTTCACAGATTCCTGTGCAAACCTATAAAAAATCGGTGCTATGTCACCTGATAAATGCTGCTAAAAGTGGAATAACTTTACAGTGGAGAGACACTAGAACACCCTCCATCACGAGATGGCTCAATAGAGTTCGAGAGATAGGAGCTTTAGAAGATTTGGTTCTTTCAGCCCGAAATAAAAGAGAACAGTATGTTGAAACATGGACAGGATGGAATCTATTCATGTCTTCGGAAGAGAGGAAGAGAATGTTGGTCGAGGAGAATATGGAGTGAGGAGGCCTACCGGGGGGGGGGGGGGGGGGGGGGGGGGGGGAGTGTGTGTATAGGAGTGTGATCACTAGAAATAAGGAAAGAGTACCACCATCTCTTGAGTAAAGGATTAGTGGGGGGGGGGGGGGTTTATGTTTTTTTTCTTTTTTTTTTTCTTTTTTTTCTTTTCATTTGTTTGGGGTAGGGGAGGGGAAGGTAGGGTATATAAGGACAAGGGAACAGAGAGGTTTTAGGTGTATGAGAACAACAAATTTAATTTAGAGACTTGGATGAGAAGGTTTAAGAAGTTTTGTTCACTAGTATAATATTATGGGAAAGGAAGAGATATGGACATTCCTTTCTTGGTTGCTTTTTGTTTTTCGCCGTTTGGAGCGATAATATGTATATGACTATGTACTTCTCTTTTCTGTTATAATACCTCTTTGTGGTCTTAGATAAAAAAATAATAAAAATAAATGATATGGAAAAGGATCGTGGTTGCAGGCAAGTATGCCTTGTTTTGCTTTTAAAGGGGGGAAAAGTGAACCTTTTTAATGGGGATTTTCTTTTTCCAAAGACAGTTATGACTGGACTCCAGAGGGGTGTTTATTTTGTAAAGGGGGCAAAAAATCACTACAAGCTTGTATATCTTATCTTGACAATTCTGCACCTTTTTGTGTGTTCTGGCTTTGTAAGGTCTTTCAGAGTAATTAGATGGTCCAGTATATAAGATTGCTGTTTGTTTATTAACGTAGGATGAGGAAGAGCGCCGGCACCAGGAGCTCCTCCAAAAGAAGCGAGAGGAGGAAGAGCAAGAGAGGCACAAAAAGCTTGCAGAGGCAAAGAAATTGGCAGAAATACGTCAGGGAGAACAAGAACGAGAGAAGCAACGACAGCTGCAGGCTGCAGCTGAAAGAGAGCAAGAGCGTCTTCGAGCAGAACGGTGAGGATTGATCATTCTAAAACCCACTGCATGATGTACAAATCACTTCCCAATATTTTCTTTATGAGAAAACCTAAATCTACCTTTTTGATGCATCACCTTTTAATAAACCACTTTTTGGGGGGACAAGCATGATTGATTTGGATAGATTATATATAATAATTTATATATATATATATATATATATGTTTAATTCCCTCTACAAAAAATACCCATCAGGATTGTCTTTTCATAGTAGCACTGGCAACTACAGTGCAAAAAAAAAAAAACACAGAAGTATTCACAGCCTTTGCCATGACACTCAAAATTTGAGCTCGGGGGCATCCTGTTTCCACTAATCATCCTTGAGATGATTTTACAACTTGAATGGAGTCAACCTGTGGTAAATTCAGTTGCTTGGACATGATTTGCAAAGGTGTGCACACACACCCGTCTATATAAGGTCCTACAGTTAACACTGCTCGTCACAAGCCATGAAGTCCAAGGAATTGTCTGTAGACCTCCGACAGGATTGTATGGAGGCAAAGATCTGAGGAAGGTTACAGAATTTCTGCAGCATTGACGGTCCCAATGAGCACAGTTTGGAACCACCAGAACTCTTCCAAGAGTGGGCCCCCTGGCCAAACTAGCAATCGGGGGAGGGGAGTTTTTTGGTGGATAGGAGAACCTTCTAGAACAACCATCTCTGCAGCCCTCCACTAATCGGGCCTGTATTGTAGAGTGGCCAGATGGAGCCACTCCTCAAAAGGCACATGACGGCCCACCTGGAGTTGGCCAAAAGACACCTGAAGGACTCTTGGACCACAAGAAACAAAATTCTCTGGTCTGATGAAACGGATTGTTTGTTTTCTTTGGCCTGAATGGCAAGCAGCATGTCTGGAGGAAACCAGGCACCGCTCATCACTGTTCCAAAGAATGGAGTGGCAAGTAATTGGTTGTCCAAGACCACTTCTGCAGGGGTTTCCCCCACCACTCCCTGAAGTATTAGACCCAGAAATTTCCAAATTACATCTTTGGTCACTGGTTCCCACTTTCTACTTCTTGGAAACTTGCGTAGTAGATAATTGTTGCTCATTTGTACTGGTTTGTCTCAGTAACTACTTTTCAAAAAACTCTTCGGATCACCCGAGGGACAGATCGGCTTCGGATGCCGACATTGTCGTGGGCACTCTGGACAGGTAAGTGTCCTTATTTTAAATGTCAGCAGCTGCAGTATTTGTAACTGCTGACGTTAAAAAAAAAAAAAAAAAAAAAAAAAAAAAGAGAGAGATAAAAAAAAAATTGGGCAGAACTCTGCTTTAATCTCTTCACTTTATCTAAAGAGATTTTTTGTGCCTTTAGTAAGATTGGCATTCTGCTGTGAAGGTTGGAATATTGTGTGCTGTGAATCATAATGGTTAGTTTACTAAAACTGGACAGTCCAAAATCTGGTGCAGCTCTGCAAAGGAACCAACCGGCTTTTCAGTTATTGTTCCCTCTTTTTTTTTTTTTTTCAAGATATTTAAAAAAAAAAAAAATTATATTTCAGGGAAAGGGAGCGACTGGATCGTGAACGGGCTCTTCAGCTACAAAAAGATCTCGAAAGGGCAGCACTGGAGAGGGAGCAACAGCGCAAGGAGTCTGAAGAACGCAAGAAGAGAGTGAGTTTATATTCTACTTTGTAGCATTCTCATCTGTTTCAGAATACTTTGGAGCAATACATGTGTTTAGCATAGTTTGAGAAGTCTGTGAGATGTGTTGTGTGTGACATTGTTGGTGAGAAGATTGTGGCAATCCATTAGAACTACTGCTGGAACAAACACGATTGACTTTGTATGGTGTTCCTTTTTATAATATAAAAACCTATAGTTGGCTAACTGACTTCTACAGTAGAGCCAGAGTTTGAGACTGGCTGCATATTGTGAGTTCCACTGATGTGAATTTATTATCTCTCTATATAGCTATGTAATTATCAATAGGATGTCTAATACATTCACATAGAAGTATGACGAACACCTGCTATGTGTGCATTTTCAGGAGCAACAGGAAAGGATAGAACAGGAGAGGTTACGTAAAGAAATGGAGGCAAAGAGGCGCCAAGAACTGGAGGCACAGAGGCTACGTGAGGAGCAGGAGAGAATCGCTAAGGAGCAGACATTGGCCGCCAACACTCCAGTGCTAAATGTCACTGTAAACATGGAGGTAAGGACATGTTAACATTGAAACAGGAAATCTATTTTGTGTCTTGCTGGCTATTTGCGAAGTCTGTGGGTAAATGTTCCCTGTGTTTTCAGAACTCTCCCTCTTGTGAATCCTATGACATGACGCCTAAAGGATACAAACCCCACCCACCTAAATATAATCCAGATGATTATGGCATGGACTTAAACAGTGGTGACTCCACAGATGATGACAGCAAGCCTCGCAAGCCTGTCCCAGCTTGGGCATGTGGTGAGTGTCTTATCAGCCTAGATGTGACTTCACATACCTGCAGTGTCCTATAATTCCATAGCTACATTGAGAATTGGAGCTACTAAAATCAGGGACTTCTAGAAGTTAACGTTTACCTGTCCCATCCTTTTTTTATGCACGTTGCTAGTGGGGCAGTCTATTATGTGTGTGCTTTCTTTTTCTCTGAGAAAAATGCTATTTCAGATTGCTACTCATGCTGGTTATGGGACTAAGCATGTTAATTTGGTTATGGTTTTAACATGAGGAACACCCCTTTGATCGTGCCTCTTGGCAGTGATCACTTTTTTTTTTTTTCTCCACATAACATGAAAAGAGAGCTCAAGTAATTCAATTGGCTGTAAACTCCATCATATGGCACCTTAATAGATTGATGATTTTGTTTATTTCCCATCAGTATTAAAGTAATTATAAACGATCACCTTGTAAAACAACCCATTCAATTTAAGTCTGATCATTGGAGCAAAGCAGGCTGAGTTCCTAGAGAGAACGGACTATGCTGTGTGCTCCTGCTTAGTGTGGTCAGTTTTTAACTATAACGCAAGGGGACTATCAGGATTACCAGGGATTTCACATAAATTAAGCAATACAAAGAGAACCGGTTACTTTTTCAGACAATTACATGTTACAGCAGGTACATATCAGGAAAATTAAGTGTTGGGGTAACAAATGCTTTAAGTAATGCCTAATGTATTCCATCCTCTCATTTTTCTCCACAGGAAGCGAGTTTGCTCAAGCAGTGCACCAACAGTACTATCGCCCCATAAATCTCGACAGAACATTTGGCACAATTGACAGCCCAAAACTGGAGGACTTGTTTTATAAGAAAAAGCCCCGCTACTACAAGCGCACTAGCTCTGCAGTATGGCACTCTCCACCACTAAACAGCAACAGGCAGCATCTTGCTGTGGGCTACAGTCTAAAGAAATTCTAAGCAATAGCACTTCGCAGCCCATATCCCAGACTACTGCACGTTGCTCCATGCCTGTCCTGTTTTATCTGTAATATTTTTAAACTGGTTATCTTATATATTTGTATGGTAGGGATGTCTTGTTATAAAAATAAAGATTCTTTAAAGATTTAGTTCATTTTCTGCATTGTTTAACTGCAGGGTGTTTGAAATGTTCTTGTGCATGTAAGGTAAGTTTAGAGAAGAGATGGTATGATTTGAAAGGTATTGTCTCGGTAGAAATGTTATTACTGAGGTAGCTATTGCATTGGTGATTTTATTTGTGTCAATGCTTATGACCATCTAAAAACAATTGGCTGGTCCAGTCCATTGAAGTGCGAGTTTGTGTAATTCCATATTCTGTATGTGTTTTTTTGTTTTTTTTCTTTTAACTGAAATATATGGATTATTGTACTGGTCTGGTTAATTTATTCATGAATGGGTACTGACTGTATGAAAGGATACCAGTTTTCACTACATTAATGACATGGAAGGACTGTAGAATCTATATTTTGCAACCATAATGAAGACTGTTATGAACTGGTCATATAGCGAACATGACGCCAGGATTGGTGGAGTGTAAGACCAAAGTGCTTTATAGTTCACTTTTGCCTTTTCTCTTCCGTTCAAGGACGGACACAGCAGCCTTTGACCTTAGGGTTATATCCGCTTCCTTTAGGAGAGTTAGGCAGAAAAACGGCACTTTAAGTGTTAACACTTTCCTCAGTGCAGCTCCTCCCAGTGGGCGTGGTTCCCCCGGGTATAACCCACACCCTGCTCTAGCAGCTCCAGTTTCTCTCTGCCTAACATCAGGAGAGGACAGGCACTCTGGAGTCTCTGTACTCTAGAGATTTTTTTTTTCGCTTTTTATTTTGTTCCTGCATTTTGAATCCTGTGATTCTTCTATCAACAGCCGACTGGGTGACAGGCTGGATCTTGACTCTTGTAGTCCCCCCATGTTCAGCCATCGAGCGTGTGCTGGCTCAGCTCAGCTCTGGGTATTTCACGACAAGCCCCATTGCTCCAGGGGCAGCCGGGGGAACTACATGTTCCAGGACACACATATGACCGGTCTCTATGGCCTTGTCAGTGTGTCTGGCCGACAGCCATGCCGTTAGTGGACGTTGGTTCTGTTTGGGATACCTCCAACCGGTAGTCGCAGGACGGGTAAGTAGAGGCCCCTTGTCCTGGCAAGGTGGTTTGGCTGGTGTTTTCCCTGGGGAGGTCGACTGAGGGTCCGCCCTGCTTTCCTCTCCCTCCCCCTCCTGTGGTTTCTTTATTACCAACCGGGGCCCGTCTGTTGTGGGGGACTGTGTTTTACTCTGGGGGGTGCTGCTGTGTAGTGTTTGGTGCATCACTGGGGAATTTAAACTGCGCCATTTTGCCATGGTCGCCGTTTACACAGCTCGGCGGTCATTTTTCTGTAGCCCGCTGGTGATTTTTTCCTCAGACAGCGGCCATCTTGGTAATGTCTTTGCCTCTTGTGACAGTTTTAGCGCTGCAAAGCGCCGCAAATCTTCCCTGAGGTGACAGACGCAGCACATCAGAGCACACCTCAGGTTTTTAGCGCTCTCTGCAACCGGGTGGGGTGGTGAGTCCCTGGAAGGCCTCTGCTTCTATTTTTGCAGCCAGGAGGTGACCGGTGGGTTGTTCTGCCTTGCAGTACACAGCAGTGGGGCAACATGGAACCTGAACTGGTGTTTCTGCCCCAGCAATGCCTGAGTTATACTTTAATCCCCCTGCCACATCTGTTGAGGCACTGTCGGCTGTCCTTGAGGCATTTCTCGCCAGGTTTGAAGCAGCTAGTGCCCAGGAGGGGGGTACAAAGCGCCCCCTCCCTGAGCCTGCTTCTGGGGATGTCTCCGACACAGACTCATTGCCTGCTGTTGCTTCAGGATCTGATTCTGTAATGTCAGATGATGCAGGCTTAACCCACACGGACTGTGAGGATGACTCTGTCTCAGGGTCAGTGAATGATGGGGAATTGGCGGGGGCACCGGACCAGTCCCTTTTGGGTTCCGCAAACTGCCCAGCACCGCAAAAGTATTTCCATGTATTCCATATTTGGAGCAATTGCTATGTAAGGAATGGGACACGCCACAAAGTTTTTGCTGTTCCTAAAAACTTTGCGGTCCGTTATCCCTTTTGAGGAGGCCTTTTTGAAAAGGTGGGTCTCTCCTCTATCAGTGGACCCTCCCGTGTCCAGACTGAGTAAAGCCACCACATTGCCTGTGGAAGGGGCTCCCGCTTTTACGGACCCCACTAATGGGAGGGTGGAGGCTGTGGCCCGAACTATGTTCACAGTTGTGGGTTCGGCTGTGAGACTGGTTGTTGCCAGGTCTCTGGTGTCGCAGACGCTGACTGAACGGGCAAAGATGTTGCTGGAGGAGCAGGATGCTTCCGAGACCTGCAAGGACCTGCCTGAACAATTGGTTCAGGGTCTAAAATTTGTCTGAGTCGGCTCTGGATACGCTTCCCTTTCTTTCCAGAGCCTCCGCCTATGTGGTGGTACTACGCCGCCTTGTGTGGCTGAAATGCTGGTCTGTGGACCAATCCTCAAAGAAGGCTTTGGTGGATTTACTCTTTAAGGGTGAGCGGCTTTTTGGGGTGTCCCTGGATGACATCAAGGATGCCACAGGTGGTAAGAGCACACTGCTCCCACAGTCTGGGAAGGGCAAGGAGCCTCGCCGTAGACAAGGGCCCTCTTTTACTACCCCAAAGCGTTTTTTTTCGTGCGGCGGGAAAGAATTCGCAAGGTGCTAAGGCGCCCGCTGCAGGGCTGAAGCGTCCCTGGTTCCGCAAACCTGCTTCCGCGTGAAGGTCTGCCCCATGTCTTGGGTGGGGGGGGGGGGGGCGGCTTCGCAAATTCGCGGCTCGGTGGAGGTCGCTCCTCTCCGACCGTTGGGTTTGCAAAGTAGTTTCCTCGGGGTACAAGATAGTTTCTCTCTTGTCCACCGAACAGTTTTTTTTTTTTTTTCCTTCCAACCTCCTCCTCGCCGGCAGGCTCTGTCAAGGGCTGTCCAGGATTTACTGGACCAGGGGAGTGATTGTACCAGTTCCCTCGTTGGAACGGTTTCCAGGGTTTTACTCCAATCTGTTCGAAGTCCCCAAGAAGGAAGGGGTCCATCCAATCCTGGACCTCAAGGCCCTCAACAACTGTTTTGTCAAGGTGCCAAACTTCAGGATGGAGTCGATTCGCTCGGTAATAGCAGCACTCCATCAGGGGGACTTCCTGGCATCCTTGGATATCATGGACGCATACTTACATGTTCCCATTTTCACCAAGCACCAGAGGTTTCTGCGCTTTGCGATCGGGGAGGACCACTTTCAATTTGTGGCCCTCCCGTTCGACCTGGCCTCGGCACCAGGGGTTTTCACCAAGGTGCTCGCCCCGATACTGGCCCTGCTGAGACAGCGAGGGATCGCTATTGTGGGATATCTGGACGACCTTCTCCTGTGAGTTTCCTCAGGCTCAGAGTTAGAAGAGGACGTTTCTATCACGTGTCAAACTCTCCAAGAGTTCGGCTGGCTTCTGAATATCCAGAAGTCGGTGTTGGTTCCGTCTGGAATACCTAGGACTAGTCCTGGATTCCGCAGAGGCTAGGGTTTTCTCCCACCGGGAAAACTCCAGACACTGCACTCTGCGGTGCAGCAGTTGTTGACCCAGAAGTGGTTGTCTCTTTGATTCTGCATGAGAGTTCTGGGTCTGATGGTGGCCTCTTTCGAGGCAGTTCCTTATGCCCAATTTCACACCAGGGAACTACAGAAGGAGATTCTGTTACGTTGAGACAAGCTCCCGTCTTCTCTGGATTACCAGATTCAGTTGAGTCAACTGGTCAAGTCTTCCCTGGTGTGGTGGCTGACGTCTCAGGTGCTTCGGACTGGGAAGTAATTTCTGTCGTGCCAATGGACTGTGGTCACGATGGATGCCAGCCTCTGCGGTTGGGGGGGTGTTTGGGGCATCCAGTCAGCCCAGGGGCGCGGGACTCAGGAGTCCCGCCTTCCAATCATTGTACTGGAGCTCAGAGCAATCAAGCTGTGCCTTGCCAGGTGGTCCCTGGAGCTGCAGGGCCGACCGGTCAGGATCCAGTCTGACAACGCCACGGCAATCATCAAGGAGGCACACAAAGCTCGGCTGCATCGCTGGAAGTAGCGAACATCCTTCGGTGGGCCGAAAGGTCCGTTACGGGAGTTCAGAATTGGCAATCCGACTACCTAAGTCGCCAAACACTGGACCAAGGAGAGTGGTCACTCCACCCAGAGGTGTTTCAGAGTCTGTGCTGAAAGTGGGGCACTCCAGATTTGGACCTCCTAGCGTCCCGTCTCAATCGGAAGGTGCCACGGTTCGTGGCCAGGCCAAAGGACCCGTGGGCGGACGCACCTTGGGGGGGGTCACCATCGCCTGATTTACGCCTTCCCTCTTCCTCGTCGGCTGTGCAAAGTGGAAGCCGAGGGGATTCCGACTATCTTGATCGCCGCTCCTGGTACGCGGACCTTGTGTGTCTGGTGACAGACGCCCCCTGGTGTCTACCCCTGAGGTAAGATCTTCTGTCGCAGGGTCCGATCTTCCACCCTGCTTTACAGTCGCTGGCTTTAACGGCGTGGCTGTTGCGAGCCAGGTTCTGAAGGACCGGGGCCCCATCAGGCTCGGTGGTTTCTACCATGCTCCGTGCACGGAAGTCTACTTCTCTAAGGATTTACCATCGTACGTGGAAAGCCTACATCTCTGTGTGAGGAGATGAAGTGGCACCCTCGTACATACATGGTCTCCAGGATTCTGCTGTTTTACAGCGGGGAGTGGATCAGGCTCTCGCCTTAAGTACGGTTAAGAGTCAGATTTCGGCTCTGGCCGCTAACTTTTAGCGCCCCTTGGTGCGTACGTTTGTACAGGGGGGTCTGGCATGTGGCTCCTCCGGTGCGCCATCTGCTACCCCCATGGGACTTGAATTTAGTCCTTTCGGTGCTTTAGGATGCTCCCTTTGAGGACATCCAAAAGACCCCTTTGACTTTGATCGAGGTAATTGCTACCAGAAAAACCACCTTCTGTGACAGACGAGTATCTGAACTGGCGGCCTTGTCTTGCAAGGCTCCCTACTTGATCATCCATATGGATAAGGTGGTACTGTGACCTCAGCCGTCTTTTCTCCCAAAGGTGGTTTCGGCTTTTCACATTAATGAGGACATTGTTCTTCCATCCTTATGTCCTCAGCCAAAAACCAGAAGGAGGCCACTTTACATTCCCTGGATGTGGTTCGGGCCCTATCGGCTCCGTTCGTCGGACTCACTGTTCGTGTCGGTGGCTGGTCTCAAAGGTCTGGCAGTCTCATCGGCCACCATTTCTAGGTGGATCCGACAGGTTGTACTTCAGGTCTATGTCCTGAAGGGACGGGCGCCTCCCTTTTCGGGTTACGGCGCATTCGACCACGGCGATCTGTGCCTCTTGGGCATTCCAGTATCAAGCCTCTGTTACAGGTGTGTAAGGCAGCGACCTGGTTGTCGGTCTACACTTTTTTTTTAAAGTTTTACAAGGTGGGTGTGAGTGCATCTTCTGATGCCTCCTTCGGCCGCAAGGTGTTACAGGCGGCAGTTTAAAGTTTGGAGGTCCTCTGTTGAGTAATTCCGGTTTTGTTTGGGGTGTAAGCTTGGTTTGCTGTGTTTTCCCACCCCTTGAATTTTTGACACTGATTGGGGATGTCCCTAAGGTAAAAGGCTGCTGTGTCTGTCCATGAACGGAAGAGAGAAAAGGATTTTTGTACTCACCATAAAATCCATTTCTCTGAGTTCATGGACGGACACAGCATCCACCCCTCCTTTTGTTTGTACTGCTTGTTACGAACTGGAGCTGCTAAAGCAGGGTGTGGGTTATACCCGGGGAACCACGCCCCCTGGGAGGAGCTGCACTGAGGAAAGTGTTAACACTTAAAGTGCTTTTTTTCTGCCTAACTCTCCTAAAGGAAGCGGATATAACCCTAAGGTCAAAGGCTGCTGTGTCCGTCCATGAACTCAGAGAAATGGATTTTACGGTGAGTACAAAAATCCTATTTTTCCTAAAAACAAATATTTTTAGAAAAGAGCCAGAGATTTTAAGCACTGCCCTTTGATATTTTTTTTATGCTTATCGCGCGTGTTTTTTATATAAATTATGAGAGGTGTGGAAAAATGACCTGAGTTGTACAGCCAGTGGAAATGAAGCCAAAAAAGTATTCAAGTCTTTTGCTGTGTGTACATTTTTAACACATCCTGTTACCATAGAGACACTTCACATGAGGCATATCTGTTCAGCAGAGTCCTGCCAGCTCAGTGGGTTATCCCTGCTGTGCCGGTGGATGACAGGTCCCTTTCTGCTTGCTATGAAGATCGGACAAAAACTGACAGCATGTCCGTTTTCATCAGCTCTCCTCTGCCAGGACAGATGGCCACATATCGCCATACGTCCTGATGTTTATTTTTTTGGCGGATCGGATGTCAGCGGATATGGTGACCGCTGACGTCCGGAGCTCCATAGACTAGCATGGAACACCCATTCAGCCCTAAAGCCTCGTACACACGACCGGTTTTCCCGGCAGGAAAAATGCCAGGAGAGCATTTGCCCGGGAATCCCGGCTGTGTGTATACTCCCTAGCAGTTTTCCCGTCAAAACAGCCAGGAATCCCGACGAGAAAATAGAGAACATGGCTCGCTATTTTCTCGTCGGGATTCCCAGCAGAGTGTTTCCTGCCGAGAAAACCGGTCGTCTGTATGCTTGCCTGTCCATGGTAAAGCTGCGCGTGCTCAATACGACTTCAACGCATGCGCGGTAGCATACAATGATAGTGTGGGGGTGTAGCGGCAATGACATACAATGTGACGAGTGCCGGCTCGTTGTAGTCGATGACGTTACCGCGTTCTTGCCATCCAAAAGAATGTCTGCACGGCTCTGAAAGACAAGCTTGCCAGGAATCCTGTCAGGAAAACCAGCGGTTTTTCCCCCCTGAAGGGATTCTCGGCCGTGTGTACAGGGCTTTAAAATTATGCATGCCCATAAAATGTTGACAAACTTCAATACCCTAAATTTTCTATAGCCAAAGCTTTAAAAGCCCCCTACAGGTCATCAGTTAACCATTAATATTGGCCCAAGAATTAATACATGTAACATGTTTATTGTGAGTACCCATGTTTAGTTGAGTATTAGTGTCAGGAAGCTTGTTGTCAATTGGACAGAGTAAAATGCCCAATCCCCATTATATTAGCGGGGTACGGAGATGCGACTCGGTGCACATCTTGTGGCATGTATGCGTTCCTCGATCATCTAATCGAGGGTGAATACTGCTGCGCAAAATGTAAGAACGTTGTTTCCCTGGAAGTCCAGGTTCTGAATCTAGGGAAGTAATTGTCAACACCGAGAAGACTCTCCATACATGCTGGCAGGTGGAGACAAAGAGGTGCAGGCACCAGAGTAGATGGGTGACAGTCAGGAAGGGTAGAGGGGAAAGAGTCAGGGAGGACGGTCCTGGGCTGGAACATCCCAATAAGTACACCCTGTTGCGTGAAATTTGAGAAACCAGTCGGGGACCAGCATTGCAGGAGCATAGTGATGCTCCTAGCTGTCAGGGGAAAAAACTCCTACAGTGAGGGTGGGAGTAAAGCCAAGGGAAAGGAAATACAGATTCAGGTGGTTGGGGACTCAATTATTAGAAGGACAGAGCGGTAATCTGTCAGAAAGACCTCACGCGCCAAACTATGTTGCTTACGGCACATCACACTTTTATCTGAAAGCCGTCCGCCCACTGAAGAAGTTGATACTGGGGTTATGGCAGCTAGCTACTGTCATACCAACCGACATATAACAATGGTGGGCGGTTGGCAAGTGGTTAAAAGGGGGACTAAAGTGGTTGTAAACCCTTACAGACTACTTTTTCCTACAGGTAAACCTAGATTAAGGCTTACCTGTAGGTGCAAGAAATATCTCCTAAACCTACACGGTTTAGGAGATATTTACACTATAGGCATGCGGAGTAGACAACAGAGTAGGCGCACTTTATTCCCCATTCACACCTGAGCATATCGTTTTCTGTGGCGTTTTTACCGCGATTTTGGACAGGTCAAAGGGTCACTAATGTTAAAAGCAGAAAAACTTCCAAATCTGCCTAAAAAAAAAGTCCCAGAACTTGTTTGAGCTTCAGGCGTTTTGCAACTTCTGGCTTCAGGCGTTTTGGAGTGGAGATGTGAACCAAGTGGAGATGTGAACCATCTCCATAGAGAATAATAGATTTTTTCCCCCTCCAGCGTTTTGAAGCTTCAAGCTACAAAACGCTCAGGTGTGAATGGGGTCTTAGAAACGGCGATCTCCAGAGATAAAATGATCATTCTCTCACTCTACAAGACTTTGGTTCGGCTGCTTCCTGAATATGCCATCCAGTTCTGGGCACCAGTCCTCAGGAAGGATGTGCTGGAGATGGAGAGAGTCCAGAGAAGGGCAACAAAGCTAATAAAGGGACTGGAGGATCTCAGCTATGGGGAAAGACTGCAAGCATTGAACTTATTCTCTCTGGAGAAGAGAAGCTTGAGAGGGGATATGATTTCAATGTACAAATACCGTACTGTTGACCCCCCACAAAAGGGATAACACGTTTCTGCGCAAGGGAATTTAAAAAGACACACGGCCATTCACTAAAATTAGAAGAGAAGCAGTTTAACCTTAAACTGCGTAGAGGGTTGTTTACTGTTAGAGTGGTAAGGATGTGGAATTCTCATCTACAAGCAATGGTTTCAGCAAGGAGCATAGACAATTGAAAAACCTATTAGATAGGCACCTAAACTACCACAACATACAGGGATATACAATGTAATATTCACATAAAAGCACACACAAAGGTTGGACTTGTGTCTTTTTTCAACCTCATCAACTATGCAATTATTGCAATCAGCATTTTCATATGTAGGCATTCCCTAATGTGTGTTTACATTTGTATGTGCATTTATGTGGGGGGGGTTAAGTGCTTGGTTGTAACCTTTTATATTTAACACTTTTTTTTGTTCCACTAAAACTCAACAATAAACTCCCCAGATACATTGATGTAATCCCCTAAATATGGAGAGAACACCAGTATATTTAAAGTGGTTCTCATGGCAGAAGTTTTTTTTTTACCTTCATGCATGCTATGCATAAAGGTATAAGGCTGCATTCACACCTGAGCGTTTTGTAGCCTGAAGCTAGAAAACGCTAGAGGGGAAAAAATACAATATTCTCTATGGAGATGGTTCACATCTCCACTTCAAAACGCCTGAAGCTCAAACAAGTGCGAATCGGGCTGATTTGGGCGTTTTTGAACGTTTGTATTCCCATAGAAACTAATGGAAACGCTTGATTCAAGCGTCTAGCGTGACAACGAGCGTTTCTACGGGTGTTTTGTCGCTTTAATCTGTTCTGTGAAATAGAATATTCACCCAGGAAGAAGATAAAAAAATCTACAAACATAGCAACAAATGATGAAAGAGATGAGCATTTTTCCTATTAGCTAAAATAAAAAACGACGAAGTTCAAAAACATCGGACAACCCTGTATGCAAACGCGCGAATACGTGTTCATACGCGCGACAAAACGCCGGAAAAAACGACCGAAAACGCTACGCTCAGGTGTGAATGCGGCCTAAAACCTTCTGGGTGCAGCTCCCCCCCTATACTTACTTGAGCTCATCTTGATCTAGTGATGTGCATGAGAGCAGCGCCTCTTCCAGGTCCCTCTCCTCACTGCTGCTGTTATTCACAGCCAATGAGGAGAGAGTGGGGCTGAGCTATAAGGGCATTCTGCGGGGGGGGGAGGAGCCAGGACCGCTGGCAGGGGACCCAAAAACAAGAACATCGGGGCTGCTCTGTGCAAAACCATTGCACAGAGCAGGTAAAGCATTACATATTTGTTATTTCAAACAAAAAGTACAACCTTTAGAATCACTTTAACCACTTGCCGTCTGCCTCACGTACACATACGTCGGCAGAATGGCATGGGCAGGCAAAGCAACGTACAGGTACGTTGCTTTAAATCTGCCGCCTAGCGGGCCCGCACCCACCGCGAGCTCCGTGACCATGCCCGCGGACTTGATGTCTGCCGGTGTGCCGCGATCTTGTCGCAGAATGGGGAGATGCCGTTCCGATGTAAAATTCCAATGTAAACAAGGCATTTTCCTTGTTCTGCCTAGTGATAGGACATTGATCTACTGCTCCCTGTCATCGGGAGCAGTGATCACTGTCGTGTCACTGGTAGCCCAGCCCCCACACAGTTAGAATCACTCCCTAGGACACACTTAACCCCTTCATCGCCTAGTGGTTAACCCCTTCCCTGCCAGTGACATTTACACAGTAATCAGTGCATTTTTATAGCACTAATCGCTGTATAAATGACAATGGTCCCAAAATAGTGTCCCATATGTCCGCCGCAATATCGCAGTCATGATAAAAATCACAGATCGCTGCCATTACTAGTAAAAAAAAAGTCATAAAAAAAATGCCATAAAACTATCCCCTATTTTTAGACGCTATAACTTTTGCGCAAATCAATCAATATACGCTTATTGCGATTTTTTTTACAAAAATATGTAGAAGAATACACATCGGCCTAAACTGAGGAAAAAAAATGTTTTTTTTTATATATTTTTGGGGGGTATTTATTATAGCAAAGTAAAAAAATATAGTTTTTTTTTTCAAAATTGACGCTATTTTTCTGTTTATAGCGCAAAAAATAAAAACCATAGAGGTGATCAAATACCACCAAAAGAAAGCTCTATTTGTGGGAAATAAAGGACATAAATTGTGTTTGGGTGCAACGTCGCACGACCGCTCAATAGTCAGTTAAAGCGACGCAGTGCTGAATCGTAAATGGCCCGGTCATTGGGCAGCCAATTCTGAAGTGGTTAATGAACTGGAAAAACCTGCATTCGTTGGCTGACTGGAGAGACTTTCAATATTTCTAAAAACTGTCCTATATCTACCAGTAGCTGGTAATAAAAAACAGTCTTCCAGTTCAAACAAGAACATAGCAGGAACGCAGGAGACATCTATTCTCCTAAGAACACTAAGTGAAACTGAGGCGGTATAAGGTGGGAGGGGTTATAGCCTCTAGGGGGCTGGCCTTCAGTTTTCTATGTGCCTAGTGTCCATTTCTCTTGTAGCAAGTAGTATAACTAGGTCACTTACTATCTGTATCCCACAATGGGCAATAGAAAAAACGAAGCAGATAATCTCATCACCTTTGAGGTTCACATGTCTCTTTTTCTGTAGGATGAGAAGCAAGTAATCTTTCTGGGCCATATTCTTGTAGAGTTGAGGCGGGCGTAGCGTAAGCCATTTACACTACGCCGCCCCAACTTACAGGAGCAAGTGCTGTATTCCCCAAACACTTGCTCCGTAGTTTGGGGCGGCGTAGTGTAATTGGCCCAGCGTATCCCCGCGTAATTCCAAGGGGGCGGCTTGTATTTAAATTAGGCGCGCCCCCGTTTCGATTGAACTGCGAATGCGCCGGGCTAAAAATAGCCCAGTGCGCATGCTCCAGTTCTCGGCGGAAAACGTCAATGACGCCGACATGTGTGTCATTGACGTAAAGTCGTATTCAAGAACGACTTAGGGAAACGACGTACCCGACGGGAAAAGACGACGCGGACCCGACGCCATACTTAACATGGCCTACGTGGGACTGGCGTAAGGTTACCCCTCATATAGCAGGGGTAACCTTACGCTTACGTAAGCGACGGTTACGCGACGCAAATTCGTTTGGGAATCGGCGTATCAGGCTCATTTGCATAAACAAATGAGACCTGAACGTAAACGCCACCTAGCGGCCGGCTGGGTAATTACATTTAAGATCCGACAGTGTAAGTGACTTACACATGTCGGATCTTCAGCGTATCTATGCGAAAATGATTCTAGGAATCACTCGCATAGATACGCGGGTCAAAAAAGAGATATGATGGAGTTTCCTGAGATACTCCATCGTAACTCTACTCAGAATATGGCCCTCTGTGCTGTACCACCTAAATTATGTGACAACAGGAAGTATGGAGTGGAGAAGGAAAGCTGCATAACAAGGGCTGTCATATCAGACATTATTAGACAATGCTCTCCTGTATGCAGGTGAGTAAAACACGACAAAGCTTTGGGTTTGTGGAATATTTTGGTTTTTATTTCAGTCTTTGAGTCTCGCCTCCTAAACTTTGGCTTAAATGCCAGTTATATGTATTTCATTATTTACGGAGAAGCCACTGTGGAGTTGATTCTGTATTCCAAAACGAGTCCAGCCTTCACGATCTTTCCCATGTTGTGCTAGATCTATAAACCTGCAAAAGGGTGGAAGATAATATATTGATACTATTCGTAATGACTTATCTGAGAAGGTAAACAATGCAAATGGTGCGCTAATCCTGACAATCCGATTTTCTGGTACAGGGTGAAGATATAACTTGAGAAAGCTCTCATTTCTAAACATGCAGAACCGGTGTTCTGTCGAGAAGTGCCCAGCCATTGAAAAGTGCCCGGGTGGATGTGCGCATGGAGCCGAGTTGACAAACAGCTGTTGTCTTGCGTTGCCGAGGCACGTTCATGCAGCTAAAGGGATGATAGTTACATAAAGGGGGCGGATTTTAAAAAGATGGGCAGTGTGGGGGGGGGTGGAAGTTTTATCGATGGCCAAACAAGTGTGTAAAATAAATCTTTATCTGAAATAGAAAAAGCCGCCCTTTAATTGACTACACACGCCCCTGCAACCGTCCAGAAAGAATAGTAGATAAAGATTTCCTTTGCAGGCTGAGCTCTGATGAAGAGGCCCTTGACGCCTCGAAACGCGTAAGCTGGCAGTGACACACCTCTACATCCCCCCCTATTTTGGAGTGTGGTTCGAGGGGTATCCATTATAGCGTTGCTGTTGAGCTTTCCATGTCAGTTCTCTTGTAAGTAGTTTCTACTATCATTTTATTTGATTAAACCCATCAACGGTAACACACTAGGCTGGTGCGCCTTTCTTCCTTTGCTTTTGTCGTTTCCTTTGCATCTTTGTCTGGCCATCGATAAAAATTCCACCCCCAGCACTGTGCATCATTTAAAAATCTGCCAACCTTCATGTAACTATCCGCCACTCAACTACATGTACGCAGGGCCGGCGCAACCACCAGGCGGACCAAGCGGCCGCTTGGGGCGGGCAGGTCCGCAGCCTGGGATGGGGCGAAAAAATTACCTTTTTTTTTTTTTTTTTAATTTTTTTTTTTATACTTTGTCCGGGGACCGGAGTTGCCGCCGCCCTCCGGCGCCCGGTGTCCCGCTCCGGTGTGCTAATGCGCCGCAGCGCCTGTCAGTAGCTGACTGAATGTGGCCCGGGCCGGGCGCAGCCAATCCAGTTACTGCCTGGTGATGGATGACGCCGGGTCCGGGCCTGTAACTGCACGGCACTTCAGTGACGATGTCCTCCTCCGCGCAGGAGGACGTCTGACGTCACTGAAGGGGCGGACCTCCGCTGCTGGGTGACACAGTGCCCAGTCCCGCGCCGCCGGAAGATTGAGATGGCAGAAAAGCGCACAGGAGGTGAGGGTGGGGTCGTGGCGTGGGGAAGAAGAATGGATGGATGATGGATGATGGAAGAACGAAGAAGGAGCAAGGGGGGTTAATGGAGACGGGGCCGGGTGGATAATTAATAAAGCAGGAGGGCTTAATGGAACTGGAAGAAGGAGTGGGGCCCCCACTCCTTCCAGTTCCATTATGCCCTCCTGCTTTATTAATTATCCACCCGACCCAGTCTCCATTAACCCCCCTTGCTCCTTCTTCCATGATCCATCATCCATCCTCCCTGGGCCCTGCTCTGCTTCCGCCATTCCTCCCCCCCACAGTGGGGGGGGGGGGAGGAATGGTGGAAGCAGAGCAGGGCCCAGGGGTAATGGATGATGGAAGGAGGAGCAAGGGGGGTTAATGGAGACTGGGTCGGGTGGATAATTAATAAAGCAGGAGGGCATAATGGAAGAAGGAGTGGGGGGGGGAGGAATGGTGGAAGCAGAGCAGGGCCCAGGGGTAATGGATGATTGAAGGAGGAGCAAGGGGGGTTAATGGAGACTGGGTCGGGTGGATAATTAATAAAGCAGGAGGGCATAATGGAACTGGAAGAAGGAGTGGGGGGGGGGGGAGGAATGGCGGAAGCAGAGCAGGGCCCAGGGGGGATGGATGATGGATCATGGAAGAAGGAGCAAGGGGGGTTAATGGAGACGGGGTCGGGTGGATAATTAATAAAGCAGGAGGGCATAATGGAAGAAGGAGTGGGGGGGGAGGAATGGTGGAAGCAGAGCAGGGCCCAGGGGGGATGGATGATGGATCATGGAAGAAGGAGCAAGGGGGGCTAATGGAGACTGGGTCGGGTGGATAATTAATAAAGCAGGAGGGCATAATGGAAGAAGGAGTGGGGGGGGGGAATGGTGGAAGCAGAGCAGGGCCCAGGGGTAATGGATGATGGAAGGAGGAGCAAGGGGGGTTAATGGAGACTGGGTCAGGTGGATAATTAATAAAGCAGGAGGGCTTAATGGAACTGGAAGAAGGAGTGGGGGGGGGGGAATGGCGGAAGCAGAGCAGGGCCCAGGGGGGATAGATGATGGATCATGGAAGAAGGAGCAAGGGGGGTTAATGGAGACGGGGTCGGGTGGATAATTAATAAAGCAGGAGGGCATAATGGAAGAAGGAGTGGGGGGGGGGGAGGAATGGTGGAAGCAGAGCAGGGCCCAGGGGTGATGGATGATGGAAGAAGGAGCAAGGGGGGGTTAATGGAGACTGGGTCGGGTGGATAATTAATAAAGCAGGAGGGCATAATGGAAGAAGGAGTGGGGGGGGGGAGGAATGGTGGAAGCAGAGCAGGGCCCAGGGGTAATGGATGATGGAAGGAGGAGCAAGGGGGGTTAATGGAGACTGGGTCGGGTGGATAATTAATAAAGCAGGAGGGCTTAATGGAACTGGAAGAAGGAGTGGGGGGGGGAGGAATGGCGGAAGCAGAGCAGGGCCCAGGGGGGATAGATGATGGATCATGGAAGGAGCAAGGGGGGTTAATGGAGACGGGGTCGGGTGGATAATTAATAAAGCAGGAGGGCATAATGGAAGAAGGAGTGGGGGGGGGAGGAATGGTGGAAGCAGAGCAGGGCCCAGGGGTGATGGATGATGGAAGAAGGAGCAAGGGGGGTTAATGGAGACTGGGTTGATAATGAAAGCAGGAGGGCATAATGGAAGAAGGAGTGGGGGGGGGGGGGTTAATGGAAGCAGTGGGGGATAATGGAAGAAGGAGCAGGGGGGAATGGATAATGGAAGCAGGGGGGTAATGGAAACGGAGGTGGATAATGGAAGCAGGGGGGGTGGATAATGGATGCAGGGGGGATAGATAATGGATGCAGGGGGGATGGATAATGGAAGCAGGGGGGATGGATAATGGAAGCAGGGGGGATGGATAATGGAAGCAGGGGGGATGGATAATAGAAGCAGGGGGATGGATAATGGAAGCAGGGGGATGGATAATGGAAGCAGAGGGGGTTGGATAATGGAAGCAGGGGGATGGATAATGGAAGCAGGGGGGATGGATAATAGAAGCAGGGGGATGGATAATGGAAGCAGGGGGATGGATAATGGAAGCAGGGGGATGGATAATAGAAGCAGGGGGATGGATAATGGAAGCAGGGGGATGGATAATGGAAGCATGGGGATGGATAATGGAAGCAGGGGGGATGGATAATAGAAGGGGGGGGGGATGGATAAGTCGACTTCCACACTCCACCACCGGCCACCAGAACTCCCACACGCAAATAAATATAATGTAGTAGATGTGACCTGCAGTCCTATGTAACACCACAGATAACAGTGATAACTCTCAGAGTACAGATAATGTATTAGATGCTACCTGTGTTATCTGTGGTGTTACATAGGACTGTCTGCAGGTCACATCTACTTCATTATCTGTACTCAGAGAGTTATCACTGTTTTATCTGTGGTCAGCCCTGTCGTATTTCAAGGTAACAGTTTAGGGCCACATATAGGGTATCTACGTACACAGGAGAAAGTGTTACAAACTTTGGGGGCATTTTCTCCTTTTACCCCTTATGAAAAGGTAAAGTTGGGGAAACATTTTTGCAAGGGAGGTGGGTGGCCGTTGGGGGGGGGGGGGGGGGCGCCAAAATGGAGCTTCGCTTGTGTAGGCAGAAATCCTTGCACCGGCCCTGCATGGATGATGGATGATGGAAGAACGAAGAAGGAGCAAGGGGGGTTAATGGAGACGGGGCCGGGTGGATAATTAATAAAGCAGGAGGGCTTAATGGAACTGGAAGAAGGAGTGGGGCCCCCACTCCTTCCAGTTCCATTATGCCCTCCTGCTTTATTAATTATCCACCCGACCCAGTCTCCATTAACCCCCCTTGCTCCTTCTTCCATGATCCATCATCCATCCTCCCTGGGCCCTGCTCTGCTTCCGCCATTCCTCCCCCCCACAGTGGGGGGGGGGGAGGAATGGTGGAAGCAGAGCAGGGCCCAGGGGTAATGGATGATGGAAGGAGGAGCAAGGGGGGTTAATGGAGACTGGGTCGGGTGGATAATTAATAAAGCAGGAGGGCATAATGGAAGAAGGAGTGGGGGGGGGAGGAATGGTGGAAGCAGAGCAGGGCCCAGGGGTAATGGATGATTGAAGGAGGAGCAAGGGGGGTTAATGGAGACTGGGTCGGGTGGATAATTAATAAAGCAGGAGGGCATAATGGAACTGGAAGAAGGAGTGGGGGGGGGAGGAATGGCGGAAGCAGAGCAGGGCCCAGGGGGGATGGATGATGGATCATGGAAGAAGGAGCAAGGGGGGTTAATGGAGACGGGGTCGGGTGGATAATTAATAAAGCAGGAGGGCATAATGGAAGAAGGAGTGGGGGGGGGAGGAATGGTGGAAGCAGAGCAGGGCCCAGGGGGGATGGATGATGGATCATGGAAGAAGGAGCAAGGGGGGTTAATGGAGACTGGGTCGGGTGGATAATTAATAAAGCAGGAGGGCATAATGGAAGAAGGAGTGGGGGGGGGGAGGAATGGTGGAAGCAGAGCAGGGCCCAGGGGTAATGGATGATGGAAGGAGGAGCAAGGGGGGTTAATGGAGACTGGGTCAGGTGGATAATTAATAAAGCAGGAGGGCTTAATGGAACTGGAAGAAGGAGTGGGGGGGGGGAGGAATGGCGGAAGCAGAGCAGGGCCCAGGGGGGATAGATGATGGATCATGGAAGAAGGAGCAAGGGGGGTTAATGGAGACGGGGTCGGGTGGATAATTAATAAAGCAGGAGGGCATAATGGAAGAAGGAGTGGGGGGGGAGGAATGGTGGAAGCAGAGCAGGGCCCAGGGGTGATGGATGATGGAAGAAGGAGCAAGGGGGGGTTAATGGAGACTGGGTCGGGTGGATAATTAATAAAGCAGGAGGGCATAATGGAAGAAGGAGTGGGGGGGGAGGAATGGTGGAAGCAGAGCAGGGCCCAGGGGTAATGGATGATGGAAGGAGGAGCAAGGGGGGTTAATGGAGACTGGGTCGGGTGGATAATTAATAAAGCAGGAGGGCATAATGGAACTGGAAGAAGGAGTGGGGGGGGGGAGGAATGGCGGAAGCAGGGCCCAGGGGGGATGGATGATGGATGATGGATCATGGAAGAAGGAGCAAGGGGGGTTAATGGAGACGGGGTCGGGTGGATAATTAATAAAGCAGGAGGGCATAATGGAAGAAGGAGTGGGGGGGGAGGAATGGTGGAAGCAGAGCAGGGCCCAGGGGGGATGGATGATGGAAGAAGGAGCAAGGGGGGGTTAATAGAGACTGGGTCGGGTGGATAATTAATAAAGCAGGAGGGCATAATGGAAGAAGGAGTGGGGGGGGAGGAATGGTGGAAGCAGAGCAGGGCCCAGGGGTAATGGATGATGGAAGGAGGAGCAAGGGGGGTTAATGGAGACTGGGTCGGGTGGATAATTAATAAAGCAGGAGGGCTTAATGGAACTGGAAGAAGGAGTGGGGGGGGGGAGGAATGGCGGAAGCAGAGCAGGGCCCAGGGGGGATAGATGATGGATCATGGAAGGAGCAAGGGGGGTTAATATAGACGGGGTCGGGTGGATAATTAATAAAGCAGGAGGTCATAATGGAAGAAGGAGTGGGGGGGGGAGGAATGGTGGAAGCAGAGCAGGGCCCAGGGGTGATGGATGATGGAAGAAGGAGCAAGGGGGGTTAATGGAGACTGGGTTGATAATGAAAGCAGGAGGGCATAATGGAAGAAGGAGTGGGGGGGGGGGTTAATGGAAGCAGTGGGGGATAATGGAAGAAGGAGCAGGGGGGGAATGGATAATGGAAGCAGGGGGGTAATGGAAACGGAGGTGGATAATGGAAGCAGGGGGGGTGGATAATGGATGCAGGGGGGATGGATAATGGATGCAGGGGGGATGGATAATGGAAGCAGGGGGGATGGATAATGGAAGCAGGGGGGATGGATAATGGAAGCAGGGGGGATGGATAATAGAAGCAGGGGGATGGATAATGGAAGCAGGGGGATGGATAATGGAAGCAGAGGGGGTTGGATAATGGAAGCAGGGGGGATGGATAATAGAAGCAGGGGGATGGATAATGGAAGCAGGGGGATGGATAATGGAAGCATGGGGATGGATAATGGAAGCAGGGGGGATGGATAATAGAAGGGGGGGGGGATGGATAAGTCGACTTCCACACTCCACCACCGGCCACCAGAACTCCCACACGCAAATAAATATAATGTAGTAGATGTGACCTGCAGTCCTATGTAACACCACAGATAACAGTGATGACTCTCAGAGTACAGATAATGTATTAGATGCTACCTGTGTTATCTGTGGTGTTACATAGGACTGTCTGCAGGTCACATCTACTTCATTATCTGTACTCAGAGAGTTATCACTGTTTTATCTGTGGTCAGCCCTGTCGTATTTCAAGGTAACAGTTTAGGGCCACATATAGGGTATCTACGTACACAGGAGAAAGTGTTACAAACTTTGGGGGCATTTTCTCCTTTTACCCCTTATGAAAAGGTAAAGTTGGGGAAACATTTTTGCAAGGGAGGTGGGTGGCCGTTGGGGGGGGGCGCCAAAATGGAGCTTCGCTTGTGTAGGCAGAAATCCTTGCACCGGCCCTGCATGTACGTGCTTCAGCAACAGCTGATAGTAAATTCAGCTGTTCTGGGGCTCCGTACTGCGCGGCGCATGTGCAGTTCCACCTGGGCATTTCTCGATAGAGGGCAATTCTCGACAGGACACCGGCAAGGTCTAGGACAGTGATGGTGAACCTTGGCATCCCAGATGTTTTGGAACTACATTTCCAATGATGCTCAACTACACTGCAGAGTGCATAAGCATCATGGGAAATGTAGTTCCAAAACATCTGGGGTGCCAAGGTTCGCCATCACTGGTCTAGAATATTACGAACAAGGCAAATGTTTTGGGGCTTTTTCACAACCATGGGCCAGGGAAAACAGCCCTGACCCCCAAAATAATTCTAACATTTCAGCCTGACACAATGCTTTGTTTCACAGCCGCAGTCATTTTAACTCAAGCTGCAGAGTTTGATGGGCAGCACCGCCTTTCAAATCCACCCATTAAGATCAATGGGGCACATCACAACTACAAGCAAAGAGTTTTATAGTGCAGTCCCACATTGTAAAATTTCCATTTGACAATTAAATAAAAATAAACAGGTGTCAGTAGCGCCTATTGATTACCAGCCAGCTGCTGCTATAATGCCCTCTGAACAGTGACCCACTGCAAGTAAGCATTACTGTCTATCTGGAAAAGCCCTTAGAGGGCAATAATCCAAGCCTGAAGTATGTTTTATTTTGGTGTAAACAATACTTTATGTCCTGAGAGAGACATGAACGCTAGCAATGTGAATGTGTTGCAAATGCTATTTGCATGAATGTAATACTGGTCCTTTAGCTTCAATTCAGAGTCACTACTAGGGTGACCACCTGTCCCGGATTGCCCGGGACAGTCCCGCATTTTGCAGGTCTGTCCCGGGCACATTCATTCCGGGACAATACAGTGTCCCGGAATGAAACTGACACAGCCACCCCCCAGGCCAATCTGATGCCCCCAAAAAAGGCCGCCACATCACCACTTCACTCACTGACAGTATTTGTCCTGGCCGGGAATGCCTGGAGGAGCACAGTCCCCGCCCCCTGCTTGTGATTGGAGAAATCATAAATCCCGCCTCTTGTGTCCAATCACTGTGCTGTGATTCGTTACAGCACGAGCTGATTTTTGGGAAGGGATGGTGTCCCTGAATGGTAGTTTGGAAATGTGGTCACCCTAGTCACTACCAGAACAAGTTTACAGAAAAGAACTTTGCTAATATGCGTGCTTATTTTAGATCAAATGTATTGAAGTCAGTGGATCAGTATAACAGATGGGTAATGCGACCAGCCATTTTTTGTAAGATCAGCAATGGCAGCCCTGTATTTCTATTAGAAAAGGTTTACAGTACTTTAAAGTCCCACTGATGTATCTCATGTTTCTATGTCTCTACCTCTTCCAGTAAAGTCTGCATATTCTGATTTGTGACCTCTTTTGAAAACTGCTAATTGCCTGTATCAGTCTGAAGTCAAAAGATTTTGTTTTCCATGAATGCATTTTCTGCGTTAAGGTGAAAGACTTTTCATCTAACCCGGATAAGTCTCCCTGTAGTGTTTTCCCGTCAATTGTATTACAGAACGTTATTTGCTTAATTCACTGGAGCAGCCAATGATATCAATGTCAGGGCAGTGGGGACATATGCACCAATAAGTTATGCAGGCATGTCCCAAACCTGTTCTTACTTCTGACCATCAATAAGTTTTAGCATATGTGTGTGCAGCCTATTGCATTAAAAGCTCAAACACACATGCGTATGAGTATGTATGCACAGAGGCGGCTCTCAAATTAGGCGGTCGCCTAAGGCCTTGCACTCACAGGGGCCTCGCGGCCGCATAATTTGCCTGTGATCAATACTAATGTCAGCCTCATCAGATCTCTATTACCCTTCTCCCTTTCTCACCTCCCCCTCTTGCATTGGCTGAATATGTCTGATGGGTGAGGAGGGTGTCCTGGAAGTGGTGCTGATCACCTGTGTGCTAGACCTGTGCATTTTCTGCAGCCATTTTTCTTGCTTGAATTATTTTTCCTATTATGGGCGTGAGTGGGGCCTCATGTCTAAGTTTTGCCTCAGGCCTCACAAAGCCTAGAGCCGCCTCTGTGTATGCATGTATGTATGTATATATATGTATACATGGACAGCTCAGCTGGGAGAGAGAATGGAATTGATTTGGCCTCATTTGGTCCTGCCCACTGCTGCACAGAGCAGGATGAACTGGTTATGGGGATGGGAGGAGAAAGAGAAGGTGATTGGTGAGCTTCTTGAGTTGCGGGAAACCTGAAAATGGAGACAGAGTTGCAGTGTAAGGTCAAGCAGGCAGCATGAGGAGGGCATACCGTACTGGGAGCCAGGAGTGGGCTGCATGGTACAGAGTGCAAAGGATCCTAAGGCTGGGTTCACACTATACTACACGACAGTAGTACAACTTTCATCCTACTTTGCTCTGCGACATCAGTCCTACGTCGATCCTACATTGATCCTACATCCATCCTACTTTCATGAACAGGATACTACTTTGATCCGACTTTGTGATAGTCTGACTTATTCTTTGACCAATCAAAACAATCCCAGAGTGAGATAAATTCCTTTTACTGCTGCTGTAATCACATGTCAGATGTCAAAAGTCGGATGGTAAGGACAAGGGTCCTACTTTGATCCGACTTCAATGATATTCAATGGGCTGAAGTAGGATCAATGTCGGACTAAAGTAGTACAGGGAGCATTTTCAAAGTTGGACCGACTTTGTGTCGGACCAGTTAAGACGGCTCTCATAGGAAAACATTGATTTTCACACGTCATGCTACATGAGCTCCCAATGTCGGAGCGTTTGTCGGACAAGTGTGAACCCAGCCTAAGATACAGTAGCGGAGAGCCACAAGGATAAGGCTGGGTTCACACTATACTACACGATTTTCATCCTACTTTGCTCTGCTACATTGGTCCTACACTGCTCCTACAATCGTCCTACATTTATCCTACATTGGTCCTACATCCATCCGACTTTCATGAACAGGATCCTACTTTGATCCTACTTTGTCCTGGACTTGAAGTCTGACTTTCAATGAGCAGGGATCAGACTTGGATCCCTGCCAATATCAGGCAGTGTTTGATATGAATCTTGAGGGGGAACTCCACGGCAAATTTTAACAAAAAAAACGGCATGGATTCCCCTTCAAGAGCATACCAGGCCCATGGGTCTGGTGCGGATTTAAAGGGGAACCCCCCTACACTGAAAAACCGGTGTGGGGGGTCCCCCCAAAATCCATACCAGACCCGTATCTGAGCAGCAGCCCGGCCGGTCAGGAAAGGGGGTGGGGACGAGCGCCCCCCCCTCCTTAACTGTGCCAGGCCGCATGCCCTCAACATGGGGAGGTAGGTGCTATGGGGCAGGGGGGCGCACTGCGGGAGGGGGCTGCTGTGAAAGAGCTAAAGAAGAAAGCGGCCCCCACCCGGCAGAAGAGAACCAGACGGCGGTGAAGACTGGGACCCCCCCCAGAAGACGTCGAAAGAAGCAAGCCCCCCCCTTGTGAAAGAGCTAAAGAAGAGAGGGGGGGCCCCGGAGCTGACTAATAAAATATTTTAAAAACCTGTGTAGCGTGTTTATTTATTTTTAACACTTTACTTCCAGGTGAATGGGTAGGGGTACGACGTATCCCATACTCATTCACGTGGGGGGCCGGTATCTGGGGGTCCCCAGATTCGGATAAGCACCCGCCCGCAGACCCCGACAACCAACGGCCAGGGTTGTCGGGAAGAGGCCCTGTCCTCATCAACATGGGGGCAGGGTGCTGTGGGGTGGGGGGCCGCAGTGCGCCCCCTGCCCCATAGCACCTACCCCCCCATGTTGAGGGCATGCGGCCTGGCACCGTTAAGGAGGGGGGGGCGCTCGCTCGTCCCCACCCCCTTTCCTGACCGGCCGGGCTGCTGCTTGGATACGGGTCTGGTATGGATTTTGGGGGAACCCCCTCGCCGTTTTTCGGCGTAGGGGGGTTCCCCTTTAAATCAGTACCAGGCCCATGGGCCTGGTATGCTCTTGGAGGGGAACCCATGCAAGTTTTTTTGTTAAAATTTGGTGTGGAGTTCCCCCTCAAGATCAGTAGAATACATGTCGCATGCCAAAGTCGGAGCGTGCAAGACTGCGTTCCGACTTTGATCCTACTTCAATGATGTTCAATGGGCTGAAGTAGGATCAAATTAGTACAGGGAGCGTCTTCAAAGTCGGACCGACATGTGTCGGACCAGTTAAGACGGCTCCCATAGGAAAACATTGCTTTTCACACGTCATGCGACATGAGCTCTCAATGTCGGAGCGCATGTCGAACTAGTGTGAACCCGGCCTAACTGTAAGCAGGGGAGCAATTAGCAAGTAGACACAGGTGGCAGAGTGTTTTGTTAGGACAGGACCCAGGAGGCCATCTGCATTCCACACTAAGCCCCGGGGAGATCCACACAACCAGGGGTGCATAGACAGAGGAGCTTCATGATAATAAAGAAGTGTTCACTGTTCTAGTAGAAAGGGCTTTAGTGGGAAAATTAAGTACGTTATCTTGCAACCCATCTGTCTGCACAACAACCTGTCTAATCCACTAGAAATAGGGGATCTTGAAAACCAGAAAAACTTATTTTACGACCTCCTGGAATAATAAATACAGAGTTTGTCTACCTACAAGAAGTGGTGGCCAAAAGACAAATATTAACAGCCATCACCACATCCAGACAATGGAGAGAGATCTCCTTAAAGAGAACCGGAGATGAACTGGGTAGGTAACACAATATCTTAATAAAGGTGAAGAGTAGAGAACACTTTAGGCAAAAAATAGGTCTTTTGGTCTCAAAACAACAGAATCTTTGGGGAACCTTACAGGCCAATGCTAATACGCTGAGGCTCTACTAACCAAAGTGATGGCCACAAGAAAAACAGGATTACAACACGGAAATGGGGTCTTTCTAACACCAACAATACTAGATTGAAATCCCACAGTTAAGAGCAGGGACCGAACAGAGAGAGTAACCGCACAATCTCTAGATTGAAAGTACAAATTATCAAATGTATCACATCCTTATAAATGAAGCCAACTACAATAAAACACATCAAGGAGGGGTGGTCCTTGGCGGGGACATCCTGTATTCTGTTATGTTGTCTATGGTCGAATTAGGCGTTTAGACCCCTTTCACAATGGGGGCGTTTTGCAGGCGCCATAGCGTTAAAAATAGCGTCTGCAAAGCTCCGTAAAACAGCTGCTCCATTCACGCCAGTGTGAAAGCCCGAGGGCTTTCAGAGCCCTTTCACACCGAGCCACCCCGAGCGTCGGCTTTACCCTCGGATTTGCGTCACTTTTCGCCCGCTAGCTGGGTGCTTTTAACCCCCGCTAGCGACAAAAAAGGTGTTAAAAAACGCCCGCAAAGCGCTGCTACAGTGGCGTTTTGCCGGCGGTATGGCAACGCTGCCCATTGATTCCAAAGGGCAGGAGCGCATTAGAAGCGGTGAGATCACAGCTCCTAATGCGCTGCAAAGAAGCAAGCTGGCAGGACTTTTTCTGATGCCCCGCCAGCGCACCGATCCAGTGTAAAAGCCCTCAGTCCCCTGATATGACCACTAATGCTTCTGCTACATGGAAATCTTTACATGCCTAAATTAGCCTTGTTGTAATATACTCTTAGGCCCAGATTCTCAAAGGCGTTACAACGGCGCAAAACCATTTGCGCCGTAGTAAGTCCTAATCTGGCCCCGGGTATCTATGCGACTGATTCTTAGAATCAGTTACGCATAGATACCCATTAGATCTGACAGGCGTAAGGCTCTTACGCTGTCAGATCTTAAATGCAATTTTGTTTCCCGCCGCTAGGTGTCGCGGACGTCGTTTTCCCCGTCGCTTATGTAAATTAGTTAATTACAGCGATTCCCGAACGTACGCGTGCTCGACGCAGAGGATTTACGTCGTTTCCGTAGCCTTTCCGACGCGTAAAGTTGCCCCTGGGTCTATGAGGCGCAGCCAATGTTAAGTATGGCCGTCGTTCCCGCGTCGAAATTTCAAAAATCTACGTCGTTTGCGTAAGACGTCCGTGAATGGCGCTGGACGCCATTTACGTTAACGTCTAAGCAAATAACGTCTGTGCGACGTCATTTAGCGCAATGCACGTCGGGTAATTTACCCGACGGAGCATGCGCAGTACGCTCGGCGCGGGAGCGCGCCAAATTTAAATGGTGCCCGCCCCATTTGAATTGGGCGGGCTTGCGCCGAGCGATTTAACGATACACCGCCGCAAGTTTACAGGTAAGTGTTCTGAGAATCAGGCACTAAAGCTGTAAACCTGCGGCGGTGTAACGTAAATCTCATACGTTACGCTGCCCAGGAGCAACGTAATTGTATGAGAATCTGGGCCTTATTATGTGCATCAGAAGCCTTATTTAGTCATTGATGTTGAATTCTAAAGGTTGACTGTAAAGTACCTTTGGTTGTAGTTGGTCAGGTAATGTCGTGGAGGCTCCTTCTCAGGCTGCACATATTTTAGATTATTGGTACTGAATCCAGATGATTCCTACAAAATGATAAACATTTCCTCATTTAGATATATAGAAAAAAGCATTTCAATCATTGCCAAAAATAATAAGACTATATACAGACCTTCTTCCCCACATATACTCTTCCCAAAAGATCATCCGTCTGCTTCATACTGTTGCCAAGTCTGGAGTCATTAGGCAGGGACTACATTTTATATGTAAATATAGACAGCGTAAAAAGAAATTAAAATTATGCCCGGTTATTGTCATTTTGCAGACAATGTAACAATTCTACAATAACTTGTTCAAGTAATTTCTCTATATTCAGCAATCAAATATTCTCAAGGATAAAACATTGTCACTTTTGGGCCCATTCACATTCTCTGGTAATGCGTGAACCATGGTCCATTGCAGTACCATCACTTTTTTTTTTTTTTTAAAGATATTTTTATTAGGTTTAAGACAAACAAAACAAACAGAAAAACATACAAAAAAAACACCAGACAACCTGGTCATAAACGTTAGGCAATACACTCAAACATAGAAAAATAAACTGACATCAGTGCAAAAGTACAGGGCCGGCCCTACCATGGGACCCGATGGTACCATTGTACCAGGCAGCACTTTCAGGGGGGCAGCAAATTTCCTGCCTGCCCGCCATCCCATTCCGCCAGCTCCACTCTCCACTTCACTGTGGGGCTAATTGCCGCCCGACCGCTCCACTGTGGGGTTAATTGCATGAATAGAGCCATAACAGGTCCTTTTTATACTCCTATATACATGTATAGAGCCCTGATGATAGGTCCACTTTAGTTATCATGATATAAAATAATGTATGTGGGGGCATTTTGGTGGGCGTAATTTTTTTTAGGGGGGGGGCAGCATTTCATTCTTGGTACCAGGCAGCACAATGTCTTGGGCCGGCACTGCAAAAGTACCATCACTTTTAAAGTGGAGGTTCACCCAAAAACTCAATTTTTAACATTAGATTGAGGCTCATTTTGTCAAGGGGAATCGGGTGTTTTTTTTTTTAAATGGAAGCAGTACTTACCGTTTTAGAGATAGATCTTCTCCGCCGCTTCCGGGTATGGGCTGCGGGACTAGGCGTTCCTATTTGATTGACAGGCTTCCGACGGTCACATACAGCGCGTCACGATTTTCCGAAAGTAGCCAAACAGGGCCGGCCTTTGGGGTGTGCGAGCTGTGCGGCCGCACAGGGCGCCATGGGCAACAGGGGCACCGCGCGCAGGGCCGATCCTGGGCAGGCGCCCAGAGGGGGGGGGGCGCCGAAGTGTCAGAGCGCTTCCCTCCCTCCTCCTCTCCTTGATCTGTGCCAAATCGTCCTTATGGGCAGGCGATGCAGTCCACTAGTAAACACAAGCACGGTTAGGGGCGGCGCCAGGAGCCGCCCGCTTACATTTTTTCTCTTGTGGCTTCACTCTGAGCAAGTCACTCGTCTGTCTCGGAGAAAGTCGCGGACTCACTAGCTAGCTGACTTCAAATGAGGCACAGGATTAGCTCGCACATGGCGCCTGAACACCTAAGGCCGGCCCTGTAGCCGAACGTCGGTGCGCAGGCGCCGTATAGAGCCGCACCGACGTTTGGCTTCTTTCGGCTACTCGTGACGCGATGTATGCGACCGTCGGAAGCCTGTCGGAAGCCTGTCAATCAAATAGGAACGCCCAGTCCCGAAGACCATACCCGGAAGCGGCGGAGAAGATCTATCTATAAAACGGTAAGTACTGCTTCGATTTAAAAAAAAACACACCAGATTCCCCTTTCACAAAATGTTAAAAATTGTTTTTCGGGTGAACTCCCGCTTTAATGGCATCCCAAAACATTATTACAGCACCAGGTAACATGCCTCACGTAATAGAAGATTTTTGTCTGGTAGATATACTAGAGGCTAACCTGTAGCATAAAGTGGTTATAAAGGGTTTGCAACCACTTTAATGCAAGGAATGCATTAAGGTAAACAATTATTAGGCCTTAGATAGAACCACTTTAAGTATTATCTACACAGTGGTGTAGTGGGCAGCACAGTGGATAGCACTTTCGCCTAGCAATAAAAAGGGTTGCTGGTTCCAATCCCAATCACGACACTACCTGCATGGAGTTTGCATGTTCCCAGTGCATGAGTTTCCTCAGAGTACTCTGGTTTCCTCCCTCACTCCAAAAAGACATGCCGGTAGGTTAATTGGATCCTGTCTAAATTGTCCCTAGTATGTGTATGTATGAATGTGAGTTAGGGACCTTTGAGTGTAAGCTCCTTGAAGGTAGGGACTGATGTGAATGTACAATGTATACTGTATATAAATTGACAGCGCTATATAAGTACCTGAAATAAATTAATAAAATACAAATATTCAACAAAAGATCCTGAATGACATATTAGCCATGAAAACAGCATGGACTAGATCTTACACTGGTATGTAGGACTTGGTCCGTTTCTCTGGTGAAACCACTATCTCTTTCACAGTTCCTGGCTAATGCTGGGAGTGGCTCTCTTCCCTGCAAAACAGTTGGAATTGAATGAAGCATCGGCATACATAACTTTACCATGAAATAATAGCATTTTTATTGTAAAACAAAACGTATGAACTGGGCCCAAAGCTTGAGGATGGCTACCTTTTTCAATCTGGTGGCAAGTTATTCCACCACTGTTCCAAGCTTTACTCTCCTCTCTGGTCACTGGAAAACATAATGAACCCCCCTAATCCTCCAATATTTTACACAATATAAAACAATCTATCAATGAGACTCGGCTGATCACAGATAGGAGTAAGGGCTTGATCCTGGCCCCTTACCAACGTGATCAGCTGTCAGCCAATGAAAGCTGATCACGTGATGTAAACAGGAGATCAGTAATCAGCTTTTTTTCCCCCCTCACGCTGACAGCGCGAGAAAAGAAGCCGATCGCTGACTTCTGACAGAGGGACATCGGTCCCGAACAGGGAGAGGCACTGCTGCTATGCAGTGACCTGCAGTGCCACCTATAGGTGCATATCAGTGCTTCCTACCAGTGTCCACCAGTGCCACCTATCAATGCCCACCAGTGCCACATATCATTGCCAACCAGTGACCATCAGTGT
This sequence comes from Rana temporaria, assembly GCF_905171775.1. Classification (NCBI taxonomy): domain Eukaryota; kingdom Metazoa; phylum Chordata; class Amphibia; order Anura; family Ranidae; genus Rana; species Rana temporaria. The sequence continues at coordinate 40,864,431 of NC_053499.1, read as the reverse complement.
CACCTACCAGTGCCTTTCTGTGCCAACCCTCAGTTCCCACCAGTGCTACCTATCAGTACCCATCAGTGCTGCCTTATCAGTGCCCATCAGTGCTCATAAACAAAGGAGAAAAATGACCTGTTTTCAAAATTTTATAACAAACTATGTTTTGTTTTTTGCCCTTTTTTTCTAGCAAAAAAATAAAAACATAGCAGTGATGAAATATCACCAAAAGAAAGCTCTATGTGTGTGAAAAAATGATAAAAAATGTATTTGGGTACAGTCAGAGCTTTTTTTCTCAGAAAATAGGTGCAGGAACTCAACCACGACCCCGTTCAGTTTTTTAAAAACAGTAGAAGGGTCTTAAAGGGGCATTAAATACCAGGATTGCATTACATATAGAGTGCAGAGTTCAGGGGGTTACACACAGAGTGCAGAGCTGTCACTTGTAAACACAGAAACCAGACTTCTGTGTTTACAAGTCACTGTGGTGAGCAGGCACCAAAGGGTCTGAGCCAGAGGTGGTGGAACTGAGTTCCCCCAAGTTCCCCCTGAAAAAAAGCCCTGGGCACAGTGTAGCAAGACCATGCAATTGTCATTCAAAGTGTGATAGTGCTGAAGGGTGAAAAATGGCCTGGGCAGGAAGGGGGTTTAAGTGCCCAGTAAGCAAGTGGTTAGGTTGCAAAATAGTCTAACGCCGGCCCTGGAAAGAGATTATTTGGTAAATACAGGTTCCTTGCAAGACGAGTTCCCTGGTCTGAATTTCCTATACGGTGCATCAAGTGGATTTCTAAATAGGTGTGCTCATTGGGGTTCATTTACTAAAACTGGAGAGTGCAAAATCTGGTGCAGCTCTGCAAAGAAACCAATATGTACTGTACAGTATGTGTGTGTATTTATATTCTCTAACACAGCCTTTCCCAAACTTTTATAACATGCGGTAACCCTTGAAATAACTTTACGGGTATAGAGAACCTCTGTTAAAGGGGTGTTCCAGGCATTTTTCATGTTTATTAAAAGTCAGCAGCTACAAAAAGTGCTGTCTTTTAACCACTTGACCACTAGGCACGTAAACCCCCTTAATAACCAGACCAATTTTCAGCTTTCGGTGCTCTCACAATTTGAATGACAATTACTCAGTCATACAACACTGTACCCAAATGAAATTTCCGTCCTTTTTTTCACACAAATAGAGCTTTCTTTTGGTGGTATTTAATCACCGTTGGGTTTTTTATTTTTTGCGCTATAAAAGAAAAAAGACTGAAAATTCTGTAAAAAAAAATAATTTTTCTTTGTTTCTGTTATAAAATTTGGCAAATTTAGTATTTTTTCTTCATTCTTTTGCATAAATGTGAAAGATGAAGTTACGCCGAGTAAATAGATACCCAACATGTCACCCTTCAAAATTGCACACGCTTGTGGAATGGCGCCAAACTTCGCTACTTAAAAATCCCCATAGACGACGTTGCAGGGTATTGCGGAGTATTGTGGGGTATTGCGGAGTATTGTGGGGTATTGCGGAGTATTGTGGGGTATTGCAGGGTATTGCGGGGTATTGCGGGGTATTGTGGGGTATTGCGGGGTATTGCGGGGTATTGCGGAGTATTGCGGGGTATTGCGGAGTATTGCGGGGTATTGCGGGGTATTGCAGAGTATTGCGGGGTATTGCGGAGTATTGTGGGGTATTGTGGGGCATTGCGGAGTATTGCGGGGCATTGCGGAGTATTGCGGGGCATTGCGGAGTATGGGGGCATTGCAGAGTATTTTGGGGTATTGCAGAGTATGGGGGCATTGCAGAGTGTGGGGGCATTGCAGAGTATGGGGGTATTGCAGAGTATGGGGGCATTGCAGAGTGTGGGGGCATTGCAGAGTGTGGGGGCATTGCAGAGTGTGGGGGCATTGCAGAGTGTGGGGGCATTGCAGAGTATGGGGGCATTGCAGAGTATGGGGGCATTGCAGAGTAGTGCACAGGGAGGGATGGATGGCTGGATCTGTGACTGCATGTGTCACAGATCCAGCCCGCAGCAGCAGCAGCAGCTGCTGCTGCTTCCGCTCTCTCCCCTCTCCTCTCTCACACTGTACCGTTCGGTACAGAGAGGAGAGGGAAGAACCGGCGTCATCACATGACGCCGGTTTGTTTACTAGTGATCGCTCCGTCATTGGACGGAGCGATCACGTGGTAAACCGCCGCTATCAGCGGCGATTTACCGTGATCCGTGATCAGGCGGTCACGGAGACTCCCGTGTGCGCGGCCCACAGGGCGCGCGGGGGCGCGATTCTGGGAGGACGTACATTGACGCCCTCCCAGAGTTAAGCAACCGCCTTGTAGACGTATTTCGTCTATAGGGCGGTTGCTAACTGGTTAATAAACATGCACTCACCTGCTCCACGTTCCAGGGACGCGCCGCCCGGAGCTCCGCTCCTCTCCCACCCTCTCCGGCCGGCGTCCTCATTGCTACTGTGGGCACCCGGCCCGTGACAGCTTTCGGCTTCACGGCCGGACACTGACTGCGCTTGCGCGTGCGGCGCTGTGCTTTCTGATTGGACAGGCGATCGCCTGGGACCTGTCACGTGTCCCAGGCGATGCCTACAGGGAGGGGCCGCCAAAAGGCGATATGACGCATCGCCTTAGCGGCCCCTCGGCGGAAGAAGGAAGTGGGACAGGATGTCCCACTCCTCCTGAAGCCCCCACTCCCCCCCCAAAAAAATGACATGCCAAATGTGGCATGTAAGGGGGCGAGGAGTGGATTAAGTGGAAGTTCCACTTTTGGGTGGAACTCCGCTTTAATAATTCTGGGCCAAATTCACAGAAAAAGTATGCCAGAGTATCTGCTGATACTCCGGCGTACTTTCAAATTTGCCGCGTCGTATCTTTATTTGTAATTCACAAACAAAGATACGACGGCTTCTGGCTAAGATCCGACAGGCGTACGGCTTCGTACGCCTTCGGATCGTAGGTGTAATTCTCCGGCGGCCGCTGGGTGGAGTTCGCGTCATTTTCCAGTGTCGGGTATGCAAGTTAGCTGATTACGGCGATCCGCGCGTTCGGCGCATTCTCTTACGTCGTCGCTAGTCGGTTTTTCCCCGTCGCAAACATAAGCCTGCTTTTTCATGGCTTACATTTAGAACAGCCATGTTAAAGTATGGCCGTCGTTCCCACGTCGAATTTCAATTTTTATTTTTTTTTTGCGTAAGACGTCCGGGAATACGAAACGACGTAACGCACGTCGCCGTTCAAAAAATACGTTGGGGCGCCGTAATTTCGCGCAAAGCACGTCGGGAAATTTTCACACGGAGCATGCGCCTAATTTAAATGGTACACGCCCCATTTGAATTAGGCAGGCTTGCGCCGGACGGCTTTACGTTACACCGCCGTAAGTTTACACGCAAGTGCTTGGTGAATCAGGCACTTGCGCTGAAAACTTGCGGCGGTGTAACGTAAAGACGATACGTTACGCCGCCACAGATCTCTGTGAATCTGGCCCTCTATATCTACAACTCACAGTACGTTAGAATGATGGCCACTGGGAAGACATTTGTGGTCATTTGGAAGAATTCCCCCTTTACAGATAGCTGAAAAGATCATCTAAGAGGCAGAAGTTGCTCATTGAACCCCTAACAAGCTCTGCTTCCTAAGGAAGACATCTAAATGTTTTTGAAGATGTTCACTTCCTCATCTACCACGTCATAGGGGAGGGAGTTTCACATTTTTACTGCTCTGACAGTATAGAACCCTTTCCGCAGTCAAAGATTAAACGGTCTTTCTTCTACTCTCAAATTGTTGCTACAGTTACTGAAACCTTTGATATTTTTGTACATTGTAAATACATTCCCTCTTAAGCGCCTCTTCCCTAAAGTGAATAAATGTCATTTATGTAATCAATCTTCAGAACGGAGGTCCTGCATCCCCCTTTATACGTTTTTTGCCCTTTGCTGAATTCTTTATAATTCAACATCTTCCTTGAGGATTGGTGATCAAAACTGAACACCACATTTGGTGCTCAATAAAACAATGGCCCGGATTCACAAAGCACTTGCGCCGACGTATCTCGAGATACGCCGCGTAAGTGCAAATATGCGCCGTCGTATCAATGCGCCGGACTCAGAAACTAAGATACACCTGAAAATAGGCTTCATCAGACCGACGTAACTTGCCTACGCCGGCGTAGAGTGGGTGCATATTTACGCTGGACATATTTGGCGCTCCCATTGATTTTCCATTCACATATGCAAATGAGGGAGATATGCCGATTCACGAACGTCCGTCCGACGCAGTGCGCGTAAAGTCATACGTCCGGCGTAAAGTTATGCCCCATAAATGAGGTGTAACTCAGCAGCATCCATGCAAAGGGCTGCACCAGGGAACACAAGCCGACGTAGTTTACGTAGGACGTGAATATGACTAGGCGTATGTTATGTTCACGCCGTAGGCAGTGATCCGACGTATCTTAGGCAGTTGTTCCGACGTGATTGTGAGCCTGCGCACTGAGATGCGCCCACGGGACGGCGCATGCCCATCATTTGCATGGGGTCACGCCTCATTAGCATGGCTCACACCCACTTCCACTTACGCCGACTTACGCCTGATAAACCCAGCACAGATTTGGGAGGAAGTGCTTTGTGAATTCAGTGCTTGCCTCTCTGCGCTGCATCGGCGTAGCGTTAAGGAGATACGCTACGGCGGCATAAATATGCGCCAGTGTCTGTGAATCCGGGCCAATATCTTCAATCTTACTCGACTACAGCATTTGTCAGTTAGCTTAAAAATTATGCAAGAAATTAAACAAATCTAGGCAGGCAGGCAGAATATGCATGGATCGCCATACGACCCCTTTCACACTGGGGCTTTTTTCAGGCGCTTTAGCGCTAAAAGTAGTGCCTGTAAAATGTCTCATCTGCAGCCCCAGTGTGAAAGCCTGAGTGCTTTCACACTGGAGCGGTGAGCTTGCAGGAGATTAGAAAAAGTCCTGCAAGCAGCATCTTTGGGGCAGTTTGTGAGCGGTGTATACACTGCTCCTCCACCGCCCCTGCCCATTGGAATGCATGGGCAGCGCTACCGAAGCGCCTGCAAAGCGATTCGGCTGCTGCGCTACATGGACGCTTTTAACCCTTTTTAACCCAATCTAGGGGTTAAAAACGCCCCCGCTCCCATCAAAGCAGGGCTATAACAGCGGTAAAGCGGCACTAAAACTAGCAAGCAGCGCATTACCGCTACCGCCCCAGTTTGAAAGGGCTCTAAACGTTACAAACAAACCACATAAAAAATGCACACAAACATTACTGGTCATCAAAAAATGGGAAAGCTTTACCAAAACAACTGTAATGCCGCGTACAGACGGTCGTTTTTTGTGATGAAATAAAACAACGTTTTAAATCATGAAATAAAACGACGTTTTTGAAACTTCATTTTCAAAAACGACGTTGTCTACACACCATCGTTTTTTTTAAATGCTCTAGCAAAGCGCGGTTACGTTCAACACTCTTTTCCATTGAAGCTAGCTTCATAACTTGCTTCTGAGCATGCGCGGGTTTAAAAACATTGTTTTGCCCACACACTATCATTTTAATTGACACAAAAAACGACGTTTTGAAAAACGACACAAAAAATTCAAGCATGTTCGAATTTTTTTGTCGTTTTTCAGAAGACATAAAACGACGTTTTCCCCACACACGGTCATTTTAAATGACGTTTTTAAAAACAACGTTTTTTTTCATCACAAAAAATTACCGTCTGTACGCGGCATGAGGCTTGGTCCACACTAACCGAATCCAAAGTACAAAATACTTGATTTTTAGTGCAACTTTGAAACGACTTTTACACTCCCTCGTACTGAAGCATTATCAAAGTCACATCAAAGTAGTGCAGGAACCTTTTCTGAAGTCACACTGACTTCAATAGTGTTGAGGCTGGGTTCACACTGTCTTCGGATCCATTTCAGGGACCGAATTTTAAAATTTTAACCTGAATTCTGACCTGAAACAGAGCCAAAGACGCACAGGACCACTGTGCAAACCGCTCCGCAGCCGCCCCGGAGATGTGTGAACCGGCTCCATTAAGAGTTGGTCACAGTCTCCTGTCGTACGAATTTGATTCGGAGAAACCCTCATCCAATTCGCAATAGTGTGAACCCAGCCTCAAACAGCTCTCATAGAGATACATGGCATTTCACATGTCCTGCGACTTTGGGTCTCACTAGTCGGATCCTAAGTCGCAGAAGTGTGAACCGAGCATAAAACTGAATAGCAATCAATCAAATGAGAATTTTTGGAAACCTGTACCACAAAAATAATGACTGAAATGTAACTTCATAAACAAACACATAAATATAAAACACAATTAAGCCTATACCTGCAATAAGGAGCTTGGCAGAAAATCAGTTTTTGTGATACTGAGTCCCATCAGTCGGTGATGCCCCATCTGCAAAAAAAAAAAAAAATGTGAAGCAGACAGCACTAGTTTAAATCACAAAATGCACATAAAATACAGTGCCTTGAAAAAGTATTCACACCCCTTGAATTTTTCCACATTTTGTCATGTTACAACCAAAAAGCCCATGTGTAAAGTCTATTGCAAAACTGTGTTGAAATGATGACACCCATCACAAAAGTAAAAAATGGAGGCTTACCAGAAAGCCTGCGACCCCCCTTAGTCAGGGAGGTCATACAGCGCTTGACTAGATCTCTGATCTACTAAAGAAAAGGTGCTCTCTCAGGTGTCCTTAACCAATTGCAGATCGGCTCACATCGACATACGTTGGCAAAGTAACATGTTCCCACGAAACAACGTATTGGTCTCCTTTAAGAGCCGCCGGAAGCCCGTGCCCCTAGTGTTAACCCTTTCCCTACCAGTGACATTTACAGAGTAATCAGTGTATTTTTATAGCTCTGATTGCTGTATAAATGTCAATGGTTCCAAAAATTTGTCAAAAGTGTCCGATCTGTCCGCCGCAATGTTGCAGTACCGCTAAAAATCGCAGATCACCGCCATTACTAATAAAAATAACGTAATTCTTTCCCATAGTTTGTAGATGCTATTACCTTTGCGCAAACCAATCAATATACCCTTTTTGCGATTTTTTTTTTAAACTAAAATATGTAGAAGAATATATAGTGGCCTTAACTGATAAAGAAATTTGTTTTTTAAAAACATTTTTTTGGGGATATTTATTATAGAAAAAAGTAAAAAATATTGGGCCGGATTCAAAGAGATTTGCGCATTATTTACGGAGGCGCAGGGCAAAGTTTTTGCCCTGCGCCCCTGCAAATTTGCTCCGCTGCCCTTGATTCACGGAGCAGAAGCTCCGTAAATTGCGCGGGCGCGCCGGCAGAATGCCCGGCGCAGGAGCACGCAATTTAAATGATCCCGTAGGGGGCGGGAATCATTTAAATTAGGCGCGTTCCCGCGCCGATCGTAGAGCGCATGCTCCGTCTGGAAACTTTCCCGAGGTGCATTGCGGCAAATGACGTCGCAAGGACGTCATTTGCTTCAAAGTGAACGTGAATGGCGTCCAGCGCCATTCACGATTCACTTACGCAAACTACGTAAAATTAAAATTTCGCGACGCGGGAACGACAGGTATACGTAACATGGGCTGCCCTTGCTAATAGCAGGGGCAGCCTTGCGCGAAAACCACCGTACGTAAACGACGTAACTTGCGTACGCAGGCCTCGCGCAACGTTGTGAATCGGTGTTAGTATGCAATTTGCATACTATACACTGAGCACAACGGGAACGCCACCTAGCGGCCACCGCAAGAATGCAGCCTAAGATATGCGGGCATAAGAGCCTTATGCCGCGCAGATCTTAGGCTGCAGTCGGCATAACGAGGTTCCTGAATCAGGAGCACTCGTTACGCCGGGGGAAGTAAGCAATTGCGCTGTGTAACCTATGGTTACACAGGCGCAATTGCTTCTTGAATCCGGCCCATTGGGTTTATTTTTCCAAAATTGTCACTCTTTAGTTGTTTATATGTGATCAGTACCATGTCTGTTTTTTTTTAAAACCCCAAACCTCTCCATTACTGTAGAGGGTCTAAAAAGCCTTCAGCCGGCGTTCCAACACCTCATAAAGGTGCATTCCAGGATCACTAGATTACTCATAAAAAGTTGTGGGGTAGTGCCCAGGTGCCTATGGGGGCCATACGCTTTGTAAATTTCAATATTTAATTTACAGTTTTAATTGAAGTGAACCTTTTACCAGGCAGACAAACCTCCAGGGATACACCAACTACTGGTGTAATGAGCTTGTACTGGGTGTGTTTTGGAATCCCTCCCCTATCACAAGAAGGGGTTCACATATCACCAGACAAACAAAAGGGTCACATTAAGGGGCTCATACTGTACAGCTATGACTGGATAAAAAAACTGAAGTACTGCGCAGGAACTTTGCTTTCTGTAGGCATCTCAAAGGTTTCTGATTAAATAAGGGTTTTAAAAAGAGTATGGCCTGGATTCAGAAAGGACTTACGACGGCGTATATCCAGATACGCCGTCGTAAGTCCAAATGTGCGCCGTCGTATCTATGCGCGTATTCAGGAACTGAGATACGCCTGAATTTTGCAAGATACGAAATCGTATATTGGGTGCATATTTACGCTGGCCGCTAGGGGCGCTTCCGTAGATTTACGCGTTGAATATGCAAATGACCTAGATACGCCGATTCACGAACGTACTTGCGCCCGTCGCATTCAGCTACGCCATTTACGTAAGGCTTACGTCCGGCGTAAAGTTACCCCTGCTATATGAGGCGCAGATAATGCAAAGTATGGACGTCGGAACAAGCGTATGTTTTTACGTCATTTACGTAAGTCGTACGTGAATGGGGCTGGGTGTAGGTTACGTTCACGTCATTGCCATTGACCCGTCGTATCTCAGGGCGTAAATTCGACGTGATTCTGAGCATGCGCGCGCATGTGCCGTTCGTACGGCGCTTCATTTACATGGGGTCACGATTCATTATAATACAACACGCCCACTACCAGCCTACTTTGAATTACGCGGGCTTATGCCGGCCCATTTCCGTTACGCCGCCGTAACTTAGGGAGCAAGTGCTTTGTGAATACTGTACTTGCCGCTCTAGGTTACGTTGGCGTAGCGCATATGAGATGCGCTACGCCCACACAGAGATACGCCGATCTCTGTAAATCTGGCCCTATGCCTTCAAATTGTTATCTTTTACTATCCAGGGCAGTAAATAGAACGCTTGTATTATCAACTTTACCGGCACACAGTGCTGTGAATGTGGATCATGGGTGATGGGTTCCATGGCTGACCCCTCAGTGAATCCAGAATTTTCCATCGCTCCGATAACAGAATTTTGAAAGGTGCCTAGAAATAACATAAATGTGGGTGATAACAGAATCATGACACAGTGTTCACTTTTATTGCTCTTGTTATTGCAAAATATTCTGCCTTGATATGACCGGGCCTGGCAAATATACAACCCACATCCTATGAGCCCGAGGCACTTCAGGTTCACTGGACCCCTTATACAAAAGAATAAAAATCTGTGCCAAATCATCAAATGTACACATAAAGGGGCAGATCCACAAAGGTATTACGCCGTCGTATCTCTTGATACGCCGCGTAATTTCAAATTTTGCACGTCGTATCTTTGTTTTGTATCCACAAAACAAGATACAACGGCATCTCGGCTACATCGGACAGACGTACGTCTTAGTACGCCGTCGGATCTAAGCTGCAATTTTTCGGCGGCAGCTAGGTGGCATTTCCGTCGAATTCCGCGTCGAGTATGCAAATTAGCTAGTAACAGCGATCCACAAACGTCCGTCCGACCGGCGCATTTTTTTACGTCGTTTTCGTTCGGCTTTTTCCGGCGTATAGTTAAAGCTGCTGTTATGAGGCGTACTCAATGTTAAGTATGGCCGTCGTTCCCGCGTAGAAATTTGAATTTTTTACGTTGTTTGCGTAAGTCGTTCGCGAATAGGGATTTGCGTAGAATGACGTCACCGTCGTGAGCTTTGGCTTGTTCCGGGTTCATTTCAAGCATACGCACTGGGATACCCCCATGGACGGCGCATGCGCAGTTAAAAAAAAACGGTGTTTACGTCGGGTCACGACGTATTACCATAAAACACGCCCCCATTACATCCATTTGAATTCCGCGCCCTTACGCCGCCAAAGATACACTACGCCGCCGTAACTTACGGCGCAAATTCTTTGAGGATTCGAAAAAAAATAAAAGTTGCGGCGGCGTAGTGTATCTTAGATACGCTGCGCCCAGCATATTAATGCGCCGAGGTACGTGAATCTACCCCAAAAGTCATAAAAGATACATTTGGATAAAAAAAACAAAAAAAAAAACAGTTTTTATGTTTTTGTATAGAGACCCCCTTCTGGCTGGGGGCCCAGGACAATTTCTCCTTTTGCCCTCTTATACAGTACACCCGGCACTGGCCTGGATGTCATGTTGATGCTCTGGATGCCTTCCTTGAGTGACAGGGTGGTAGAACACTGGACTCCAAGATTAGTAGAAGTTTAAATTAGTAGCTTTCTCAGTGGAGCCACGTCAGGGTTCCTGGTTAAATCAGCTTATTTAGAGTGAAGAAAGGGTAAGCGCACCAAGCTGTCCAAACATACCTATTGTCACAATAAAATGGTCTATAAAGAGCTGACAGCAATTAGAATCTCAATCTGTTAACCACTTCAGCCCCGGCAGATTTGGCTGCCCAATGACCGGGCCATTTTTTGAGATTCGGCACTGTGCCGATTTAACGGACAATTGCGCGGTCATTGCACCCAAACAAAATTTATGTCCTTTTTTTACCACAACTAGAGCTTCCTTTTGCTGGTATTTGATCACCTCTGCAGTTTCATTTTTAGCGCTATAAACAAAAAAAGAGCAAAAATTTTGAGAAAAATATAATATTTTTTACTTTTTGCTATAATAAATATCCCCCAAAAATATATAAAAAAAATAATTGTTTTCCTCAGTTTAGGCCGATATGTATTCTTCTACATATTTTTGGTAAAAAAAATCACAATAAGCGTATATTGATTGGTTTTCGCAAAAGTTATAGCGTCTATAAACTAGGGGATAGATTTATAGCATTTTTTTATTATTTATTAGTTATGGTGGCGATCTGCGATTTTTATCATGACTGCAACATTATGACGGACACATAGGCCACTATTTTGGGACCATTGTCATTTATACAGCGATCAGTGCTATAAAAATGCACTGATTACTGTGTAAAGCCTCATACACACGATAGGTTAACCAGAGGACAACGGTCTGAAGGACCGTTTTCATCGTTCCAAACCGATCGTGTGTAGGCCCCATAGGTTATTTAACCTTCGGTTAAAAAAATGTCAACTTGCTTTAAAATTTAACCGATGGATTGCTAACCAATAGGTCAAAACCGATCGTTAGTAGGCACAACCATCGGTTAAAAATCCACGCATACTCAGAATCAAGTCGACGCATGCTTGGAAGCATTGAACTTTTTTCAGCACGTCGTTGTGTTTTACGTCACCGCGTTCTGACACAATCGGTTTTTCAACTGATGGTGTGTTACGCACGACGGACCATCAGTCAGCTTCATAGGTTAACCTAGGACAACGGTCCTTCAGACCGTTGTCCTCTGGTTAACCTATCGTGTGTACGAGGCTTAAATGACACGGGCATTGAAGGGATTAAACACTAGGGGCGAGTGTGTCCTAGGGAGTGATTCTAACTGTGAGGGGGCTGGGCTACCAGTGACATGACAGTGATCACTTCTCCCGATCACAGGGAGCAGTAGATCTCTGTCCTGTCTCTAGGCAGAACAGGGAAATGCCTTGTTTCCCCGTTCTGCAGCTCCGTGACACGATCGTGGGACACCTGCGAACATAGAGTCCGTGGGTCCTGCGGGCACGGTGACGGAGTTCACGGCGGGCGCGCAATGCCGCGATTTATAGAGGACGTACCTGTACGCCCATTTACCCAGCTGTGCCATTGTACCGACGTGTCGTGCGCTGGTCGGTATGTGGTTAAGTTGTCAGGCTACTAGCCAACATAACTGTGAAAGCTTCCAACTAAAATTACAAGGAATTAAAACTAAGGATCAATCTTCCATACAGATTCCTCTTACATAATGTAATTAAACCCTGATGAAGTGGGATCTGAGCATTACCCCCAATTATGTTTGCTGTCAACTCATGCGAGAATACTGTATTGTGACCAGGGCTTTTTTACTCAGAGGATAGGTGCAGGTGCTCCCCCCTTCCGAGTCACCCCTTGTCACCGCCCCCTACTCACCTTTAAGCAGGTCCCTTGGTATCACCCCCTAGCCACCTTAGTACCGTCACTTTAGAGAGTACAGAACCAAGTATAATTTTTGTGCTAAGTAATTTGAATGGAATTTGTTAATTATAACAAGAAAAACAGTAAACTAGATACCGCCATGCAATGCGGACTTGCTGTAATTGTGCAACAAACTTGTGAAGCCTGTCAAGTCTATCAATAGCTTAGCAAGTCATTTTTAAACTTGCAGCACAATTACTTGCTATCTAAGAACAGACCCCCCTCACTCAACAGAAACAATACACACCTCCCTCAATTGTAGATCATTCCCTAGCAACAATAGAATCACTCACCAGCAACAACAGACCCTACCAACTATAGGCCCCATCCAGCAACAGTAGATCCCTCAGCAGCTAGAATCAATAGCACCTCCAGCACCCCTTGCCATTACATACATTCAATGCTAGAGGTGCCGGTGACTTAACATCCTTGTTCCACCATATGGGAAGTTCCACACCCAACTGCGCAGACTCCGGGCATGCGCAGTTATAGGCTATGGGCAGGCTACGGAAATAGCCGAACGAAACAGCTGATCGTCAGCTGTTAAGAGGAACACAGCTCGGCAGATCAGGATGCAGAGCAGAGAGAAGGGGCGTCTGTTGTGCGATGGGGGAGGAGAGAGGATCCCCCTCTGTATGGACTGAGCACACCGCCGTCCTACACAACACCTACCATCCCCTTCTACATGCTTTCCCCGTCTGACATATTGCAGGATGGGTGATGTCACCCCACTAAGCCGACGCTTTTTGTGTCCGCGGCATGCGGGATCCCTGGGCATCGGAGAGGGGGGGGCTGTGTGCGGCTCTATGGGGCTGACGGAGCAGGAGGAGCTCACTGACTGACAATAGAGCAGCCCATCCAGGGCACCAGTCAGCGAGCACCCGAGAAGTTCCACAACCGACTGCGCAGACTCGGGGCATGCGCAGTAGCAGGCTACGGAAATAGCCGAACGTAACAGCTGATCATCAGCTGTTAAGAGGAACAAATACCATAGCTGGAACAAGCTTGGCAGATCACCGGAACTGCGTTCCCCTGTATACCTGCTATAAAAAAGCCCTGATTGTGACTAATAAAGAATACATTTGGACTGATCCCAATGGCTTTGCGCTCTCATTCTTTCACTGTGTATCCAGTGACCTGGAGCAAGTATAAAGATAAGGAATTATGACACGTTGTGACTGGATCTTTGACTGATAAAGTTGACCCCTAACAACAAGCATTAATAAAAGGAGGCCAGCAATGGCGGTCCCTGAACTTTTCTCATGATAGGTTAACTTAAATGCCAACTGTATTATATATGTACGCAGACCTATTCTGGTGCAGTCTGTATTTGGAACCTCATGAATATTATGGTTCATATATTAACATGACACGATTTGTCGATCCCGTAATTGCAGTTGCCTAGTGTGATTTAATAGCTTTGCAATGGCTGTGGCTGCTGGGTAGACTTGGAAACTTAAAGGGGTTGTACAGATAAAAATCTTTTCCACTTAAATTAACATCTGACAGTTGCTGATAAAGAAAAAAGTAATGATTGCCATTATACTGTAAATACTTTTATACCTGTTAAAATCGAGCTTGTTTATCAACCTCTGTCATTCCTGAATCATTAGTATCACTCACTTCCTGGTTTGCTGTGCGCGTGCATTATTGCTAATTCACGGCCTAATGGGAACTACATTTCCCATTATGCTTAATGGCATCGCGCATGCGCAGTGCCTTTTTTTTTTGTTAAATCGCCGAACGAGAATGCCGCCACACTCCGCCCCTAGTATCCACCCATTCCCAGGTCCCCTGCCTACACGAAAAACAATGCACAGGAGGCAGAGCTACAGCGTTGTAGAGACACCCACTTATGTCCTGCCTCCGTGCCTGTGAATGATAGACAGCGTCTTCACGCAGGTTGCGCAGGGCTGTAGTCATAGGGAGGGGGCGATCACGTTCTGCTTTCCCCCATGCAAAACGGCTCAGATGCTGGTGGAAAGCAAGAAGAAAAGAGACAGGAAATTACTTTTTAAAAGCTGGATTACTCTAATTTGGAGAGGGAAATGGAAGGACAAGGTAAGTGATATTGTAATGCACTAGCTTACAGCAAGCAATTTAGGCAATAAAAACGAACCTTTAGTGTTCCTTTAAGCAAAGAGACTTGCTGTCATCCTAAGTCCCAAAAGAATGTGCAAAGCTAGCTGATGATTGACCCATCCATAGATAAGTGAAAAGTCAATGGGTGGAAGAACCCCTACATCTCATTTAGTGACTCACCTGTATGATGAGGTGATTGTACATTGAATTTGGTTTTGTATTCTGTGGACATAAAAGATGGACCCTATGGCAAATAGGAAAATTCACATTGTTAGAGGCAGAGAAAAGCCGAACACAATTCTATTCTGTACAATACAGTCCATAAAACAACATCATAAGCGGTCTTCGTTTCAATCACTTATATTCATTTTAGGCAACTAGAGGAAGCTTAGATCTGCCTTCAGGTTTTGCTGTTCCATGTATCCCCATCAGTTAGATCTTCCTTCACTTCCTATGTGGTTAAAGAGCAACTTTTCTTAAGTTTTGGGCAGAATGGAGAATGGTTAGAACCTTTGGGTGGTCACACTAGGGAGTGAGGGGAAATCTCAAAATACAGTCCTACCTTAGCCTAACTCATCAGAAGGCTGGTATCATGAAATTACAATAATGGCATGCTGAATTATCAAATTAATTCTTATTATGAAGATACTCAAACAAGTTAAGCACAGGCTTAAAGGGGTTGTAAGTCTTCTTGTTTGTTTACCTTAAAGTGATACTAAAGCTTCATGATTTTTTTTTTTTAAATAACAAACTTGTCATACTTACCTCCACTGTGCACTTAGTTTTGCACAGAGTGACCCCGATCCTCCTCTTCTGGGGTCCCACGGCGGCTCTACCCCACATTAGATAACCCCCTCTGGGAAGCTCTATCCCAAGGGTGTTACCTTGCGGGCGCTCTCCTGAGTCATACACTCTGCGTCCATTGGATTTGATTGACAGCAGTGGGAGCCAATGGCTGCACTGCTATCAAACAGAGTCAAACAGAATACAAATAATATCAATAAGCTGTTTTAAATTGTCATACAAATATATATTTAAAAATAAAATCTTTATTATTTTTTTGCCAAAGTTTGATTGCTGTGCCCTTGGATGGCAATCAACATCCTTGATAATTGTATAAGATATATGAAAAAAAGAAAGAATGGACTTTGAAGGCACTATTTAGAAATGTAAAAAAATATCATTTTTAATCTTTAGAAAAATACAATTTCAAAACAAGATGCCCATTGCATCTAATGAAGCTATAAAATACACAATATTAAAAAAAGATGTAAGAATATGAAACCAAGTGAAAAGACTGCAGGTAAGGGTTAGTAATAAAGGGATTTTTAATACAGCTTACCTGTAAAATCCTTTTCTTGGAGTACATCACGGGACACAGAGCAGCATATTCATTACTATGTGGGTTATATGGAGTACCTTCAGGTGATGGACACTGGCAATCTCAAACAGGAAATGCCCCCTCCCTATATAACCCCCTCCCATAGGAGGAGTACCTCAGTTTTGTAGCAAGCAGTATGCCTCCCAAAATGGTCCCCAAAAGAGGGGTGGGAGCTCTGTGTCCCGTGATGTACTCCAAGAAAAGGATTTTACAGGTAAGCTGTATTAAAAATCCCTTTTTCTTTATCGTACATCACGGGACACAGAGCAGCATATTCATTACTATGTGGGATGTCCCAAAGCAATGCTTACAATGAGGGGAGGGAGAACATCTCCAAGACAAAAGGATTTAATTTAGAGGTATACTCAAATCATAATAAATCCAACTTAGTTGAGAAAAATAATTTTAAATATTAAATTTAACTCAAAAGGGAGCCCCCGGAATCCGAGGGTCTCAAACTGCAGCCTGCAGTACTGCCTGCCCAAAGGCTGTATCAGTATTCCTTCTTACGTCCAACTGGTAGAATTTTGTAAACGTGTGGACAGAAGACCAGGTTGCCGCCTTGCAAACTTGAGCCATAGAGATCTGGTGGTGTGCTGCCCAGGAGGCGCCCATGGCCCTAGTAGAATGAGCCTTTAATGATAACGGAGGAGGCAACCCCTTCAAGCCGTAGGCCTGAGTGATTAACTGTTTAATCCACCTTGAGATGGTGGATTTTGCAGCTGCCTGTCCCTTCTTGGGCCCATCCGGTAAAATGAACAACACATCTGTTTTCCGGATCTTCTCTGTAGCTTTAAGATAGGCCTTCATGGCCTTGACAATATCCAAGGTATGCAGCAACCCTTCCTTTCTGGAAGTAGGTTTAGGAAAGAAGGATGGTAATACCAAATCCTGGTTTAGATGAAAACTGGATATAACCTTTGGTAGGAAGGAAGGATGAGGGCGGAGAACGACCTTGTCCTTGTGAAAAATAAGAATATGGTTCCTTACAGGATAAGGCTGCCAGTTCCGATACTCTTCTGGCGGAAACTATGGCAACCAAAAATACTAACTTCCTTGTCAGAAAAACCAAAGGAATTTCAGCCCAACGGCTCCAAAAGGTTGTTTCTGTAAACTTGACAGAACAAGATTTAAATCCCACGGGACAAGTGGGGATTTAACTGGAGGATTAATACGTAAGACCCCTTGAAGGAAGGTCTTAACCAGCGAAGTGGGTGGCCAGTCGGCCGCTGAAACCACACTGATCAAAGCTGAAATCTGTCCTTTTGATTGTGCTTAATGCCAAGTCCTTTATCCACTCCTGCGGAGAAAACTTAATACTCTATCGTTGGTAAACTTGCGAGAAAGCCATCGCTTGGACTCACACCAGCCTACATAGGCCTTCCAGATCCTGTAATTAATCACCTAGAGACCGGTTTCCTGGCTCTGATTAGGGGTAGAGATTACTTTCTGAGACAGACCTTACCCCTGAGAATCAGGGATTCAGCTTCCAGGCCGTCAAATTTAGATGTCCGTAAGGCAGGGTGGAGGATCGGACCTTGCGATCGCAGGTCTGGCCGTAGAGGAAGAGTCCAAGGGTCTCCCACTACCATCTTCAGGATTAGTGAATACCATGCCCTTCTGGGCCATGCTGGAGCTACCAGGATGACTGGTATGTGCTCCACCCTGATCCTGCGTAGCAGGCGGGGGTAGTAACTGGAGCGGGGGGAAAAGCATAAAGAAGTTTGAACTGATGCCAAGGGCAAACCAGCGCATCGGTTCGCAGGCCATTGGTTCCCTTGAGCGGGATATGAACCTGTCTAGCTTCTTGTAGAGTCTCGATGCCATGACATCCACGTCGGCACTCCCCATCTTTGGCAGGAGTGCTTGAAAGATTTGTGGATGTAGAGACCATTCCCCCGGCAACAGAGTCTGGCGACTTAAGAAGTCCCGCCTGAAAGTTGTCCATCCTGGAATGATATTGCCGATATGCAGGGCACATTGAGCCTCTGCCCATAGGAGAATCAAGCTCACCTCTCTCTGAGCGGCTTCTTGACTCTTGGTTCCCCCTTGGTGATTTATGTATGCCACGGCCGTGGCATTGTCCGATTGAATTCTCACCGGGAACCCCTTGCAATTTGGACGTCCAAGCCCTGAGGGCTAGTCGAGCAGCTCTGAGCTCAAGATGTTGATGGGAACTGCCTCTCTGGCTTTGCCCAAGTACCTTGGCGAGTGAACCATCCAAAATTGCTCCCCAGCCCAGTCAGGACTGGCGTCTGTGGTTACGATCTTCCAAGCCACTGGGTGAAAGACTTCCCCCTTCACTAGATTCTGAGGGTCTAACCACCAACACAGACTTTGTCGGACTCTTTGATGTGAGCGGCAAAGGGATATCCAAGGCCTGTGGCCTCCTGCTCCATGCTGACAGGATGGCTGCCTGCAGGATGCGATGTGTGGCTCTGGGCGTACGGTACCGCCTCGATGTGGCCCCATCTTGCCTAGTAAACCGCATACATAGGCGAATAGTTGGTTCCTTTTTGCTTAGAACCAGTAGGATTGATTCCTTGATGGCTTTGACTTTCCTCAGAGGTAGAAACACTCTTTGTTGTTCTGTGTCTAACCTCATGCCGAGATATTCCAACTGCCTTGTGGGCTGGAATGTTGACTTTTCTCGATTTAGGACCCAGCCGAACCTCTCGAGGTATTGGACAGTGAGGGCCACTGCTCGTTCCAAGCCAGGAGACGAGTGATCTATGACTAGGAGGTCGTCCAGGTATGCTAGGATCGTGACTCCTTGGATCCTTAGCTTGGCTAGGATTGGGGGCTAGGACCTTCGGTGAACACCCGGGGGGCCGTAGCCAACCCAAAGGGAAGCGCCACGAACTGGAAGTGACGCGAAAGCCACCATAAAGCGTAGATATCTTTGATGTGGCTGATAAATTGGAACATGAAGGTAGGCATCCTTTATGTCTATGGAAGCCATGAAGTCGTCCTTTGGAGTGTGGCAGCTGCTGACCGCACGGATTCCATCCGAAATGAGCGGACTTTAGGTATGCAATTACCATCTTTAGGTCAAAATTGGCTGACATCTCCATTGGACTTTGGGAGATGAATAGGTTGGAGTAGAAACCCAGCCCTTGTTCTAGGACTGGTACCTCTATTATACTTCCTGGGAGTGTAGGTGATTTTAATGCCGTCATTAATGCGGCTCCCTTCTCCGGATCGTTTGGAATCCTGACTCTGGAAATGAGGAGGAGGAAACCTTAGGAAGTCTATTTGTAGCCCGTGGCCACGGAAGACCGTACCCACTTGTCGGGAATGCTGGCTTCCCAAATTCTGAAAAGAGACGCAGCCTTCCCCCCACCTTTGTGGGTGGGGGCGCCCCTTCATAAGGTCGGCTTGGGGGCTGGCTTTGCTGGTTTGCGAAACCACTGCCTCTTGCCCCTAGCAGCCTGGCCCTGCGATCTGCTATTGAAGTTAAAGTTTGATCTTGCAGGAGGCCGTCGATACTGTTTGGCATTAGAGGGCCCCTGCCCAGGGGAGTGCTGTCGTTTAAACGCAGGCCCCTGAAACTTCTTCTTGGTTGGCAAAAGAGTACTTTTGCCGCTTGAAATAGTCTGAATGTATTTATCCAGGTCTTCTCCGAAGAGTCGTCCTCCATGGAAGGGAAACCCTACCAGGAGCTTCTTGCATGGGGGCTCTGCCTCCCAGCTCTTTAACCATAAGAGTCTTCTCATATGGATAAGGGATAACGATAAACGTGACGCTTGCTGGATAGAATCCTTAATCGCATCTACCGTAAAGCGTATGGCCCTAGGGACATCCGAAAATTCTTCTGCCTGCTGGGCAGGAATAAGTTTAAGCATCTGCTTAGCTTGATCCGATAATGCTTGTGCAACCCCAATCGCAGCCACAGCTGGCTGCACTACTGCCCCTGCAGTAGTGAAGGAGTTTTTAAGTAGTGCTTCCAAGCGTTTATCAACCGGATCCTTGAACACCTGTATGTTTTCTACAGGGCATGTTAAAGACTTGTTAACACATGAGATGGCTGCGTCCACCGAAGGGGTTGCCCATCTCTTGGAAAATTTATCTTCCATAGGATACAAGGCAGAGAATCTTTTAGGTGGTAAAAAGACTCTGTCTGGTTTGATCCAATCTTGGAACAAAACTTCCTCTAGCAGAGGATGGATCGGAAAAACTGCGTTGTTTTGAGGCGCCCTTAGTGAGCCCAAAGCTGAAACAGTCGATACCTGGAGATCTGGTGTTGGCAAGTTGAAAGCACTATGGACCAAGTCCGTTAAGGCTTGAACCCAACAGCTCTCCTTTTGGGAGACTGCCCCAGACTCCTCTGTATCCGAATCCTCGATCCCCGAACCTGCTTGGTCCTTGTCCAAGAGGTTTTCCAATTCTCCTGCGGAAAGGACCTCCTCCTCAGAGGGTCCATGCTCGGGCGACGGAAATCTATTCCGTTTCTTGCCCCACAGAGCCATGGTTATCATCTTTTCCATTCTTTTTTCCATCTCCTTTAATGAGGTGGACAATACCTCGTCCGTGACCATCCTAGGGTTGGACTGACCCGAGCCAGCTCCAGCCCCAGATCCCGATGGCCCCAAGGCTCCCTCTCGGGAAAGCAGCGGCATAATTTCCGAGACCTCAGACTCTCTGGGGGAATCCCCCACCTCTTGTACCCTCTGACCCTGATGCCATGGTACAATACCGAGGTACGCCCGCTAACTTGTCGGTGTTTGGAACTATAACAATTATTGTCCAAAAACCCGTTTGGGGGAAAAAATGCCTTCTCTCCCTTTGATGGATTTTCTCTTTTTTTTTTTTTTTTTTAAACCCAAGAAAGAAAAAACATTCTGTCCCCCTTAGTAGTATTGCCAAAAGACTGCTGAGATAGAAAAGAACAGCCTATTTCTAGGCTAGACAGTCTTGTGAAGACTGTAATATCTTTTTTGGCCACTGTGTGTCCTCGGCGCCCTGTGCTGCCGCTCTGGTCTCTTCCTCCTCAGTTCCAGCATAAACTGAGCTGATGGAACGAAAGGAAGGGCCGCCCCTTCCTTAAACCAACTGACCCGCCCTTCCCCCCTCAGCTAACGGCGCGAAATTGCGCTCATAAAACGGGGACGCGCGCGCGCGCCCGCCGACGGGGGGGGGGGGGGGGGGGGGGGAAGGGAGCCCACGAGGAGGCCAGCGTTTGCCTGTCATCCAGGCTAGGAGGAAGAAACCCATGCAGCATCGCCTGGAGGCTTGCAGGTAAGCACAGCTCTCTTAACACACACACACAGCCACTCAATGCTTCAATACTACTAGGGAGGTCACCTCTTATGGGGAAATAACACATGAAGCCATCCTATCATTAAGATATGTGACTTACTTTGCCAGATGCAGCGCATAACTTTAGGCATATCCCCTGTGACCCCCCAGAAAAACCTGCTAAGAACCAAGTTCCGCAAGTTTCCCCTCACTTACCTGCTCCATGCCGCAGGACTTTGCCAAGCAAGAGGCCCAATCTTCCCCCATCTCCGTGGGGCTGTCTAGACCTTCAGGCCCTGGGTTCCTATGAAGGATCCACTGTCCTGGGCCCATATAGCACTCTGGCAACAGAAACATTAGGCCCCCAAAGGTTTCTAAGTTCTGGGCCCAGGGTCCAGCTCTCTAAAAAGAGAAGCATTATGGGCTATACCCCAAGGGTTTGGGGTCCGGTTACTGACCACTTTAGCGCTGAGGCCTTTGGACAGAACCGGTTAGCTCACCTAATCCCAAGGATGCGGAGGCAAGCTAAACCATGACCAACACCTAAGACACTGGCGTAAAAACTGAGGTACTCCTCCTATGGGAGGGGGTTATATAGGGAGGGGCATTTCCTGTTTGAGATTGCCAGTGTCCATCACCTGAAGGTACTCCATATAACCCACATAGTAATGAATATGCTGCTCTGTGTCCCGTGATGTACGATAAAGAAAGTTGTTGTTGCTGTCGCTGATACGGACTAGTCAAGCCTGGGTCGACACTGTTTATTATTTTTTTGGCAATAACATGGTGTGGGTGGATTTCTGCCAGTCAGAGGTTGTATCACACCCCTCCAACCTGTGTCTTAGAAGAAGAGGGAGGTGAAGCCTCTATCAATCTACATGTAATATCCTACCCCTATTGTGTTTAGCTGGTTAGTGGACATGGAGGAGGGAGAAGGGAGTGGGCTGTCATTTACCACTGTGTATACACCCACATGTGTGACTTTATAGTAAAGGGGCTGCTCAGATGTGATAGAGGGGAAATGCTCAGCATACAAACTCACTGAAAACTGAGCATGTGCAGAGCTGCCAACACTGCTCTGCAAAATCCCTAGATGCAGGGGAGGGCTGGCAGCCTTAGGCCTGGGGGGCAAGTCAAGTGGCCCATTGAACCGCCGAATCAGCTCACCATCCATGGCCCATCTGGTTTTTCAATGCAACCTCACCAGTGCCCATCAGTGCAGCCAACTCCAGTGCCCATCAATGCAGCCTGATCACTGGGACAGGTTACATGGGGTGTATGGGGGAGGGGGGATGGGGGTCAGCTAGGGGTGCCAGGGTCTCTCACCTGAGTGATCTCAGCTTAGCGGGTCCTTGCACGCCACAGGGGGGGGGGTAATGCTCCTGGTCCTGGGGTCAAGTTACAGCCAGCGCCCAGCCCTGCGTCCCTACTACCTGGCATGCTCTGCCTCTGTCTGCTTCCAAGAATCCAGTCCCAGGGAGTTGTAGTTTCCTCTGCGCTGTTCTGTTTTCCTACCACCGGGAGCTTGAGCGTGGACTACAACTCCTAGAATGCAACAGCTAGTGGTCAGCCCGACTTCCAAGACCAGAATAAAAAATAAAATGGTAGCGGGCATTTTGAACATAAGTTAGGGTGGCCTGGGAGGCAATAGCCACCCTGCCCCCTGGCCCAGCCCTCCCCTGCCTAGATGCATTGGAGACATGAATGGAAGGGGTGATAGAGAGCAGCAGGATCAAGCAGGTTTTTTCAGATTACAGAGAAGGAATCTCATAGTGACTGAGTGAGTATTAACAGCATGTAATACACCATTTATTGATCATTTTTATGAAGTGGGTTAAGTGACACTTTAAGACTACCTCAGCAGTGTTTACAATAATTTTCTACCAAGGCCAATGTTACAGTGACTACAGACTCTATACAGATGATGGGTTAGCCCAACTTAGTAGGAATAATAACACACCTTTTTTTTTTAACCCAATCATATCTATAAAAAAAAAAAAGCATTTGGCTAGAGATAAACGTTAAGATTCCACCTAACATGCAGATTGCAATTATTACAAATCCTTGGGATCCCCAAATAATTGTGCACATTTTCAGCCATTAAAATTATTTGCATCAATAACACATTATTACCATTAAACTCTTTACAATATACAAAAATAACACAAACATGTTCAGATTTCATTGTTACAGAAGTTGATGCAATTAGTCTATTTCTAGCAGTAATTATAGAATATTAATCTTGTTATGTTATGTTTATCATAATATGAGGTGATCCACAGTTCATTGTATATTACCAGGATGTGTTATGTGGGGGAGGGGTGGATTTCTCACTTTTTATACTGTGGATCACCTCATATTATGATAAACATAACATAACATATGATAAACATGTCATTCATGTCACTCAAAGCAAGGAGAGAGGAAAGGACTTTTTATTTAGACAGGTTTTTATCTGGAAGTCTGTTAATTTTCACTGAACAATAAAAGAGGATTGCTCAGAGCTGGATTAACTCTGTGTGGCAAGACTGGGCACAGATGATAGGAAATCTTATACTCTACATTGCGACATAAAAAATAAAAAAAACTATTTTGGGTTTACATCCACTTTAACTTCTCTACAACTCACATGTCGGAGATTTTCAGCCTCAGGGGATCCTTTTCCTTGAGGCATAAGCAGCAGAGGTCGATGTTGTGGTGCGATGCCAGCAATAACTCCAGAACTGTGATCCCGTGTGTTAAAGTGCACAGTCTTCACCTGTCAAAATCCGGGTAAAACTCATGAGATCATCATCCTGGCAAAACAGATTACAGAACGGCGGCACTGAAAAAAATCTGTGCATTAAAATTGCTGACCTCTTTCTTGAAGATGCTGCTTGCTTGGCTGTCCCTGGCTTACCATGTCCTCGACCCAGAACAGAACATAAACTCAAAAATCCTGATCGGCAGGCTTGTTCCAGGCTAGTGACTTGCAGAATATTGAAGCCATTGTAGCAGCATTATGCACAGGCAACTAGATATGTGCCCTGACAAAAAATGTGTTTGTTTTTGTTTGTATTTGTTTTTTTTGCTTTGTTTTCGTAAATTCGAAAATTCAGAAATTCGATAATTCAGAATTTGGAAATCTGAAAATTTGGATTTTAAAATTTCTGAATTATCGAATTCCAAACTTTCAAATTTCTGAATTTCAAATATCGAATTTTCGAAAATTCAGAAGTTTGAAAATCCAAAAAAAGAAAGAAAATCTTAAAAATTTGAAATACCAATTACCAATTATATTACAGTTATTGGAATTCCCTTTCAAATTTGTCTGTTTGTGAACGTAACAAATACAAATTTATCTGAAGTTATGAATTATCAGAAATAATGAATGCCACATCTGAACAAATGGAATGGAACACATTAATAATAATAATAAAAAGTTTTTATTATTATTATTGTTATTTATTATTATTAAATTGTTACATTACATTCATTTATATTCTGCATTCGTTATTTCAGATAATTTGTAACTTCAGATAAATTCGTGCTCGTTGCGTTCACAAACAGCCAAATTTGAAAGGAAATTCCAATACCTATAATTTAATCGTTAAGTTATTATTAGTTAGTTATTATTTCAGATTTTGGAGTTTTCGAATCTTCATTCTTTTGAATTTTCAGATTTTTATTCTTATTTTCGGATTTTCCGAAATTTTCGAATTTCCGAAATATCGAATTTCCGAAATTCTAAATTTCCGAAATTTCCGAAATTTCAAATTTCCGAAATTTCGAATTTCTGAAATTTTCCAATTCCAAAATTTCTCCAATTTCTGAATTTCTCCAACTTCTGAATTTCCAATATTTGAAATTTCCAATTTTTGCAATTTCCAATTTTTGCAATTTCCAACTTCTGCAATTTCCACTTTCTAAAATTTCCAATTTCAGAAAATTTCCAATTTTCAAATTTACGAAATTTCCAATTTATGAATTTTAAAAATTACAAAATTACAAAATCCTGAATTTTCCCAAAATTTCCTTACATCACATTGCACCCCCTTACCTTGGGCCAGATTCACAGCAGAGATACGACGGCGTATGTCCTGATACGCTGTCATATCTCTGTGTTACGGCCGTCCTAACTATGCGACTGATTCATAGAATCAGTTACGCATAGCTAGCCCTAAGATCCGACAGGTGTAATTGAATTACACTGTTGGATCTTAGACCCCATTCACACCTAGGCGTTTTTACGCCTGTAGCGCTACGCCGCTGCCGCCAGAGGGCTGAAATCAGATGTCCCTCTATGGAGATGGTTCACATCTCCACGCCGAACGCCGGACGCCTGTCGCCTGCCGCGTGAAAAAAGGTCCCGGACCTTTTTTTCAGGCGTCTTCGAGCGTTCGGCTAGGAGATGGGAATCATCTCCATAGAGGGGGTCATCTTGGGGCACATCTAGGCGGACAATACCGGCGTTTTGTCGCCGCAAATCGCGGTACAAAACGCCGCTATTTTTACCGCGATTTGCGGCGACAAAACGCCGCGATTTCGTCCGTCTAGATGTGAATGCAGCCTAAAGGATGCAATTCTAGGCCGGCCGCTAGGTGGCGAGGCCATTGCGGTCGGCGTAGAATATGCAAATGACTAGTTATGACGATCCACGAAGATCCGCGCGTTCGTCGCAATCCCGTACGTCGTCGCTAGTCATTTTTACCCCTCGCAAAGTTACACCTGCTTTAACATGGCTTATCTTTAGATCAGCCATGTTAAAGTATGGCCGTCATTCCCGCGTCGAATTTCGGAAAAAAATTTTTTGCGTAAGACGTCTGGGAATACAGAACGCCGTAGCGCACGTCGCATTTCAAAAAACGTCGGGGCGCCGTAATTTCGCGCAATGCACGTCGGGAAATTTCCTAACGGAGCATGCGCAGAACGTTCGGCGCGGGAACGCGCCTAATTTAAATGGTGCCCGCCCCATTTGAATTGGGCGGGCTTGCGCAAGCGCATTTACGTTACACCGTCACAAGTTTACAGGTAGAAGTTTTGAGAATCAGGCACTTACACTGTAAACCTGCGGCGGTGTAACATAAATCAGATACGTTGCGCCGCGGGGGAGCAACGTAATTGTATCTGAATCTGGCCCCATGTGCTTATGCTGGGGAGGAGCTGGGGGCAGTGTTGCAAAACAGAAAGTGCAGGGTCTGGTGCCAACTGCTGAGACAAGGGGAGCTGGTGCAGTTGCACTCTGCAAGTGCAGTTGTTGCAGAGCTTAGTAAATGAGGTAAAGCTTCACTTTGCAAAGAATACCCAATCACGTGCAAGGAAAATCGGAAAAAAAGGCATTTGGATGATGGAAGTCAGCAGAGCTTCTGCTCATTTACTAAGTTCTAAGCAACCCCTTAGTAAATGATTTTGAAACCTAGCACCATGCACACAAATTTTGGAGTAGCAGCTTGGGTTATATATTTTGTATTCACATTTTCACGCTTTTTGTTGGTCATTACATATAGCCAGTACTCACAGCTCTGGATTTAGGTATGGTGACTTCACTGCTCCTGATGAATCCACTTTGTGGAGAGGATAGTGTGTGGGGCAACGGCTCTGTTCCTGTCACATTTTGGTGAGGGACGAAATCTCTGTTGGTTATTGATGTGTAATTGTTCCTCAGCATTAACCTAAGAAAGAAATGAGAAGGAACTTTAGCATGTTTAGCAAGGTATCAAGTTTGATCCAATAAAATGTACACTATGGCCCGGATTCACGTAGCACTTACGATATACGCCGCGTAAGTGTAACTATGCGCCGTCGTATCTGTGCGCAGTGCCCACAGAACTAGATACGCGTGGCGCATTAATATACGCGGTTTACGTAAGTCGTACGTCCGGCGTAAAGTTATGTCTCATAAAGCAGGTGTAAGTCAGCAGCATCAATGCAAATGGCTGCACCAGGGAACACAGCCGTCGTTATTTACGTTGTTTACGTAGTACGTGAATAGGGCTGGGCGTAGGTTACGTTCACGTCGTAGGCAGTGATTCGACGTATCTTAGGCGTTCGATCCGACGTGATTCTGAGCATGTGCACTGGGATACGTCCATGGGCCGGCGCATGCGCCGTTCGGTTTTCGTATCTTGATGGCGCTCGGCCCATCATTTACATGGGGTCACGCCTCATTAGCATGGCTCACGCCCACTACCACTTACGAACGAGTTACGCCGAGGGAACCCAGCGTAGATTTGGGGGCAAGTGCTTTGTGAATACTGTGCTCGCCGCTCCGCGCTACGTCGGCGTAGCGTATATTTGATACGCTACGCCGGCATAACTATGCGCCAAGGTATGTGAATCCGGGCCAATATTACCAAAAGTATTGGGACACCTGCCTTTACACTCACATGAACTTTAATGACATCCCAGTCTTAGTCCGTAAGGTTCAATGTTGAGTTGGCCCACCCTTTGCAGCTATAACAGCTTCCACTCTTCTGGGAAGGCTGTCCATGAGGTTTAGGAGTGTGTCTATGGGAATGTTTGACCATTCTTCCAGAAGCGCATTTGTGAGGTCAGGTACTGAAGTGGACGAGAAGCCCTGGCTTTTCTATTGCAGATTTACTGTCAATACTAGACAGTGAAAGGAGAAGCAGCAGCAGCAGTAGTTTATGCTCATCTCATGGTTCTCTGCTCTCTCTAGCTATCACCATGCTATTTGCAGTGCAACATACATGAATGGCTCCTTGTGCTGCTTCTACCCTTGTGGGCTCTTGTCGGGACTTGGATCACCTGCTGGTGGAACCGTGGTTCCCTGTGCAGAGGGTTGTAGTTCACGTGTTCACCAGCAGGTGTCTCCCAGCAGCCCTCAATAATTAGTTTCCACCTGATGCTGGCTGCTGGGAAGGTATTTAGCCCCTCCACTGGGAAGGTATTTAGCCCCCCCCCCCCACACACACACTGGTGCCTCTTGCTTCAGTGTCTTGCTGCTTTCTAACTCTGTTTGCCATATATCTGATCTAGTTCTTGCATACATGTATACAGCAGTCAGCAGACCTCAGTAATCAGTTTCCACCTGATGTGTTTTGCTGCTGCCTGATACTGTTTGCCATAGATCTAATCTTGTTCCCACATACACACAGTATATATTCTCATAAATATTGCTTTAGCTGGAAAAATGTCTGTCTCCATTGTGGCTAAACAACATTTTACTGAAAGCTTACCCCATAGCTGGGTTATCTTTCCGGTCCAAGTTGGGTGAATAATATACAGCCGGTCGGAAGTTTGATTGGTACCCTGTGCTGCGGTGGGTAAGAATCCCAGGATGGTGGACACCACCTGGAACAAACTGTGGGTGACCTGCGTGAGACCAATTTGAGGTTACTGAAGGAGTCAACATCAACAAGGAGACATGCATTGTATATCTGTGATCTCATTACATTCCTTTAGTAACCAACATATAGAATGTTATAGATGGTGTTATAGAGGGGTTGCTCAATTAATCCACAGAAATTAGTGTTGATGGGGGGAATCTCTCCCACAGCACTATTGTGTTCTGCCGGTGGGAAGCCTTCCTTGCTGGCAGAACACGAGTACTGCTGGCGGCTATAGCCACCTTCAGTAATCACACGCAAAAAATCTGACAGGCTGGTTGTACTGAAGTCGATTGATGGATCAACTTCAGTGTAACCAGTCTGTTCATGGATGGATCTGAATTCAATCTATCTATGGCTGGCTTTATACAGGTTCTGTATCTAAATAAGCTAGGGGTGGCCGTAAAAATGCTCATAAAAACAACCCCGTGCTTCACTGTGGCGGCATATCGATCGAGTGATCCTTTTTATAAGGGAGACTCGATCGATGACGTCAGTCCTACAGCCACACCCCCCTACAGTTGTAAACACACACTAGGTGAACACTAACTCCTACAGCGCCCCCTGTGGTTAACTCCCAAACTGCAACTGTCATTTTCACAATAAACAATGCAATTTAAATGCATTTTTTGCTGTAACAATGACAATGGTCCCAAAAATGTGTCAAAATTGTCCGAAGTGTCCGCCATAATGTCGCAGTCACGAAAAAAATCGCTGATCGCCGCCAATAGTAGTAAAAAAAAAAAAAAATTAATAAAAATGCAATAAAACTATCCCCTATTTTGTAAACGCTATAAATTTTGCGCAAACCAATCGATAAACGCTTATTGCGATATTTTTTTACCAAAAATAGGTAGAAGAATACGTATCGGCCTAAACTGAGGAAAAAAAAAATGTTATATATGTTTTTGGGGAATATTTATTATAGCAAAAAGTAAAAAATATTGAATTATTTTCAAAATTGTCGCTCTATTTTTGTTTATAGTGCAAAAAATAAAAACCGCAGAGGTGATCAAATACCACCAAAAGAAAGCTCTATTTGTGGGGAAAAAAGGACGCCAATTTTGTTTGGGAGCCACGTCGCACGACCGCGCAATTGTCTGTTAAAGCGACACAGTGCCGAATCGCAAAACCTGGCCTGGGCATTTAGCTGCAAAATGGTCCAGGGCTTAAGTGGTTAAGGATGCAATTCTAGGCCGGCCGCTAGGTGGCGAGGCCCTTGCGGTCAGCGTAGAATATGCAAATGACTAGTTACGGCGATTCCCGAACGTCCGCGCTGCCCGTCGATCTAACTTTATGTCGTTTCCGTCGAGTTACGCCACGTAAAATTAGGGCTGAGCCCTAGTTGTTCTAAGCCATGTTAAGTATGGCCGTTGTTCCCGCGTCGAAATTTAAAAAACCACGTCGTTTGCGTAAGTCGTCCGTGAATGGCGCTGGACGCCATTTACGTTAACGTCTAAACAAATTACGTCCGTGCGACGTCATTTAGCGCAATGCACGTCGGGTAAATTACCCGACGGAGCATGCGCAGTACGTTCGGCGCGGGAACGCACCTAATTTAAATGGTGCCCGCCCCCATTTGAATTAGGCGGGCTTGTGCCGAGCGGATTTACGTTACACCGCCGCAAGTTTACAGGTAAGAGCTTTGTGAATCAGGCACTTACACTGTAAACCTGCGGCGGTGTAACGTAAATCACATACGTTACGCTGCCGTGGAGCAACGTAATTGTATCTTTATCTGGCCCATAGTTACTAAAAAGCCTTGAAAAACAAACTTCTTTACTCTTTATTTACTACATCCTCCCAGCCAGTTACCCGCACTATGTTATCTCTCACCATGAGCGCTGTTGTAGTTGGTACAATAGAAGTTCAGAGGGTCACAGCTTCCTCCAGAACTGCCCCGAATCCCTGGAGACGAATTTCCTATTGGAATCGGCCCCATTGTAGTGACAGGCTTGAATAAAAATGCTCTGCTGGGTTTATGAACACAGAATGCCTTTGCAGAAAGTCAAACTTCCGTAACCTGGCTACAGTCAGCATAGCAACAGACAACATCAGCTGTTCCCTGTTCAACCACTAGAGGCCAAATTCTGCTTTCCCGTCTCCACTGTAGACTGGATCTATTCTCTAAACTTAACCACTTCAGCTCCGGAAGGTTTATGATGCCCCTTCATGACCAGGCCATTTTTTGCCATACGGCACAGCGTTATTTTAGCTGACAATTGCGCGATCATGCGACACTGTACCCAAATACAATCCCCCCCCCCCCCCCCACAAATGGTGCTTTCTTTTGGTGGTATTTGATCACCTAGGCAGTTTTTATTTTTTGCGCTATGAACAAAAAGCATACAATTTTGAAAAAAAACAAAAAAAACGATCTTTCTTACTTTCTGCTATAAAAAATATCTAATAAAATAAATGTATAAAAAATGTATTCTATGGGGCAGATCCACAAAGATCTGCCCCGGCGCACCGTTCCGAGATACGCTACGCCGCTGTACCTTACCTGGCTTTAAATCGAATCCATAAAGAATTTGCGCCGTAAGTACGACGGGGTAGTGTATCTCAGCGGCGTACGGCGTGGAATTCAAATTGGCGATTAGGGGGCGTGTTTCATTTAAATGAAGCAGTCCCCGCGCCGAATGAACTGCGCATGCGCCGTCCCTAAATTTCCCCGCCGTGCATTGCGCTAATGACGTCGCAAGGACGTAATTTTTTTTAACATAGACGTGAATTACGTCCATCCCGATTCACGGACGACTTACGCAAAAAAAATTTAAAAATAAACGCGGGGAACGACGGCCATACTTAACATGGCAAGTCTAACGATACGCCGCAAAACAGCAGCTTTAACTATACGCTGGAAAAAGCCGACTAGATGACGACGTAAGAGAATGCGACGGCCGCGCTTACGTTCGTGGATCGTCGGAAATAGCTAATTGCATACACGACGCGGAAAACGACGAGAGCTCCACCCAGCGGATCCAACGTATTGCATCTAAGATCCAAAGGCGTACAAAGCCGTACGCCTGTCGGATCTAACCCAGATGCCGTCGTATCTTGGTTTGAGGATTCAAACCAAAGATACGACGCGGGAAATTTGAAAGTACGCCGGCGTATCAGTAGATACGCCGGCGTACTCTCTCTGTGGATCTGCCCCTATCACTTTAGGCCAAAATGTATTCTGCTACATATTTTTGGTAAAAAAAATCCCAACAAGTGACACTAATACAGTGCTAAAAATATGCACTGTCACTGTACTAATGACCCAGGCTGGGAAGGGGTTAGCAGCAGGGGCGGTTAAATGTCTTCCTAGGGAGTGCTTAGCAACTGGGGGAGGTGCTTGTACTGTGGGAAGGCAGAGATCTGTGTTCCTGCTTAGCAGAAACACAGGATCACTCACCCCCTCCCCTACTGACAGAATGGATATCTGCCTTGTTTACATAGACAAACCGCTATTCTGCTTCTCTCGGGAATTATCGGTGGTTGCCCCGACAGCCACTAGAGTCTGTGCCAGAACCGCTGATTGGCTCCTCCTGTGTCCAATCGCAGCAGGAGCGGGTCGCCAGCGACACGCTTGTGTGCGCCCAGACCCGGAAGTACAAAATCACGTACAGGTACATGATTTTGCACAGGAGAGCCACTATATATGGACAGTATATGGTGGGCAAGCGTCTAAAAATGGATCTTCAGGCCAGACCTATAGATACACTATATTGTCCAAAAGTATTGGGACACCTGGTTTTACACATACATGAACTTGGCATCCCAGTCTTAGTCTGTAGGTTCAATATTGAGTTGGCCCACACTTCGTAGCTATAAATCTCTGGGAAGGCTGTCCAACAAGGTTTAGGAGTGTGTCTATGGGAATGTTTGACCATTCCTCCAGAAGCACATTGTGAGGTCAGGCACTGATGTGGACGAGAAGGCCTGGCTCGCAGTCTCTGCTCTAATTCACCCAAAGGTGTTCTATCGGGTTGAGGTCAGGACTCTGTGTAGGCCACTCAAGTTACTCCACCCCAAACTCGCTCATCCATGTCTTCACAGACCTTGCTTTGTGCACGGCTCCAAATCATTGGAACACCGGCAACCAATAAGAGTCCAGTGCACTCTGAAAACTAACCAAGAAAATGCTGCCTTTGAGGCAACGACAACATTTTTTTTTTCTCATCAGCCGATGTGCTGTGAAAACGGCAAAATCTTCCTGTACCGACTGTATTCGGTAGCCGGTGTTGTGTCCAAACACCAATTCGTCCAAATCAGCAATTACTGATGGTTTAAAGAAAGCGGAAGTTACGTGGTTCGATTTTCTGCTGAGTTGTCTATTTTGTCAGGACTCCTGGAATCCATCTGCCCTAAGCGCAGGAATGCAGGCAGTGGGTGTGTTTAGCTGAGAAACCCCATGAGACTCCTGGGTTATATGATATCAGTTAGGAGAGAAACCAGGAAGCAACTTAAAGGGTTTGTAAAGGAAATTTTGTTTTTATCTTAATAGCTTCCTTTACCTTAATGCAGTGCTGTTTTCATGTCCTCATTGTTTGTTTTTGCTCTCAAGTTGCTGTAATTCTTCTCTGATCCCCACACTTCCTGGTTGTCTGTTTCCTGATGACCACAGTACTAGGAGCTTTCTCTCTGTGGTCACTAATCTAAAACCCCACAGCACCAATTTCGTTTTCCAAACCATCACTGCCCTGTATTGGCTCTGTACATCACAGAAGCAGGAAACAACATGCAAAAACGAAACTAGAAACTGCAGGTACATTATATGATTGATTTTTATATATTTTTAAAAGGAATCAGTTAACTATTATGTCTCTATACCCTGTAAACAGTCATTTCAGCAAAAAAAAAAAAATATTCCTTTACAACTCCTTTAACCACTTCCATACAGGGCACTTACACACCTTCCTGCCCAAGCCATTTTTCAGCATTCAGCACTGTCGCAATTTGAATGACAATTGCGCGGTCATGCTACACTGTACCCAAATTACATTTTTATAATTTTGTTCCCACAAATAGAGCTTTCTTTTGGTGGTATTTGATCAGCTCTGCGTTTTTTATTTTTTGCAGAACAATTAAAAAAAGCCTGAAAATTTTGGAAAAAAATTACGGTTTAATTTTTTTTGTAAATAAGTAAGTTTTCTTCTTCAATTATGGGCACCGATAGGCGGCACTGGTATGCTGCTGCACTGATGGGCATTCATAGGCGGCACTGATGGGCACTCATAGGCAGCACTGGGCACTCTTTGGCAGCACTGATGGGCACTCATGGGTGGCACAGATGGGCACTAAGAGGTGGCACTGATGGACACTGAGGGGTGGCACTGATGGCATTGCTGGGCATCATTTGAGCCAGTGCCCATGTTGCCAGTCAGTGCCCATTTGTGGGCATTGATTGTGTTATTTTTTTTTATTGGTGTTTTTTTTTTTTGCTCTATTGAGCACCGGGGGGCCGATCCACATACATCTGCGCCGGGCGCAGCGTATGTAAGATACGCTACGCCGCTGTAACTTACTTTGCTTTAGTTTGAATCCTGAAAGAATATCGCGGCGCAGTGTATCTCTCGCGGCGTAAGGGCGCAGAATTAAAATTCGGCGGGTAGGGGGCGTGTTTCATTTAAATACTTAACATTGAGTACGCCACCATATAGCAGCTTTAACTATACGCCGGAAAAAGCCGAACAGAAACGACGTAAAAAAATGCGACGGCCGGACGTACGTTCGTGGATCGTCGGAAAAAGCTAATTTGCATACTCGACGCGGATTACGACGGGAACGCCACCTAGCGGACGCCGGAAAATTGCATCTTAGATGAGACGGAGTACGAAGACGTACGCCTGTCGGATCTAGCCGAGATGCCGTCGTATTTTGTTTTGAAGATTCAAAACAAAGATACGACGCGGGAATTTTGAAATTACGCCGGCGTATCAGTAGATACGCCGGCGTAATTTCTTTGTGGATCTGCCCCTTAATGTGTATCTAAACCCAACAACAAACATGTAATATACTGCAGCTTACCAGTTAGATGTGGTGGCTGTAAGTGTTGGAACAGTGTTGTCACCCTAGGACAGGAAGTGTGTTAGGACTACAGAACGCCTCTCCTCATTTTCATAACATAGGGGGAATTGTTTTGTAGTTAACTGGTCAGTGCTGATAACACTGCTTGAGGTTTCAGTGGTGCATATGACATGGCTGTACTTCTAACAAGTTTTTATTTGCATTTATTGACAGATTGAAGAAAACACTTTCAGTGATATATTTAAAAGGCCAAAAGAATACAGTTATTAGTTAATTGTTATATTAAAGTCTTGTTTTTTTTTTTAAATAACAAACATGTTATACTTACCTGCTCTGTTGCAGTGGATTTGCACAAAGCAGCCCTGAGCCTCCTCTTCTCTGGTCCCTCGTCGGTACTCCTGGCCCCGCCCTCCCGCAGCTTGCTATGGGGGCACCTGAGCCAAGCCACAGCTCCTTGTGTCCATTCAGACACGGAGCTGCGCTTCAGCCCCTGCCCCCTCTCTCTCCTCATTGGCTAACTGACTTTGATGGACAGTAGCTAGAGCCAATGGCGCCGCAGCTGTGTCTCAGCCAATCAGGAGGGAGAGCCCCGGACGGCCGAGGCATTTGTGCACATCGCTGAATCGAGATGCACACAGAAGGTCTTTTATCTCAATGCAAATCTTCTGCCTTTACAATCACTTTAAGGTTTACACACTTTACACACTCTTTAGTGGTATTAAACTGTGTTTTAGTTTTTTTATTGGGCCCCAGGTGGCTGATGCTATATTGTGCTAGTATGCATCACATATTAGACAGACCTACCCATCACACAAAGCCCTCCAGCGCTAAACTGTCACTGCTTCTGGCACTTCCATTTTCGCCCAGTCTTTCTTTACGGCTTCCTGCCCTCTGGCCGCTTGAACGGCCAGGCCGTTATGATGTCATGCACACAGAAGTCTCCATCATGGCACGCTGATCTCTGTAATTATGGCACAGGCAGTGTGCTGTGAATGCATAGAGAACTGCGCATGCACAAGTGATGCCATGGGCCAGAGCTGACAATCAAATCCTCAAAATGGTGCAGATATCAAAGGTTTCACAGGCACTTATAAGTCAAATATTTTATATGCTTTAATATACAGTATATGCTATTGGTTGAACTGGATGGACTTGTGTCTTTTTTCAACCAGACTAACTATATGGAAAAGTTCCAAAGTGGGGTTTAACCACTTCCCGACCGCCGCATGTATATGTACGTCCACAGAATGGCACGTACAGGCAAATGGGCGTACAGGTACGTCCTTGCCTTCTAGCGGGTCGGATCGGGACCCCCCCCTGCTACATGCGGCGGTCGGATTCCCGCGGGGAGTGATCCGGGACGACGGCGCGGCTATTCGTTTATAGCCGCTCCGTCGCGATCGCTCCCCGGAGCTGAAGAACGGGGAGAGCCGTATGTAAACACGGCTTCCCCGTGCTTCACTGTGGCGGCTGCATCGATCGAGTGATCCCTTATATAGGGAGACTCGATCGATGACGTCAGTCCTACAGCCACACCCCCCTACAGTTGTAAACACACACTAGGTGAACACTAACTCCTACAGCGCCCCCTAAACAATGTAATTTAAATGCATTTTTTGCTGTGAAAATGACAATGGTCCCAAAAATGTGTCAAAATTGTCCGAAGTGTCCGCCATAATGTCGCAGTCACGAAAAAAATCGCTGATCGCCGCCATTAATAGTAAAAAAAAAAAAATTAATAAAAATACAATAAAACTATCCCCTATTTTGTAAACGCTATACATTTTGCACAAACCAATAGATAAACGCTTATTGCGATTTTTTTTACCAAAAAATAGGTAGAAGAATACGTATCGCCCTAAACTGAGGAAAAAAAAAATTATATATGTTTTTGGGGGATATTTATTATAGCAAAAAGTAAAAAATATAGAATTTTTTTCAAAATTGTCGCTCTATTTTTGTTTTATAGCGCAAAAAAATAAAAACCGCAGAGGTGATCAAGTACCACCAAAAGAAAGCTCTATTTGTGGGGAAAAAAGGACGCCAATTTTGTTTGGGAGCCACGTCGCACGACCGCGCAATTGTCTGTTAAAGCGACGCAGTGCCGAATTGTAAAACCTGGCCTGGGCATTTAGCTGCCTAACGGTCCGGGGCTTAAGTGGTTAATACCGCTTTAAGTGTTTTACTGTGAAAGGCAGTAATGTGAGTTGTATCTTTCTAAACCACAACACACAGGTCTAGATAGAACCCAAAACTTATTTTTTTGCTTTTACGGCTCTTTTAAACTTGCATCAGCCCTCTGTGAATCACTTTTCAGAGAGTGTTTGACAGATGGTGACAGGTGGTGAGGAAGTGTTATAATGCCTCCTGGCTGCCGTTTTTCACCCCTAAAAGCCCACACCACTGCAATTGCATACGGTTGTGGCCCCGCCCTATTCACTTGAATTAGCTGTGTTTGGCAGATGGTACTGCACACTGACAGTGACAGCGGGAATCATTTTTTGTTTCATGGCCACGGTATGTGTACACAAGAAAAAACAAAGACACGGCATGTGTACACAAACAAAAACAAAGACACGGCATGTGTACACAAACAAAAACAAAGACACGGCATGTGTACACAAGAAAAAACAAAGACACGGCATGTGTACACAAACAAAAACAAAGACACGGCATGTGTACACAAACAAAAACAAAGACACGGCATGTGTACACAAGAAAAAACAAAGACACGGCATGTGTACACAAACAAAAACAAAGACATGGCATGTGTACACAAACAAAAACAAAGACACTGCATGTTTACACCCCTTACTGCTGCCTTTGTGGCTTTGGGAAGAGGCGGGGTAAAAATGCGTCTCAACCACCTGTTTTTACCTCGCTCCCCTACCTCCAACTGCAAACTATGCCTTACATAGCTAGGATGATGAAGCAAATTTGAAAATATAAAACTATACTTTTTTTTGTTGCATTCTCTGGTAGTTGTCATGAAGAACCCAGCTTCTATACATCTTTATTTTTAACCTCAAGCCATCTTTCAAACATAGGAAACATCTGGGTTCTGTGTGTCAAACAAGACATACCAGCAGAGTGAAAGTTTGCAATTTGTGAATGACTTTTAGAACACAAATGTTGACATTAAAAACAGCAGGGAGTATTTATTTATGCCGCCTCTATGGTAAGAAAAAAAACTTCCACCTGTAGTTCCTGAAGATCATTTTTATCAATACAGTATTAGGAAACGTATTCTTAATAAAATAGTACACATGCAATAATCATATTTGTTGCTTTTCCACTTCATTTCAGAAATGAATGCACCACAACCTCCCCTATAATCTCTTATATACATAGCTTAGTCCACACGATTAGCAACTGCAGTAAATACAGATTTCTGGAAATGTAATAAGTCCAGATTCTCACGCTAGTCACACAATCTGATTTCTAAAAATGTAAATCTGGATTTGTGATAAATATAATAGCTTGTGTGTCATATGAATTGTCAGACATCCTCAATGCTGGCTTCACACTTGTGGGATGCAGGAAACCCTGAGATTCTTGTGTAGGTTCCCACATCGCACCTGAATCGCAGGCGAATCACACTGACATCTGCAAACCGCTGCGGGTGTCAAAGTAAACTTAACCACTAACCGACCGCCCACCGCCGTTTTACGTCGGCAAGTTGGCTCGGCTGGGCGAGAGCACGTAGTATAACGTCCTCTCTCCCAGCCGCCACTAGGGGCGCGCGCCGCCCCCCGCTCCCGTGCGTGTGCCCGGCGGGCGCGATCGCCGCCGGGCACACGCGATCGCTCGTTACAGAGCGGGGACCGGGAGCTGCGTGTGTAAACACACAGCTCTCGGTCCTGTCAGGGGGGGAAATGCTGATCTTCGGTTCATACAATGTATGAACCGAGGATCAGTGTTTCCCCTAGTGAGGCCCCCCCCCCCCACAGTAAGAACACACCCAGGCATACTTAACCCCTTCCCCGCCCCCTAGTGTTAACCCCTTTACTGCCAGTGGCATTTTTATAGTAATCCAATGCATTTTTATAGCACTGATCGCTATAAAAATGCCAATGGTCCCAAAAATGTGTCAAAAGTGTCCGAAGTGTCCGCCATAATGTCGCAATACCGAAAAAAAAATCGCTGATTGCTGCCATTACTAGTAAAAAAAATATAATAAAAATGACATAAAAATAACCCCTATTTTGTAAACGCTATAACTTTTGCGCAAACCAATCAATAAACGCTTATTGCGATTTTTTTTAACGAAAAATATGTAGAAGAAAACGTATCGGCCTAAACTGAGGAAAAAAAATGTTTTTTTTATATATTTTTGGGGGATATTTATTACAGCAAAATGTAAAAAATATTCTTTTTTTTTCAAAATTGTCTCTCTATTTTTGTTTATAGCACAAAAACTAAAAACCGCAGAGGTGATCAAATACCACCAAAAGAAAGCTCTATTTGTGGGAAAAAAAAGGACGCCAATTTTGTTTGGGAGCCACGTCGCACGACCACGCAATTGTCTGTTAAAGCGACGCAGTCCCGAATCGCAAAAAGTACTCTGGTCTTTGGGCAGCAATATGGTCCGGGGGTTAAGTAGTTAATGACACCCCCAAATCGGTTCACAGACCGCAGTGCAAACTGTGAAATAAGACAGGAATCAAATCACATGGGTGTGAACAACCAAAAAAAGGGTCCTGCACCATTTTGTGTGTAAATGCGATTTCAGCCATACAGTTTGTATGGCTGAATTTGCATCGCACAGACATCACATGTGATGTGCACAGCCATGCAGTGCGAATCAAATGCGATGTCTTTGATCACACCAGTGTGAACCCAGCCTTAAGCGGTAGTAAAGCACGCTTTGTGAATATTTCCTACAGGCACGTTTATAATAAAGCTTACCTGAAGATAAAAAAAATATCTCCGAAGCGTGTCCCGTTTAGAAGATATTCATGCTTTTGGCAGCCTGTGATGTCATCGGCACCCGTGCCATTCCTTCAGAGTGCTGTGCCGTGGCCGTGACTCCTGCGCACATGTGTGGGAGTGACGTTATCGCGGCTCAGCCGTTCAAAGTGCCAAAGCCTGCAAACTCTGAAGGAAGACCGGGTGAAGATGGAAGCCCTGTCAGCAGTGACAGCGCACCGCTGGAGGGCTTCCTTCTAAAGTAGGTATGTCATAATGTGCTAGTATGTGATGCATACTAGCACATTATGTAATTGCCTTGCAGATAGATTTTTTTTTTTAATGCTGTGGTTTACTACCTCTTTAATGTTGGGTGTAATGTTATAAATACTGGAAAATGTCCATTGTTTGAGCTTATAGTTAGATGGGGAATATTCTCTGTTGGGTAACAGAACTGTGCAGCTGCATGGAACACTCAGACTGTGCGCTGTAACTGCTGAAAGGTCTGTTCATGTATGACCAACAGGAGCTTGTATCAGATGACAGTCCTTTATAGGGACAGCCAGTTCAGTGAGAACTGATACAGAATTTAGTGTAAGTCACTGAGACTCTTTGAAGAGATAATCCAGGTCTGGCTGCCTGAGACGTTGCTCCATTTCCCGATTCTTGGCATATTCCTGAAGCAGATGCATGATCTCATTGTTGAACTCCTCGGGGGTTTCTTGAGCTCCTGTAATAATAAAAAAAAAATATATCACAGTTCTGAGGGTGGAAATAGAAATAATTGTAAATCAAATGGCACATGCACAAGCTTTTTTTCTAATATATGGAGGACCCCCAAACTAATAGGACCCTTTCACATAGTTGGACTGATTGGGTCTGCCTGTCATTTTTTCAGACGGACCCTCCAGTCTCCTCTATGGAGTTGATGGAAATGTGACACCCGCCAACATCCGATCCGGCCCACCAAAAACAGACGAATGGAGATCCATTCCCCATCCGCCTGGTGGATCAGATCTAATGGCAATCGAGTGTA
Source organism: Rana temporaria (assembly GCF_905171775.1). Classification (NCBI taxonomy): domain Eukaryota; kingdom Metazoa; phylum Chordata; class Amphibia; order Anura; family Ranidae; genus Rana; species Rana temporaria. The sequence continues at coordinate 40,824,157 of NC_053499.1, read as the reverse complement.
AATAGATAGGCTGTCCGTTTACATCTGATCGCCCATAGAGGAGAGCGTGCTGTGTCCGTTCTGCATAAGTGGAGCAGACACGGACCAGCCATCCAGCTGCTCAGCAGGGATCAAGGGGCAGATTCCCCACTGAGCAGGTGGACGCCAATGGAGCACGCCCCATGTGGAAGGAGCAACACAGAATCTATGTGTGCATGTCTATGCATTCAACAAACACCACCAACAGCATCATTTTGTCAGAAAAAATAGCAACTTGCCATCAAGATTCAAACAGGCCAATCAGCTTTCTCTCTAAGACCCCTTTCACAAATAGTACCTGATAAATGCCTCATCTGCAATCCCAGTGTGAAAGCCTGAGTGCTTTTTCACACTGCGGCGGTGTGCTTGCAGGACGTTAGAAAGTCCTCCAAGCAGCATCTTTGGGGCGGTTTTGCTCGCAAACCCCCCTACCCATTGGAACGCATGGGAAGCGCTGCCGAAGCGCCTGCAAAGCAATTCATCAGCGGTGCTCCGCTCCCACCTGAATAGCGGCGCCAAAGCACCGCCGAAACTAGCGGGGCTATACCGCTACCGCCCCCATTGCCCCAGTGTGAAAGGGCTCTTAGAGTGGTCATATTTAAAATATAAAGACATTCAAAGACATGGAGGCCACCGCTGTATGAACTCTAGGCTATGCTTGCTTTTAGTTTGTTCCTGTTGTTGTTAAAGTTGAACTTCGTCCCCCCTGGTAAAAAAATATGCACTGCAGCACTTAAAGGCGAAATCTTGTCTGGAACTAACTAAGCTTAAAACTTCTCCCATATACCTTCTAATACCTATACTAACTACCCTGTAAAAGAAAGCTGCTTATACTTACCTATTCTCGGGGTGCTCTGGTCCAGTCACGTGATCATGACTCCTAATGACTGGCTTCAGGGGAGAGGAGGGACAGCCGATAATGGATGCCCCATAGTAAGCGATAGTGAGTGATATCACCACCCAGGCATTCCATCCATTGTCAGCTCTCCCTATTCTCTCCTCTGAAGCCAGACACTGGGCTGATCATGGGGAGCCCCATATTAAGCCTATTGGTGACATCACAGCCCAGGCATGCCATCCGTTGTCTGCTCTCTCCCCTGAAGCCCGCCACTGAGGAGATCACATGGCCTTTTGAAGGGTAGTTAGTATAGAAGTTAGAAGGTGGGCGGGTGCCGTTTTAAGCAAAGTTAGTTCTAGCCCAACCCTTTTTCCCCTTTTTTATAGGTGATCATATTCCCTCTGTTGACAGCTGCATAAGGAGCTCAGGAGGATGAAGGAGGAGAAACAGCAGCACACTGATCTTACCAGTGAATGGCTGTGCAGGGGGGACATGTCAGGACATTGAAGGAGAGCAGAATGCGTTCCCAGCACAGCTAGAGAGCTAACCATGCTGTGCTCTCATGCCTTTTGTGGTCAGTGTTTGATAGAAAAGCAGAGGGACTGTCAGGAATTACCAGGGATTTCACAAAAAAGAAGCAATACAAAGAAAACAGGATACTTTTTCATACAAGTACATGGTACAGCAGGCATATTTGTTCCTACAAATAGAGCTATCTTTTGGTGATATTTGATCATAAACAAAACAAGGCCGACAATTAAAAAAAAAAAAAAAAAAACACCAATATTTTTTACTTTCTGCTATAAAATATATCCAATACAAAAAATAGAAAAAAAAATCTAATTTTTACATAAATTGAAGAAGGGAATATGTATTCTGCTACATGTTTTTGGTAAAAAAATCCCAATAAGTGTATACTGATTGGTGTGCGCAAACATTATAGTGTCTACAAACTATGGGAGTATAAACCGACCCAAATATAAGCCGAGGCACCTAATTTTACCACCAAAAAATGGAAAAACTTTTTGACTCGAGTTTAAGCCTAGGGAGCCAAATGCAGAAGCTACTGTAAGTGGGAAAAAAAGGTTAACAATCCCCATCTGCAGCCTCACGTACCTTTGATCTCCCGCTGTGTCATGCAACTGCAGTCGGCGGTGGTCCACTGTAACAAAGCCCCGCCTCCTCCTTGATAGACGTTACACTGATTCAGTTTCCCAGCACAGAGTTGCGTCTATCATGGAAGAGGAGGAGGCGGGCTTTGTTACAGTGGACGGCCGCCGAACAGTTATATTCAAAGTATAAGCCGAGGGGGGGGCTTTTTCAGCATTAAAAATGTGCTGATTAAGTTGGCTTATACTCGAGTATATACAGTAATTGATTTTACTAGTAATGGCGGTGATCAGCGACTTATAGCGGGGCTGCGATATTGCAGCAGACATTCTGACACTTTTTGGGGATCAGTGACACTGATAAAGTGATCAGTGCTAAAAAATATGCACTATCACTGAACTGTGTTTTTTTTATTTTATAAGGCTGTGCATTACATTGCAGCTGAATTTGGTGCTTGTTTAGACAGCCATACAGAGGGGCCTTTGTGTTTACTTAAAGGGTGAATACATGACATGAATTGAAATTAAATTATATTATTATTTATACACAATCCGTTCGGAAATCCTTCAACAAAATTTGAAACACATATTGGCCATAAAAAAAAATAAAAAAAAAGATAGTTTCCCTTCAATGCTGTACTCATACCTGTGACCCAGTAGTATATATCCCAGTCATTGCTAGGCTCATTAATTATCCGATCGTATTGTGACAGCTGAGTGTCTGTCATGGTGCCCAGATACTTTTTGGCAAAAAGACTGCAGAGACAAAAAAAATCCAAACATTAACTGTCTGTTATAATATTGAGAGACATTTGTAAATAAAACAGACTCCAGAATTCTACAGGACAAACATGCCTACTCAAATAAGACAAACATAAAAAATACAACAGGCAGTAACTCATAGCAACCAATTATAATTAATCTTTAAGAGATCTGCTTTAGTAAAATGTAATCAGATTAGCTGCTATAAATGACTGAAATTAGCACGTCAGCCTTACAGTACAAGTTTATTAGGTGTATGAGTATCTCAATAACGAGGTGTGTCTAAAAAGTTCAGTGAATGGTCCTATATCTCAACGCCAACATAGGCCAGGGGGGGGCGCATGCACATGGCTATCAAGAAACACGTCGAGAAGCACCACCTAGCATTGAGCACATGCGATCATCAGGGTAAACCCGCTGTGCGAATGTGAACATAGTCAATGTGAGAGGTAGGGTCACAGTGTAATGGAGCAACGAGTGAACATCAAGTTCTGCTTCAAATTGGGAAAAAATTTAGACACATGAAATGTTGATGTAAGTGTATGGGACAGAAGTCGTGAGCAGAAAATGTGTTTACAACTGGTTCAAATGCTTTTGCGACAGGAAGGAAACGACTGAGGATGAGCCACGTTCGGGTGCAATCGACAAGCAGAACCCCAGACAGGAGTGAGTGCGACAAATTCTGGCATGAGATTGGCGACTGACTGACAATTAATGGCGAAGGTATTAGCAAGGACACTGTGCGCATCACCATCCATGAAAATTTGGATAAGCGGAAGATCTGTTCCTGGTTTGTGCTGCACAAGCTGACAGACAAACAGAAAGCAAAACGGATGGAAACCTCTGGAGATTTTATTACCATGTGTCACCAGGATCCATCCCTTCTGCGAACCATTGTCACACTGGATGAGACCTGGTGCTACCAGTTCCATCCGGAATCCAAGTGGCATTCACTATACTCCCCTGATTTGGCGCCTGCAGACTTCTTTCCGTTTCCCCACCTGAAGCGCGTCATGAAAAATGCACATTTTGCAGACATGATGGCAACCCAAGAATGTGCAATGGTGGTTCTGAAATCGATTCCTAAAGAAACCTTTGCTGACAGTTTCCAGAAGCTTTATGAACGTTGCCAAAAGTGTGTTGTGAAGGATGGAGATTATTTTGAAGACTAATAAAGGTAATTTGTTTGTATCTTCTGTACCGTTTACCAAACTTTTTAGACACATCTTATATGCTGGTTTTTTTTCTGTTTGCTATATTTTTTTTAGTGGTAATTTTTAGCAACATTTTACATCCATATTTATGGTGTAACATGTTGCTAAGCACCCCCCATCTCACCACCTGAGCCCCAACCTCCCCAATCCCTCCATGACATTGTGCGGGGTTCTCCCCCCCTGACATATTTAAAATTGCCGTAACTGTGTGGTGCTCTGTAGAGAGCTGGAGGAAGAGTTTGCAGTAGCCTGACATTGCACCCGGGGGTGGTTCTGGAGGTGCCATCAAGTATACAGTAATACTGTACAACAGACAAGTATTACAATATAATGCTGCCCATTATCTCCCATTTAGCTTAGCTCTGAATTGTTGATCCAGTACAAGTTTACTTTAAAGCAAATCTGATAACAAATTTTACTAAATATAGCAATGTGCATGCTAAATATTGCTACTGCTATTACTTTTTGCTGTGCACTCATCTTTTTGTCTGCAGTGTGTAATTTTCTGAACCTACCTGCATACTGCAACCAGTTCCCTGAGTGTATATTAGTTTACAGGCCAAAAATCTATGGAAGTTTGCTTGCTTTTTGCAGATGTAGACAAATGTGAATTATGAATAACGCTTCTGCATTATCAACATAACACATAAACTATCTACAAATACCTGAGCAGAATACAGTTCTCCAGCATGCCTCTCTTACGACTCTCATATAAAAGTCTTGCTCTTTTAATCTCGGTTGTTTCTCCAGTGCGTTCCTTCCAAACCGGCAGTTGGATCTCTGAATCGCGTCCTCCCGTGTCACCTGTTGTCAGGAACCTTGGTCCTTGACGTCTGATGAAGGCAGACAGAAGAGAACTCTACAAAAAAAAGCATAGAGAATGTTCATAAAAAAAGTTAAAATATATATCAGAATTAAAGTATATCTAAAAGCTCCTGTGTAAAAGTCTGAATGTGCTCCAAATCCACTAAATGTGATAAACCTCAAAAAAGTAAAGAAAAATAAAAAATGTTGTGACTGAGTTAAATTCTCATGTATAGGTACTGTTGTTATGGATTGTTTAACACTCAAATTAAATGGCTATTTCTTTTATGTACCATATACATGCTAAAATCTCCTTACTCAAAATGCTGACTAGACACCCGTCACATCAAGGAAAACAAGGATTGCTGAGATGTCCAAAAGACTGGATAGATCTGACCAGAAGATTGTAGATAAGAGATCACCAATCCATGAATGACAACACAAAGCTACAACTGTGATGTATATGCAAATAATGACTCATGCTTCACTATAAGAAGGGCTATATGTCCAAGCAAGAAGATTCATTTAGCTGAACAAAATGTCACTGTGTTTTCTTCTTCTATGTGCACATATAGGGCCATATTCACGTAGAATCGCGTTACAATCGCGTTACACCGCCGCAATTTTTCATCGCAAGTGCCTGATTCACCAAGCACTTGCGTGAAAACTTACGCCGGCGGCCTCCGGCGTAAGCCCGCGTAATTCAAAGGGGCGTGTGCCATTTCAATTAGGCGCGCTCCCGCGCCGGACCTACTGCGCATGCTCCGTTTTGAAATTCCCGCCGTGCTTTGCGCGAAGTGACGTAATTTTTTCGAACGGCGACGTGCGTAGCGTACTTTCGTATTCCCGGACGTCATACGCAAGAAATTTTTTTTTTGAAATTCGACGCGGGAACGACGGCCATACTTTAACATGGGCTGTGTAAAGTTAGGGCAGGTAAAACGACGACTAACTTTGCAACGGGAAACTAGACTAGCAACGACCGCGAAAAACCGTCGTGGATCGCCGTAAAACCTCATTTGCATACCCGACGCTGGAATACGACACGAACTCCACCCAGCGGCGGCTGAGATACTGCATCCTAAGATCCGACGGTGTAAGACAATTACACCTGTCGGATCTAAGGGCTATCTATGCGTAACTGATTCTATGAATCCAAAACACTGTAGCTCACAGAAGGAGGGTTTTAGGAGAACAAGCAGTACAATCCAGTAAGCAGTGGACAGGATTAGATGTGACACTGAATTTAGGAGCAGTGCAGCGTTGTTATCCGATAAAAGGAAGCTGCATGAGGTGGGCTTCACTGGCAGGATCAAAAGGTAAAATGAAGCGGAAAGATACTAATGTGCTGTCATTTTAGACCAGTGGCCCGCGGGCAGGATAGGGCCCTTTGCTTGGATTTGTCTGGCTCATGTGGCACTATTCCTCCCACTGGACACCAATGATAGGGCACTATTCCTCTCACTGGACACCAATCATGAGGTACTATTCCTCATTGAGTCACTTTACAGAGTCACTTTCCTGCTGTGAGTGCTTGCTGCAATTTTGTCTTTTAACCCTTTTACTGCCACCAACATACAACATATATTAGCAGCAGCAAAGGGTACTACACAGTCCCAGACACTCTAGCAGCTGAAGAATGCATGGAAATCTCAAAAGCCAACTGTTGGCTTTCAGAAGGCAGATTGCTTCCACAGACCCCCTGAATGCACCATATGATCTGTGCTGCACAGGAGTGCAGGAGAGACGTCAAGGATCTAATAGACCCCTGATGTCTCATTAAAGAGTACCTATACATATGCCATCACATAGAAGAATAATCGGTCCCCTAGGTGGTAGTAGTAACGGTAAAGCAGAACTATACTCACCTTGAATCCAGCGATGTGCCGTCCCTGTACCAGTAAGTATGGAGACATTTGTTCTGCTTTAAAGTTGCTGAATCCAATATAGGAAGTATGCAAATTATTCTTTAGCCAAGAATGTACAAAATATGTGTCGCCAGTCCCAAAAAAATATATAAACTATTGTGTCAAATCAATACATGTTTGCTCCGGCTAAGTGTTTCCTACCAGATAGGTGGAATGTTGAATACAAAATGTTATTCTTTACATTATAAAATATTGTACTTGTTTTTCATCAGTTAAAGCCAACATTAAAAAAATAATAAAGTTCTCTGGAGTTGAATAAGGTCACTATACACCACTATATGGACCATCATATATTTACAAAAAGTATGAATTGTATAAACAATACATAAATATATATATATATATATATATATATATATATATATCCGTACCCCACACCCTTCTGTGTATTCTACATATCCCTAGAAGAAATTTGATCACTGGTATCTTGCATGCGATTCATGAGAAGGGTCTGGGCAAATTTATCATGTTTCATTTAAAGCGGAGTTCCGGCCACAATTTCACTTTTTAAATATAAATACCCCTGTAATACACAAGCTTAATGTATTCTAGTAAAGTTAGTCTGTAAACTAAGGTCCGTTTTGTTAGGTTTTTACTGCATTTAGACACTTTATAAAATAGAAATTTACTGGGGCCATCTTAAGTGTGGGCATCATGAAGCCAGACTGTATGACTTCCTGGATTTCAGCCTTGTAGATCTCGCACATGCTCAGTGCTGCACAAGCAGTGTAATAGGTTTCAAATCAGGTTTCAGCACCTGTACTGTCCAAGTCACATGATTCTTCGAGACTGGGGAGTGCACAGACTCCTGGAAAGTTACACCCACTACATTCCCAGGAGTCTGTGCGGTGTAGGTTAGGAAGCATTAAGCACCTAGGTGCAGGAAGAGGGAAGATTAACTATTCTGCCTAGCAACAACACTTTGAAGGCATCTAAAAAAAAAAGTTTTTTTCTTAAAGGACTAATGACATTTTTTTAAAACTACTGATGTAATGTTATATTTATGGGTGGAACTCCACTTTAATTCAAGGAATTATTTTAGGTGGACTGAGCATGTGCGCCAAGCACTGGAGGTCTCCAACTCACCAAATCTCCCCTGGGAGGGGAGCAGACAGGATCGAAGATCGTGCCACGGTCACAAAATCAATGGATCCAGAGCACCCCCGACAATAAAGGTGCCCAAAACTAATCAATCTTCTGGTGTAATTTGAGAAAAAATGTGCCATATAGGGAAAGTCGCCATGCAGGTCCCAACAATTTGCAATTCCACTGCCTTGGACACGAGTGATAACCACCTCAGCTCCAGAAGGTTTCTCCCCCTTCATGATCAAGACATGTTTTCCTATTCACCACTGTGCTATATTAACTGTTAATTGCGCACTTTTAATTTGTCATGCAACGCTGTACCCAAACAAAATTTATATCATTTTTTTTTCACACAAATAGAACTTTCTTTTGGTGGTATTTGATTACCACAAAGTTTTTTATTTTCGCCATACAAACGAAAAAAGCTCAAAAATTTTGAAAAAAAAAAAAAAAAAAAAAAAAAAAATCGGAATATTTTTTATTTTCTACTATAAAACATATTCAATTAATAAAAAATTTAATTTCGGGCAAAATGTATTCTGCTAAAGGTTTTTGATTTAAAAGATCCCAATAAGTGTATATTGATTGGTTATAGCACATACAAACTGTCGTATATATACTGGATTTTTTTTTATACTAATGACGACGAGCAATGACTTATAATGGGACTCCAATAGTGCAATTTGACACTGGGAGGAACTGACTAATTGCTATTCACATCATCAATGCCATTAAGACAATGATCAGTGATAAAACTATACACTGTCACTGTACTGACACTGGCTGGGAAGGGGTTAACATCTGGTTTGATCAAGGGGTTAAATGTGGGCTTTACTATGTGTAATGTGTGTAAAGCAAGGATCCTCAAACTACGGCCCTCCAGCTGTTGCGGAACTACACATCCCATGATATATTGCAAAACTCTGACATTCACAGACAGGACTAGGCATGATGGGAATTGTAGTTCCTGAACAACTAGAGGGCCATAGATTGAAGACCCCTGGTTTAAAATGTGCTGCTTTTACTACTAGATCTCTTAGGTTCTCATTTTAGCTTTGCAGGGACGAGAAACGGACAGATCGCTCCCTCTGTACAGAGCCCTGTGTTGTTTACCAACACAGAGCTCTGGGCAGTGATTGTACACAGCCGATCAGGAGGTGCTGGGAGTAAATCATTGGCTGGAACTTGCGGACAGGCTCCTGATGTGTACAACCACAGCGGGTGCTAGGCAGGGGATGCGCACGCACTAAACCCAGAAGTAGACAGTGACGTATGGGTATGTCACTTTGCATACAGCGCTGTGCAGTACATTGCGGGTGGTCACCAAATGGTTAAACTATATAAACTAAGCTTTGGATCTACACTCTCCACAGAGATGGGATATTTGCAGTCATTCCTGTATTGTTCTACAACTCTGGACAAGGAAAATCCTGGACATACAAGGCCAGTCCTTGCAGAACCTGGAAAGGGTCAGGACACCTTCTCACTCCTGATGTTACAGTGAATCCTACAAATGGAGCATCACTCACACACTTCTTAAACACTGTGTGAATTACTCTTATTCAGTTCAGTTGATAGGTGGAGGCGGAATAGTCTTCCCTGATAGTCAGACAGATTGGGGTGGAGAGTTCCAAAGCATGGGAGAGGCTCTGGAGAAGACTAGGAAATAAGGGTGGGAGGAGGAGACAAAGCAAGTAGAGGGCAGGAGGTCTTTGGAGGAGCAGAGAGGACGGTTTGGGTGATATAATGAGACAAGATTGGTAATAGAGCTTGAGGCAGAGTTGTGGATGTGTTTGCACGTTGTTATTATTTAGAATTTTACTCGCAGACTGGCAGAGAGGAGTAATGGACACTGAGTGGGTGATAAGGTTAAGTTTTGTATGCAACTCTCCTACTCCCAATTGAGGACTATCTAGTTAAAGCCCAACTCTGAGAAACATTAAAATGATCCCTTGTAGGGCAACCAATAGAGATATTAGGTAGAGTGCAGTGGTCTCCAAACTTGCCAGCCAGATGTGGCCCTTTGCTTGCCGTTATCCAGCCCTTGGGGGGCACTGTTCCTCCCACTGGCACCAATGATGGGGCACTATTCCTCCTACACTGGGCACAATCTGGCCCCCTAGTATGGCTGACAGTACACTGGGCACAGTCCGGTTTCCCTAGTCTGGAGGACAGTACACTGGGCATAGTCCGGAGGACAGTACACTGGCCACAGTCCGGTCCCCCTAGTCTGGAGGACAGTAAACTGGGCACAGTCCGGTCGCCCTAGTCTGGAGGACAGTAAACTGGGCACAGTCCTGTCGCCCTAGTCTGGAGGACAGTTCACTGGGCACAGTCCGGTCACCCTAGTCTGGAGGACAGTTCACTGGGCACAGTCCGGTCACCCTAGTCTGGAGGACAGTAAACTGGGCACAGTCCGGTCGCCCTAGTCTGGAGGACAGTAAACTGGGCACAGTCCGGTCGCCCTAGTCTGGAGGACAGTAAACTGGGCACAGTCCGGTCGCCCTAGTCTGGAGGACAGTAAACTGGGCACAGTCCGGTCGCCCTAGTCTGGAGGACAGTAAACTGGGCACAGTCCGGTCGCCCTAGTCTGGAGGACAGTAAACTGGGCACAGTCTGGCCCCCCTAGTATGGCAGACAGTACACTGGCCTTTTGTTGGGAGTACTCTGGTCTAGGACAGGGTTCTCCAAACTTTCCAAGTAAAGGGCTAGTTCACTATCCTTCAGATTGTTTTCCACCTTCCCAGAGTTGGGCTTTAAAGTGGTTGTAATCCCATAGAAAAAAAAAAGAAAGAAAATGAAATACAAAAGGCATAATGCACTGCATACGACCTCATTATGAAATACTTACCTTAGATCAAAGCCCTCCAGTGGCGCCCGCACACAGCTGACATCTTCCCTGTTTTCTTCCGGGTTTCGGTGATGTGAGTGGCAAGAGACGTGATGACGTCACTCTCACACATGCACACAGGAGCCACCGTTTCCGGCTCTCTAGGTCTGGCACGGTAAGCCGCCCCTTCAGAGTGCAGTCTCGAATTACGTCATCGGCTGCATATATAGTAAATATCTCCTAAACGGTGCACATTTACACATTTCACAGTACTTACAGGTAAGACTTATTATAGGTGTACCTGTAGATACAATTAGAAATATTAGACTTTACTTCCCCTTGATTCAGTTTTGCTTTATTACCTCTGCCTGTGTAGAAATGTAAACCAACAGACGACTGCCCGACCACCTTACCTGTACAATATAACCGTGGCATACACTTTATTGTCCTCTATAATGCTGTTCTAGAGATTTCCCACTACTTCCTGTCCCACTGACCCCTTGTCACTAGAACAGGAAGTGAAGAGAAACCCCCCCCAATAGGTCACCAGCAGTCATAGAAGGTCACAGGGGTTTTATCCACTCTAAAAGTTCAGATTTCCCACACATGACCCCCCCCTGTAGATGAAGTAGTGATTGCAGTCCCCCTTACATTACACCTTGCCCATCCCTCCCCTATCACCAGGCTCACCCTGCATCTGACCAGGGACAACATCTCGAGCGGCGCACGTCCTGACGTCACTTCCCGTCGCCGCTCTCGTGACCGGAAGTTTGGGGGTACAGGCTTCAGCGGGGCGGAAGTTCCGGTTGGCGCGGGATCCTACGAGCTGAGCTGCACTGGGGCACAGTGTACCGGGGGGAAGCGTGTGAAGTCTCCGAGAACGTCCATAGAAAGCTAAGAGGGTGGACTGAGCGGCCCAGACGGAGAATTCGGGGTCCTGCCATGGCGGACGGGGCGGACCTCATTGATATTTATGCTGAGGAGGAGTTCATCCAGGTGGGGAGCCAGGGCTGCACCCTGCGGGGTGTTCACATATACGGGGCTGCAGGGGGGGGGGGACGCTGCTGTGCAGGGAATGTCTGATGTAGGAATGCGGCCCAGTGTGCATGCTGTACGTGTATTGTGCTCTGTGCTGGAGCCCACATACACATACACATAGTGCAATCAAGATGATGGGCAATGCGAGTGGAAAGGATTTCTTTTGGAATTGCCTTTTAGCTGGACTTGTATTGTTTATTTTCAACTTGATGTGCTCTCCTTTTAAAATCAATGGAAGTGCATGCATTACAATACGTGGAATGACGCCCGAGAACGCATCGCAAGCATGTCGGCGTGCAATCGCTCTCAGGTGTTACCGGCAGCTTTGCTGACACCCATGGTGCAGGCGTGTTCCTTTGTTGCCAATATTAGGAAGATAATGTAGTACAATGGTGGGCAGATGACATAGAACAATGGTGGGCATATTTTGCTGGAGCAAGTACAGGTGAAGCAGCTGGGCATGTCTGCCCACTAAGGATGAGCTCTGGCGTGTTCGCACAGAACACGTGCAGAGCCCGCCAGGAAGTGTGCACGGCGCTGCGCTAATCACAGCGAGGGAGACATTGCCCCGATGCTCGGCTGCAGGGATCGTGAAATGTCTCCCTGGCTGTTATTAGCGCAGCGCCGTGCACACTTCCTGGCGGGCTGTGCACGTGTTCTATGCGAACAAGCCACAGCTCATCCTTACTGCCCACCATTGTTCTAAATCAGGCATCACTATATGGCGGACCATGGTCTGGACACAGACCGAATGACAGTCCTATCTGGGCTCTGCCACTCAGCAGCCAGGGTGTCCTCTCCCAGGTGATATCCTTCTCTGCCGCCACAGCAAGAGAGCTGCTCAACTTTTCATTTTTAGAAGCTGTGATTTGTTGCGGGCAGTCCTAGCAACCAATTCCCTGCCTGTTAACATGAAAAGAACACGGGCAGCTCCTGCCCTCTGTGGGCTGTGAAGAGGACCAGTATACAAGGAATGGTGGGCTGTAAAGAGGACTTGGGTGCAAGGAAGAGGGGGTGTGAAGAAGACTGGGATTTGAGTAGTGAGGGGGCTGTGATGTTTAGGGGTAATGGGACACTGATGTAAGGGGGCTGTAATGTGAAGGGAGCAGAGGACATTGAAGTAAAGGAGGCACGGTAATGGAGAATGGGGGAGGGGGGCGTGGATGCAAAAGGGGGCTGTGATGTAAAGCGGGCACTGAAATGTAAATGGGAAACAACTGTAATGTAAGGAGGTGGGACTGTTATATGAACAATCTCATATGACAGCGATGGTCAACCATGGCATCCCAGATGTTTTGGAAGTACATTTCCCATGATGCTCATGCTCTCTGCAGTGTAGATGAGAATCATGGGAAATGTAGTTCCAAAACATCTGGGTTGCCAAGGTTTGCCATCACTGTCATATGATCTGAACAAAGAGGACACTGGGACCCCTGCTGGATGATGATTGGACCGCTGCAACTTTAAATTCATTACCCCTGTTCTAGATCATCTTCCTAATACTTGTAACAATGTAACATGCCTGCACCATGTGTTATTAGTACAGCCGTTGTCACATCCTCTGCTGGAAAGTACAGCAGCTGAGAACAATCGCGCAATTCCAGCCCTGTGATGCGCTCACGTGCACCTTTTTGGTAGCGGTAGTGAATTTAGATAAAGAAATAAAAAATCCTGGGCCTCAAATGTAATTGGACAAATGTATATAATCATAACATTTTTAATTTTTTTTGAAAATCCTTTACTGGAAATGACTGCCTGAAGTCTGGATGGGCATTACCATAGACTGGGTTTCCTCCTTTCTGATGCTTCGCCAGGCTCTAACTGCAGCTGTCTTCAGTTGTTCTTTATTTGTGGGTCTTTCTGCCTTTAATTTTGCCTTCAGCAAGTGAAATGCATGCTCAATTGGGTTGAGATCAGGTGAATATCTCGGCCATTGCAGAATATTCCACTTCTTTTCCTTCAAAAGCTCCTGGGTTGCTTTTGCAGTGTGTTTTGGATTATTCTACATCTGTACTGTGAAGCACTGTCCAATCAACTTTGTTGAATTTGGCTCAATCTGGGCTGACAGTATCTCTAAACACTGCAGAATTCATCTGGCTGCTTCTGTCTTCTGTCACATCATCAATAAACACCAATGACCCAGTGCCACATGCCCATGCCATCACGCTGCAAGCTCCACCATGTTTTACAGATGACATTGGGCCGGATTCAGAAAGAGATACGACGACGTATCTCCTGATACGTCGTCGTATCTCTGAGTTCCGACGGTCGTATCTATGCGACTGATTCAGAGAATCAGTTACGCATAGATATCCCTAAGATCCGCCAGGTGTAAGTGTTTTACACCGTCAGATCTTAGGCTGCAATCCCAGGCTGGCCGCTAGGTGGTGCTTCCGTATTTTTACACGAGGAATATGCAAATGAGGATTTACGCCGATTCAGAAACGAACGACCGGTGCTTTTTTTTTACGTCGTTCGGCTTTTTCCGGCGTATAGTTACCCCTGCTATATGAGGGGTAGCTAATGTTAAGTATGGCCGTCGTTCCCGCGCCGGGTTTTGAAATTTTACGTCGTTTGTGTAAGTCGTTCGCGAATTCGGCTGGACGTAATTTACGTTCACGTCTAAATCAATGACGTCCTTGCCACGTCATTTAGAGCAATGCACACTGGGATATGTACACGGACGGCGCATGCACCGTAAAAAACGTCAATCACGTCAGGTCATCATACATTAACATAAAACACGCCCCCCCTTCCACATTTGAATTACGTGGCCTTATGCCACAGCACATACGTTACGCCGCCGTAACTAAGGGCGCAAGTTCTTTCTGAATAAAGAACTCGCACGCAAAGTTAGAGCGGCGTAACGTATCGGAGATACGTTACGCCGGGCGGACAGATACGCCAATGTATCTGAATCCAGCCCATAGTGTGCTTTGGATCATGAGCTGTTCCAAGCCTTCTCCACACTTTTTTCTTCCCGTCATTCTGGTACAGATTATTCTCGGTTTTATCCGTCCAAAGAATGCTTTTCCAGAACTGGTCTTGGTTTTGTTTTTAGATGTGTTTTTTTTTAATTTTTATGAATGGTTTTCACCTTGTGGTGAACCCACTGTTTTTGCTCTTGTGAAGTCTTCTCTTGATTGTAAACTTAGACAATGATACGTCCACCTCCTGGAGAGCGTCCTTCACTGGATGTTGTGAATGTGTTTTTCTTTACCATAGAGATGATCCTGCGATCATTCACCACTGTGGATGTCCAGGCCTTTTTATGTTGCTGAGCTCACCAGTGCGTTCTGCTTTCCTCAGAATATACCAAACTGTTGATAGAATTATAGAACGTGTTAGATGCTTACCCCCCCCCCCTCCTTCTGTAGTTATTAACCACTTAAGGACCGCCTCCTGCATATATATGTCAGCAGAATGGCACGGCTGGGCACATGTACGTACAGGTACGTCCTGTACTAGTACCCGGACGCGCGCCCGCGACCCGGTTGGAAGCTCCGGGACCAGCGGACCCGATCGCTGCTGGAGACCCGCGATCAGTCCTCGGAGCTGAAGAACAGGGAGAGCCGAGTGTAAACACGGCTTCCCCGTGCTTCACTGTGGCGGCTGCATCGATTGTGTCCCCATATAAAAGGGATGACACGATCGATGACGTCACACCTACAGCCACACCCCCCTACAGTTGTAAACACACTTCAGGGAACACACAACCCCATCAGCGCCCCCTTGTGGTTAACTCTCAAACTGCAACTGTCATTTTCACAGTAAACAATGAATTTTAAATGCATTTTTTTGCTGTGAAAATGACAATGGTCCCAAAAATGTGTCAAAATTGTCCGAAGTGTCCACCATAATGTCGCAGCCACGAAAAAAATCGCTGATCGCCGCCATTAGTAGTAAAAACATTTTTTTTTATAAAAATGCAATAAAACTATGCCCTATTTTGTAAACGCTATAAATTTTGCGCAAACCAACTGATAAACGCTTATTGCGTTTTTTTTTTTTAACCAAAAATAGGTAGAAGAATACGTATTGGCCTAAACTGAGTAACAAAAATATTTTTTTTATATATTTTTGGGGGAAATTTTATTATAGCAAAAAGTAAAAAATATTGCATTTTTTTTTTCAAAATTGTCGCTCTATTTTTGTTTATAGCGCAAAAAATAAAAACCGCATAGGTGATCAAATACCACCAAAAGAAAGCTCTATTTGTGGGAAAAAAAGGACGCCAATTTTGTTTGGGAGCCACGTCGCACGACCGCGCAATTGTCAGTTAAAGCGACGCAGTGCCGAATCGCAAAAAGGGGCAAGGTCCTTTAGCTGCATTTTGGTCCGGGTCTTAAGTGGTTAATACTTTAATAAAGTTAAGGGGAAAATTACTGACCTAACTGTATTATCTCTCCATAGGAAGCTGAATTTGCTGCAGAGCAGATTGACCTATATGACGATGTCTTGGCAGTGGCCTCTCTTGGATCTCACCCAGATGGGAGGAACAATATTCCAGAACCCACCTCCCCTATGCAGGCTACCTCTGCTAAATCCAACAACAAGTCACCCGCCATTTTGTACACGTACAACAATGTGCGCAAGAAGGCATCGATATATATTGGAAACTTTTCATGGGTGAGTGGGAGAAAATCTCTAACCTTATTTTTTTTTTAACTGGCAGCTTTATTGACAACTGGTTGTGTTTATAAAGATACATCTCAGATGTATGCTGCATGCTTGTGTGAGTGAGAATGATAGGTATAGAAATATAGTGGTAGAAAAGAACTGCACATAGAATATTATAAGGATACCAGAGGGTTATACCAGCATGTGTGCAGAGATTTTCTTTGGTATAGGTAGTAGAATTCTGGGATGTCATGTGGTATGGGCTTTTAACGTATTTTAAAATACACACAAGGAAATGAGGAGAGGTCTGTGTTATTTTGTAATCCAACATAAGTTAAGTATGCAGGGCTGACACCATGGGGTTGATTAACTAAAACTTCAGAGTGAAAAATCTGGTGCAGCTCTGCATTGTATCCAATCGGATTCCAACTTCATCTTGTTCAATTAAGTTTTGACAAAATAAAAACTGATTGATTTCTATGCAGAGCTGCACCAGGTTTTGCACTCTCCAGTTTTAGTACCTCAACCCCTTGTGTTTAGAAATTCAGAACTATGCTGGCATGTCGAAGAGAGGGTAGCAGCACATTATAGTTCTGGCACATTAACAGTTTTTTTCCCCCTGTGCTCGCAGCATGTTTAAAGGGATAAAGTATGTGGAAATGTGCATTCTAGAGATGTAGTAAATATGTTTTTTCTCTTCTGTATTTTTTCATTGACCTATGTACTAAGTTAAGCAGGGCAATATCTTCTCTGCAGTGATCTGAACAAATTATTGGGGTGGGCAACTACATGGCAAATGAGGTTCAATGTAGAAAAATGTAAAATGCATTTCGGTGGCAAAAATACGAATGCAATCTATACACTGGGGGGGAGAACCTCTGGGGGAGTCTAGGATGGAAAAGGACCTTGGGGTCCTAGTAGATGATAGGTTTAGCAATGCCAAGCTGCTGCTAACAAACAGAATATTGGCATGCATTAAAAAGGGGATTTACTCCAGAGATAAAACAATAATTTCTCTTCCGTTCATGGACGGACACAGCAGTAAATTGACCTTAGGGTATTATCCTCCCTTTTAGGAGATTGAATAGGCAGGAAAACAGCATGTTAAGTGTTAAACACTCCACACAGTACAGTACCTCCCAGGGGGCGGATCCCTCGGGTACATCATTCTCTCTGCATCATGCAGCCTGCAGCAGGGATGTACCCGGGGGATCCGCCCCCCCTGGGAGGTACTGTACTGTGTGGAGTGTTTTAACACTTAACATGCTGTTTTTCTGCCTAGTCAATCTCCTAAAAGGGAGGATAATACCCTAAGGTCAATTGCTGCTGTGTCCGTCCATGAACTCAGAGAAATGGATTTTACGGTGAGTACAAAAATCCTATTTCTCCCGCTCTTCAAGACTCTGGTCCGGCCGCATCTGGAGTATGCTGTCCAGTTCTGGGCATCAGTCCTCCTGCCTTTCTCCAGTTCCATTTTCTAGTGATGATTTAAAGCGGAGTTCCTCCCAAAAATGCAACTTCCGCTTTTCGGAACCCTCCCCCTTCTCCGATGTCACATTTGGCACCTTTCAAGGGGGAGGGGGGTGCAGATACCTGTATAATACAAGTATTTGCACCACTTCCAGGGATAGACTCTCACACGAGTCACTCCACTTCCCATTTTGCCCCCCCCCCCACTGCCTTCTGGGAAACACACTGGTTCCAAGAGACAGCGGGTAGGACTGGGAAAGCGCATGCGCAGTAGGAACAGGGCAGTGAAGCCGCAAGGTTTCACTTCCCGATTCCCCCACGACGATGGCGGCGGGGGTAGCAGAGAGACTAGCGATTGCTCGTCTTCTGCTGCTGACATTGCGGGCGTGCTGCACAGGTAAGTGTCAATTTATTAAAAGTCAGCCGCTGCAGTATTTGTAGCTGCTGGCTTTTAATATATATATATATATATATATATATATATATATATATATATAATATTTTTTTTATGGGACCTCCGCTTTAAATCTGGTTACAATAGAAAACCACAGACAGTTCATATGTAAGAACCTTCAGTATTTAAGTCGTCTCTTTTTTTATATTTAGGCTTTGCCTTTTTTATGCTTTAATCCATTCCTATTGTCCTCTGTTTTGATTTTTTTAGTGGACAACAGATCAGCAGCTTATCTCTGCCATCCGCGCCCTTGGTGTCCGTGACCCTATTGAAGTGAAATTTGCAGAGAACCGTGCAAATGGCCAGTCCAAAGGGTGAGAAGCGAATATTGTTTAGATGAAAATATTTTTGTGAGTGTTTAAAAAAAAAAAGGGGGGGCATTTTGTAACATTCACAAATAAGTTATATGCTTTGTGGTGTCAATGGTCATTTTTATTGAGCATGTTTCAGTTTACACCCATACTTGCCTTGTAACGGAAAACATGATCGCAGGTTCCTTCTCTTTGGTGACTTTTTTTTTTTTGTGGTGGTGCTGTGGGTGTCTTGATTGAAAATACTACAAGCCCCATATGCCACAGGAACTGCTGGATTTTAATGGAGTACAAGTGCAGTAATGTTGTTACAGTTGAAGTCCATTAATACTTAATTTGCCTCATAACTGAAGGGCCACATCTCAGTATGGACTTGTTGCTGGAGGAAAGTCTGCAGGAGCCTGAACATCTTATGTGCAAACCAATAATGGTGTTTGCAGTGCTTTGGGGGCTCAGAAAAAAATAAAACATTTTATTTAATCATTGTGGTGGCGATTGGTTTTTCGTTAAGGTGGAATTAGCCTTCAAAAATAAAAATGCTGCTTGGAAGCAGCCAGCACAATACGAATTCTGTTACCATTAGT
Organism: Rana temporaria; assembly: GCF_905171775.1. Taxonomy (NCBI): domain Eukaryota; kingdom Metazoa; phylum Chordata; class Amphibia; order Anura; family Ranidae; genus Rana; species Rana temporaria. The sequence goes on along the minus strand of NC_053499.1, from coordinate 40,805,091 downwards.
AACCAAAAGACCTTCTGTATGTTGTTTGAAGCCGTATTAAACCCAAAAGCAAACCATTTTTTATATTTCAGATTATCAATTCTTTTGCCCTGTACACACGATCACCTTTTGTGATGAAAAAAAATGAAATTCTTAAAAATGCCATTTAAAATGATCGTGTGTGGGCTAAATGTCATTTTATGTCTTCTGAAAAATGACAAAAAAAAATTTTGAACATGCTTGAATTTTTTATGTCATTTTTTTAAAATGTCATTTTTTGTGTAAAAAAAAAATGATCGTGTGTGGGCAAAAATGACGTTTTAAACCCGCACATGCCCAGAAGCAAGTTAGGAGACGGGAGGTAAAACTACCATTCATATTGGAGTAAGTACATTCATCACGCTGTAACAGACAAAAAAGCACGAATCGTCTTTTACTAACAAGTAACCAGCTAAAAGCAGCCTCAAGGCGAATAGAACTTCCCCTTTAGAGTGCCGTCACTTTGTTCATCATTTTTCAAAAACGATGATGTGTGGGCAACATCATTTTTAATGATGAAGTTGGAAAAATGACATTTTTTTTCATCACAAAAAGTGATCGTGTGTACAGGGCATTAGATTTTTTCCTTTTATATACATCTGGTGATCGAGCCAGTATATCTGTTTCTTAAAGCGGAGCTCCACCCTATGTTGGAACTTGCGCTCATCGTAACCCTCCCCTCCTCCGGTGTCACATTTGACACCTTTCAGGGGGAGGGGGGGTGCAGATACCTGTCAAAGACAGGTATTTGCACCCACTTCCTGGAGTCCTCTCTGCGGGGACTTTGCGGGTAGTACGTCACTTCCGCCCCCGCCCGTTGTGTTCTGGGAGCCGAGTGTTTCCCAGAACACAACGTGAACCAGTGAGGACAGCGCTGCGCAACTCGCGCATGCGCTGTAGGGAATCGGGCAGTGAAGCCGGAGCGCTTCACTTCCTGATTACCTCACCGAGGATGGCGTTGGGGGCAGCAGAGTGATGAGCGATCGCTCGTCTTCTGCTGCCGACGTCGCTGGACTCTAGGACAGGTAAGTGCCCTAATATTAAAAGTCAGCTGCTGCAGTATTTGTTGCTGCTGGCTTTTAATATTATTTTTTTCCGGCAGAGATCCGCTTTAACAGACCAATATGTCCTGTAGATGATGTAGCAGTTAGAGGTCTGAGACAAACCATTTACCACTATTCTATTGGGAGTGCTTACTTTTATTTATGTTAAAATGTTATCCCAAAAGTTAAACTGTTGTAACTGATTATAAAGTGTTAGTGCTGGAGTTTATCTTCAATTTATTAGTATATTTAAAGGGGTTGTAAAGATAATTTTTTTTGTTATTTAAAAAAAAAAAAACATTTCATACTTGCCTCCACCGTGCAGCTAGTTTTGCACACAGTGGCCCCTGATCCACGTCTTCTGGGGTCCCTCGGCGGCTGTCACTGGTCCTGCCCGCAAGAGCTTTCCACCTTTATGCGAGCGAGCATGGTGGTAAGTTTTTGCGGGCGCGCTCCCGTGATACAGCCGGCGGCTATAGCCGCTCACTGTATCACTCGAGCCCACCCCCCGGAACGCCGTCATTGGATGTGATTGACAACAGCGCGAGCCAATGGCTGCACTGCTTTCAATCCATCCACTCTAGCCAATCAACGACCAGGCTGAGCGCGAAGAGGACGTTGAGGAGGTGAACGGGCTCAGGTAAGTAAAATGGGGAGGCCGGTATTGTCGGATGTTTTTTCACCTTAAAGCATAGGATGCATCAAGGTGAAAAAACGTGTACCTTTTTAGTGTCCCTTTAATTTTTTTAGTGCGCTAACATTCCCCCAGACTGACAATGCCGCTGTTTAGAGGTGCCCCTGTGCTCCTACATCCAGAGTGGAGGCATTCTAATAAGGAGGTGGGTTACTGGCCAGATCACCAGTGGAAAACCTAATAAAGAAAATTAATGCAGCCACCACCTATTGGTATTAATAAGCTGCAATATATTACATTTTGGGTTTTAATCTAGGGCCTCATGTATAATAGCAGATATTGCTATCTGCTCTCCTTTATACTTTTGGTTCATGTTTGGCTAGCTCTAGCCTCTCTCAGTATTAAACCCTCAGCATTTTTTATCTGAACACATTAAGCACAATAGAATAAACAGTGGACAGTGCAGTCCCCAGTCAATCTGTTAGCTGGAATGAGAGAGGAGCAGAGGAGTGCTTTCGCATCCTAAGGTATAGGGTTTTGTGTTTGAATTATTGCACACAGTGTAGGATGACACATTTCTAGTTTCTGCCTGCAAGGATGGCAACATAGGATGCTACAAGATCTAGGAGGCACCCTGAAACGGGAAACCTGGGGCAGTGGTCATGGCACCAGCAATATTGGAACACAGGCAAGGATTAAATGATAAAGAAGCTGCATACTTTGTGTTTCTGGGCTTAACCCAGTGTATCCTTTCACATGAAATGGTGGTTTGTGAATGAATGGGAATGTACACGCTATGCAAAAACAAAGATCAGATGGCTGTTGCTCATTTATGAGAACTTAAATAAATAGGAAAGAAGTGTTTCTATATATAGGTCATTTAAATAATGACAAGTATATAATTTGAAAATGAAAAAGCCATTGGAGGAAGCAATTGCAGTAAAACCTTGGTTTGAGAGCGTTTTGCAAGACGAGCAACATTTTTTTTCCATAAATTTTGACTTGATATACAAGCGATGTCTTGATATACAAGTAGCGTCATGTCACAACTGAGTATAAAAGAGAAGAGAGGCGCCTCTGAGTGTAGCAATATGGTTACATTTAATGAAGGTACAACATTTAGAAACTCACATGGTTGATGATTAAAACAGGCACATCTAAGTATGCTAGTACCCAGGGTAAAGCTGATACTGGTATAGTTATCGGCGCCAATACTAGCCATTTTTTGCGAGTATTGGTACTCGCGGGAATGCTCCGATACCGGAAGCAACGTCGCTTGCAAGAGGACTGCCTCCTCCGGACAGTGCCATCCCCGCCTCCCCCCCCCAGTGGCATCGCAAGGTGCAGGCCCGCCCATCAGCCATCAAGTCTCCTCGCTGCACACCTCCCTCCTCCAGCTCAGTCTTCCGTCCACACAGAGCACTATAGCCAGGCTCACCCTGGCTAGATGCTGAGGCAGAGAACAGGGAGGCTCTGTATGAAGACACTCTACGGGCGGTATCCTGCTGTACTGAGCAGCAGGGCTCTCTCCCTTTACCTTGCCTGCAGTCTCTGGCTCTCTCCCTGTACCTTGCCTGCAGTCTCTGGCTCTCTCCCTGTACCTTGCCTGCAGTCTCTGGCTCTCTCCCTGTACCTTGCCTGCAGTCTCTGGCTCTCTCCCTGTACCTTGCCTGCAGTCTCTGGCTCTCTCCCTGTACCTTGCCTGCAGTCTCTGGCTCTCTCCCTGTACCTTGCCTGCAGTCTCTGGCTCTCTCCCCGTACCTTGCCTGCAGTCTCTGGCTCTCTCCCCGTACCTTGCCTGCAGTCTCTGGCTCTCTCCCCGTACCTTGCCTGCAGTCTCTGGCTCTCTCCCCGTACCTTGCCTGCAGTCTCTGGCTCTCTCCCCGTACCTTGCCTGCAGTCTCTGGCTCTCTCCCCGTACCTTGCCTGCAGTCTCTGGCTCTCTCCCCGTACCTTGCCTGCAGTCTCTGGCTGTCACCTCTCCCCCCCCCCCCCCCATGTCTCCCAATAACACTCCTATCCCCCCCACCCCAGCGATTAACAGCATTTTCCATCTCAACGCTCCCACCTCATCCTATTTCACCCCACCCTCAACTACCTCGCCCCCACTTACCCCTCCCTTCCCACCCGAACAACCCCCCACTACCTCCCAAACCACCCCTCTTCCTAGACAATCGGTATCGGCAAGTACCTGCAAAAAAGTATCGGTGCTCGTATTCGGTGTCATCCTCCACACCGCCATCGATCGCCTCTTCCCACACCTGCTGTCACATTTTGAGTGAGTGAGGCACAGCCGCTTCATTCATTCAAGGCAATCGGTGAATGAGAAGGCAGACAGCCTGTAGTTTTCAGTGAACTGCAAGGGCGTTGATTGCCCTCCATAGGTCATTGACCCTTCCCACTTTCACCAACTTTGTACCTGTGTACCCTTACAGATGTATGAACAGGGAAGCTCGAGGCAGTGTTTACAGGAGCCTGACATTGCTAGATCACAGGTGCAATGCCCTGCAGGCTCCCCCTGAAATAAATAAATGCACATTTTTTTTCCTACAAAAAATATGTTCATTTATGTTTTGCAAAAATGTGAACTTGGCCTTTTAAACTTTGAGATGATTATAAGGCAGCACAGTTATCCTCGGTATGTTAAATGTTAATTCTGGCATTGGTAAAGTGCACCCCATCTCCTTTTGTCTCTCATCTGAGAATTGCATGTAGAGGAGAACTTAACAAATGCCCCCACTACAGATTCTTACAGCTACCAATCAGATTCAGGCTGGTCTTGGTCTTGGCTTGAATGTGTTTAGTGATAAAGGAAACCGTGGGAGAATAAGCTACAAAGCGCAGGCTTCAGGTATTGTGCTCCCTGCTTACCCTATGAGGAGCGGTTTGGATTCTGGCTGCAGTGGAAAACGTAAAACTGAGATTAAGGTAAACGGTTTGAATTTCAGCACATTTTCTGGATAACATTAGTAGTTCACTGATTGCTTTTCACTTGTTGCCTGAAATCATTCTTCAATGGCAGCTTGGTGGTCTATGAAATCATATTTGGAAATGTTATATATGACTAGACTATATACAGCACACCAGTATGCAATAAATAAAAAATACATACCTTTATATAGGATTCTTCTATATTGGTGGGTTGTATATAGTTTAGTCACACAATTAACACCTTCATAGAAGATATGTGGTCCCTGATTAAAGGGAAATTTGAGAAGAATTGGTATTTTTTACATGGTTTCATTGGTCCAGCTTGCACCAATTTAACCATGCATGTACTATACGTGTGGCATCCCTCTAGAAGGTATAAATCGCTGTAGTATACACCTCTACTCCAGTGATCTCAATTAGCTTTGGGGTCCTGTGTCGAATGGCTGCCCTGCTGCATTAGAAACATACGCTCTCCAAGCAGTGTGCTCACGCTGACAGCTTCACAGAGATTACATTTAGGCAGTTTTCCAATTCCTCACCGCTTGCAGCTCAGCTTTGCTTCTCTGTCAAATGGATCATTAACATGTAATCACTGCTTACAGCTCAGCTCAGCTCGACTTCTCTCTCAAATCATTCACATACAAACATAAACTCCATAGTGCTCTCTGCTTGTTACTTTATTAAAAACATCCCCAAAAATAGGCACACTTACAAGATCCAAGGATAAAAACAGCATAAGTATATACGTCCACTCGTTCATCATTAACATGGTTTCAAGCACATTGCACTTTAGATTTTGGCGCTGATTGTCACTATATAATACCATTCAGAGAATGCTTCACATTTTCTCAGTTAAGGTAAAGTGTTCTCTGATTGGCCATGGTAGATGAGCAGGGCAGTGCTGACTTTCAGAATATAATAGCCGAGAGAGGAGATTCGGCCATGGTGGAATTTATGGATTTCTTTACATGTATTGCAATCTTAAAGTAGAACTAAAAGGAAAACTTTTTTTTGTTTTGGATAGAGTGGAGATAGATTGAAACAGTTTTCAGTTTTTTTATTGCGGTCTGTGCCCCCGTTGGAGCTCTTTCACACATATCGATAAACCGTAGGATTTGCGGCACATTTTGGGAGCTTGCAGGGCGCTTTTAACCCTGCTAGCGGCCGAGAAAATGTTAAACCTCCCGCAATGCACCGCTACAGCAGCGTATGGCGGCGCTGCCCATTGATTTCAATTGGCAGGAGCCCATTAGGAGCAATGAGTTCAACGCTCCTAATGTGCTGCAAAGAAGCTGCTGGCAGAACTCTTCCTGATGCCCTGCCAGCGCACCACTCCAGTGTGAAAGCCCTCAGGCTTTCACACTGGAGACAATAGAGCAGCACTTTTAGGGCGGATTGCAGGCGCTATTTTTAACGCTATAGCACCTGCAAAACTCCCTCAGTGTGAAAGGGGTCTTAAGGAGATTCATTCGTCCGGTTTACTATTATCAGTGAAAGTAAACCCCCAAATTTTGAGTTGTCCCCAGAAACAAAATAGAGGGGAAATTTTCCAATGGGGACACTAGTTCTGGTGACCTGGGAGTCCCCAAGGAATTCCCTTAATTTGCATGGATTGCCTCTTACTTCTTGTTTGGCTATGGAACAAGAAGTGAATCGAAATCTCTGCAATGGGAGACTGATGACGAAAAAATTATGATGGGTTATTATGATGCTCTTTCCAAAACGGAAGAAAAAATATTTGCCTTTTAGTTCTACTTTTAGGCTGGGCTTAAACTTATGCAAATTGGATGCAGGTTTTTCCCACATCCAATTCGCATAGCAGGAGATTGTGACCGGCTCTCTCTGTGCACAGGACCCTGTGTGTCTTTTTAGTCCATTTCTGTTCCGAATTCTGCCCAAAATTCAGGCTGGAATGGTGAATGGAGACGCACCGGACTCCTGCTGTGAGCCACTGCGTGTTCTAGTGTGAACCCAGCCTTAAAGTGGAAGTTCAGCCTAAAACTAAAATCTCTAAATCTACTTGCAGCCACATTCTAAGACTAACCTATCTAACCCTGTAAAGCAGTGGTCTCCAAACTGTGGCCCGGGGGCCAGATGTGGCCCTTTGCTTGCATTCATCTGGCCCTTGGGGCACTATTTCACCAACTAACACCAATCATGGGGCACCATTCCCCCTACCTACACCAACAATGGGGTACTAATTCTCCCATTAAAACAAATGATGGGGCATTTTCTACTCCCACTGGCCACAGTCCCCCCCCCCTAAAGCCTAAAGGGTGGTAAATTGGCCCTTTGCTTACAAAGTTTGGAAACCCCTGCTGTAAAGCAAAAATCGCTAAGCATACCTTTTCTGAAGTCAGTCTGGTCTCCAGCGGTGGAAGCTGTGTGCAGGAGACAGCCGACAATGGCGGGGAAGTGACATCGCCCACACAGTTACTATGGGGGCTTCCGTTGTCTTCCTCTACACAGAGAAGCCGCCGCTGACAGCTCAGCTGGGACTGGAGCAACTTCAGAAAAGGTATGTATAGCGATTTTTTCCTTTACAGGGTTAGATTGCTTAGCCTTAGAATATGGCTGCAAGTAGATTTTAGTTTTAGGCTGAACTTCTACTTTTAAGTCCCCTTTTGCTTTCAACCACAGATAACGATTTTTCTAAAAGCAACATAAATCGGTGCTAATTTGCAAAGATTTCTTGTTAAAACAAACTAACTAGGTGCAACTGGATTAATTTTTTTATTTAAGATTCTAGCTTTGACATAGGGGTTTAATTGAAGTGTTTTCATTTTTGTGTTTAGTTGTGCTTTAAGGCAGTTGAACGAATGGGGAGCAATGTTCCTTTATCCTCCATTCTCGAGCAGGAATGTATGAATAGCGTACCCATAGCCAAAGAGGAGAGCAAAGGGAAAGCCTTTCTCCTGCCTTTCCATCGGTCTGGAGGCCACACAGAAATTCTAATTTCTTAAGTTCATTTTGAGGTATGAAACATGAACATGTACGTTTGTGAATGTTACCAAATGCTTTGCATGCAAAAAAAAAAAGAGATTTTTGTCTTAAAGTAAAAAGTGTGGATTCTATGTAAATGTTTCGTCCCCCCCCCAGGTATGCAGAAGTGGTGGTTTCCTCGGAGACATCTGCAAACCAGATTTTGGAACAGTTGCCTCTCAAGAAGATAAATGGGGAGAAGCCTGATGTTCGACCAGCAAACCGCCAGAGCCTTTCCTTCTTCGAAGATTTGTCACGAAAGAGTAAGACCCTAGCGGAACACTGCTTTTGTTGATACCACCTTTTTAGCCTCTCGCGTGGGAGTTGGTGTTCGTTTTTGGCCTGTTTTTCAGGGATCTGCAGGCTGCATCTGTGGTTCGTTTTTACAGTAGTGATACGTGTACTTCAGGTTTAAATCTGGCAGAAGATGGAAATTTCTAATCTATTTACCTTGTACAAGGAATATAATTGTGTCGGATACACAGGGGACTAAAGGCACGCAATGGAAGTAATGCCTGCTTTTATTTGTTTTTAGTGCTCACCAGTGAGTTATAATCTTAAAGTGGATGTAAAGCCACTCTCGTCCTTTCTAAACTAGTGCCATAGTGCTGATCTATAAGGATATAGATGCCTCCTGCATGTATCCTTACCTGTCAAATGTCTCCCCTCTGTCTGTTATAAGAACTGAAAATCTGCAGATTCTGTGGGTGGATCTGTTGTCTGGAGCTCGGTGGGTGGAGTCGTGATGTCAATAGACTCCCCGCCTACCTCTACACTCCCCTTACACTAAATTCTGCTATGATTACGAACATCCAGTCAAAATCCAGAAAAGTAACCACATGACTCCAGAAAAGGAGTGGGGGTGGGAATTAAAAAAGAATGCCCGCCTCCAGGCTAGTGCATGACATATGTAAATAACCTGTCACTCACAGCAAGGGGGCGGAACGGACTAAGGTTTTTCTCTGCAAGACTGTTTTTATTTCACTGAACAATAAAAGAGGATTGCTCAGAGCTGGATTAACTCTTTGTGGCAAGACTGGGCACAGATTGTGTCACATTGTTACAGCAAAAATAAAAATACATTTTCGGGTTTACATCCACTTTAAATGTGCTGGGGGTTGACCCCAAACCCTGTGACTTAGGATTTTTTAATTGCGATCTTTGAGTCGCAGTTGTGAAGAGAAAATACTACAGGCCATTAAAGAGGAAGTAAACCCTGATGGGTTTTACTTCCACTCTTGCTTCCTGCAAATCATGAAAATTTAAAGCATAATGGGCTAGTATGCATCGCATACTAGCCAATTATTTGACACCTACAAATGAATCCCACGCTGTCTCTTGTGCAGGCCTCATCCATCTTCGGTCCTCTTCCTTCTGGGGCTGTGGACTCCCGGAGCCGCATGACGTCACTCCTGCGCATACGCGCACGAGCCGTCAGTCACGGCACACGCTGGGGAAGAAACCGAACGGAGGTCCGTTTCTTCACAGCGCATGAGCCGATTTACATCATCGGCGCAGTACAAGGGAAATGTCTCCTAGGCTTACCTATAGGTAGAAGTCAATAAGGAGGGTTTACAACCACTTTAACCACTTAACCCCTGGACCATATTGCTGGTCAAAGACCAGAGCACTTTTTGCGATTCGGCACTGCGTTGCTTTAACTGACAATTGCGCGGTCGTGCGACGTGGCTCCCAAACAAAATTGGCGCCCTTTTCTCCCCACAAATAGAGCTTTCTTTTGGTGGTATTTGATCACCTCTGCGGTTTTTAGTTTTTGCGCTACAAACAAAAATAGAGCGACAATTTTGAAAAAAAAATTAATATTTTTTTACTTTTTGCTATAATAAATATCCCCCAAAAATATATAAAAAACATCATTTTTTTCCTCAGTTTAGGCCGATACGTATTCTTCTACATATTTTTCGTAAAAAAAAAATCGCAATAAGCGTTTATTGATTGGTTTGCGCAAAAGTTATAGCGTTTACAAAATAGTGAGTATTTTTATGACATTTTTATTAATAATATTTTTTTTTTACTAGTAATGGCGGCAATCAGCGTTTTTTTTTTTCTTTCGGTACTGCGACATTATGGCGGACACTTCGAACACTTTTGGGACCATTGGCATTTTTATAGCGATCAGTGCTATAAAAATGCACTGATTACTATAAAAATGCCACTGGCAGTGAAGGGGTTAACATTAGGGGGCGGGGAAGGGGTTAAGTATGTTCCCTGGGTGTGTTCTAACTGTAGGGGGGGGGGTGGACTGACATGGGGAAATGACTGATCTTCTGTTCATACATTGTATGAACAGAAGATCAGCATTTCTCTCCCTGACAGGACCGGACGCGCCCGCCGGGCATGGGAGTCGGGGGCGCGCTCGCGCCCCTAGTGGCCTGCCCGAGAGCCGACATATAGCTACGGGCTCTCCCGCAGGGGAGCTGACCTGCCGCCGTAAAACGACGGCGGCTGGTCGGCAACCAGTTAACCAGTTCCCGACCCCCGCATGTACATATACGTCCACAATATGGCACGTACAGGCACATGGGCGTACATGTACGTCCTTGCCTATTAGGGGGTGGGGGGTCCGATCGGGACCCCCCCCCGCTACATGCGGAGGTCGGGTCCGCTCGGGGAGCGATCAGGGACCACGGCGCGGCTATTTGTTTATAGCCGCTCCGTCGCGATCGCTCCCCGGAGCTGAAGAACGGGGAGAGCCGTATGTAAACACGGCTTCCCCGTGCTTCACTGTGGCGGCGCATCGATCGCGTCATTCCCTTTATAGGGAAGACACGATCGATGACGTCATTCCTACAGCCACACCCCCAAACAGTTGTAAACACATACTAGGTGCACCCTAACTCCTACAGCGCCACCTGTGGTTAACTCCCAAACTGCAACTGTAATTTTCACAATAAAGAATGCAATTTAAATGCATTTTTTGCTGTGAAAATGACAATGGTCCCAAAAATGTGTCAAAATTGTCCGAAGTGTCCGCCATAATGTCGCAGTCACGAAAAAAATTGCTGATCGCCGCCATTAGTAGTAAAAAAAAAAAATTAATAAAAATGCAATAAAACTATCCCCTATTTTGTAAACGCTATAAATTTTGCGCAAACCAATCGATAAACGCTTATTGCGATTTTTTTTTTTTACTAAAAATAGGTAGAAGAATACGTATCGGCCTAAACTGAGGAAAAAAAATGTTTTTATATATGTTTTTGGGGGATATTTATTATAGCAAAAAGTAAAAAATATTGCATTTTTTTCAAAATTGTCGCTCTATTTTTGTTTATAGCGCAAAAACTAAAAACCGCAGATGTGATCAAATACCACCAAAAGAAAGCTCTATTTGTGGGGGGAAAAAGGACGCCAATTTTGTTTGGGAGCCACGTCGCACGACCGCGCAATTGTCTGTTAAAGTGACGCAGTCCCGAACTGTAAAAACACCTTGGGTCTTTAGGCTGCATATTGGTCCGGGGCTTAACTGGTTAAGCATACACCCATATCCATAGACATGTCTATGCAATAATATGTGGGTTGGTGTTTTAGGTGCTTTTACTATTGCAATAAAGCATTTTATTTATTATTTTGTTTTTAGCTCCTTTTATATAATTTTTGGAAGAATAATTTGTAGACTGATTGATTTGTAGGGATGCAGTATCCCCACAGAGAAGGAAGTGAGTGTATTCAGACTTTTTCTTGAATTGTGTCACCATGGTTTCAGTTTTAGGTTCTTATTGGTGGAACTTTGAATTTATATTTCTTTCCTTTTTTCGGTTATATGTGATAAGTTTGAGCAGTGCATCTGCCATTTCCTTTCTAAACATAAAGTCTAATTTTTGTTTCCTGTTTTCCTCCTTTTTTTTTTCCCCCCACAGAAATTCCTCCCAGAGTTAGTTCAAAGGGAACTGTGGACTCGCCAGATTTTACTTCAAACTTCAACGACTCTGCTCCTTCATTACCACTTCCAGAGACTCCTAAAAACATAGTGCCCTACTTTGCACGGCCACCTTTCATGGAAAACCCTTCCCGCATCCCTGTCATGACCCTTCCAAGGCCCCCTATGCCTGTTCCACCACCTCCTTCACCCGCAATGCCTCCTACATACCGTGCTCCCCCAATGCCCCCTATGCACTATCCGCACCTCATGCCCCCCCCTCCAAGGTTGCCACCTCACCTAAGCATGCCTCCCCCAACTGGCGTGCCTCCTGCTCTTCACCTAAACCCTGCTTTCTTCCCACCTCCTAATTCTGTGCTAGGACCCCCACCCGATCCCTACAAAATGATTCCTAACCTCTATGGACAGGGAAGGTAAGTGTCACTGCATGGATTATCTATCAGAGCGTCTTTATTAAGAAATGTTTGTTAGGTTAGAGCTGTAAGTTGGAGGCCACAACTGCTGACATCGCCCTAAATTTGCAAGGAGGGTGGTGGAGGTAGGCTGTAAGGAAAAACTACTGGACAAAAATGGCATGTTCACCTTTTAACTGATGAAAATTACAAGAGAACGGTGTCTGTGTAAGATACCATAATTTTAAAGCTGAATTCCAGGTATGTTTTCTTTTTCCCTAGTGCATTGGTCCAGTCTGGACCAATGTAAGTATAGTTCATACCTTGCCGATCTCCGTGGAGTAGGAGAATCACTGTAGTAGCCTCTGCTATGCAGATGGTTGAGTTTGCATAGGTATGGCCTTTACGATGTCAAGCTGGGGCCTGTTGCTCCACACTGGGCTCCAATCACAGACAATGCCCACTGTGATGTAATCTTGCCCCGATCTGGACCAACACAACACAAAGGGTAATGGAGCAGCCATTGGTATAGAGGTGGAGCTGTGTCGACAGTCTATGATGATTGGTTTGGCTGCAAGCCATCCGATGCTGTGCTCTAAGATACATAATGAACAAAAATGTATGCAAAAAAGTACTGATATGTTTATGACCTTTTAGAGCTTTTATTGCATGGTGTATATTAGAGCTGCATGTTCTGGATAAAAAGAAAATCGCAACTGTTTTGCTTAGAATAAAGATCACTATTCTGAAGAATTTTTTATTTTAAAGATTTACAACCCCTGAATGTTAGGTTATCAAACAAGATGGCAATAGAATAAGACAGGAATTTTCTTTGCTTTAATCAAATTTAAAGAAATGTAATGAAAAATATTTTTTAGTACTCGCCGATACAATTACTGATACCTAACGCAACTTTTTTCGTTACACTTAAAGGGGTTGTAAAGGTAAAACATGTTTCCCCTAAATAGCTTCCTTTACTTTAGTGCAGTCCTACTTCACTTACCTCATTTTTCGATTTGGCTTTTAAATGTCCTTATTTCTTCTGAGAAATTCTCACTTCCTGTTCTTCTGTCTGTAACTCCACACAGTAATGCAAGGCTTTCTTCCTGGTGTGGAGTGTCGTGCTCGCCCCTCCCTTGGACTACAGGAGAGTCAGGACGCTCTCTACGTTGCAGATAAAGAAAGGAGCTGTGTGTTAGTGGGCTTCCTGTCCCTCCTGCTCGCCCCCTCCCCCTCAAGGGAGGGGGCTAGCACGACACTCCACACCAGGGAGAAAGCCTTGCATTACTGTGTGGAGTTACAGACAGAAGAACAGGAAGTGAGGATTTGTCAGAAGAAATAAGGACATTTCAAAGCAAAAATCGAAGGATGAGGTAAGCGAAGGAGGACTGCACTGAGATAAAAGAACCCCTTAAAGCTGTCGGCAATGGTACAAAGCATTGAAAAGTTATTTTACAAATTAATTAATTATTGTTAGTTGTTGTTGTTAATTAGTGTTCATGGCTCCTCCCCACCCTGCTCCATCATAGGCCAAAGGCCCCCCTTGCTGTATCTGAGCCAATGAGCACATCACAATATTTTTGTTCCATTTTGGTGTGGATGCGATGCAATTTCGGACATAGAAAAGATATGGCTGAAATCGCACCACATAGACATCGCAAGTGATGTGCACAGGAATGCAGTGCTTTCCACACGTCAGTGTGGACCTAGGCTAACGGTGGATATTTAGAGCTTGTACGGTACTGTAGAAGATAATGCAGAACTTCATAGGACCAAAACGTTATCCACTTGGTGTAGTAATTTGGCTGCTTTGTGCTAGCAACCCTCCATATGTTATTTAGTGTGTGTTTTATGCTCAGGTCACTTGGAATTATGCAAGGAATGTCTTGTGTAAGCTGCAGATTATCTAACTTTGGCGCTCATATTATTAAATCTAGCAAAATGCAGCGCCTCCCTTTTGTTTCATAGTTGGAGTATGCGTTGTGAAATGTATGTGGGCTGCCATCTAATTTTATCGGAGGGGAAAATGTGTGAAAAGATGACACTTATGCAGATTATACAATGACGTAAATTATAGTGTGTTGTCAGAAAACTCAAAGCATGTTTGAAAGAAGAAAAAAAAAATGGTTCTGAGCAGCAACTGTTTTGTTTAGCTGTATGTAATGTCCTTACACTTTTTATATTGTGCTTTTACAGGGACATGAAACACCAGCAGCCCCCAGTCAGTGAGGCAGAGTTTGATGAGTTAATGAACAGAAATAGGGCGATTTCGAGGAGTGCACTTTCCAATGCTGTATGCACGGCATCATCGGGTATTAATCACTTCCCACGTTCTACCTAATGGAGTAGTTTGCTTTATCAATAACTGTGGTTATTCTATTTTCATTGGTGTGTGTTTTTTGTTTTGTTTTTTTTCCAAAGGGGATTTTACAAGTGCCATGAAAACATTAGAAACAGCAATAGCTGTCATCAAGGAATCTCGTGTAGCCAATGATGATAGATGTCGTGTTCTACTGACATCGCTTCGGGACTGTCTGCATGGGATACAAGACAAGGCCAGCTCTTCCAGGTACTAATTAATACTTTTTTTTTTTTTTAACATATTTTTATTAGGTTTAAGACAAACCAACAAACAGAAAGAAACATACAAAAAAAAAAACAATGCCACCAGACAACCTGGTCATAAACGTTAGGCAATACACTCAAACATAGAAAAATAAACTGACACCAGTGCAAAATATAAAGTAGGCACAGTGGTAAAAGGCTCAGGTATAATACCGGGATATAGCAAAAGCGGAGGTCCAGACATTAGAGATCCCTGAGGCACGGCCCATCAATGGTCAAGCAAGAGTAGTACAATCAGTGCTGGGAGAGGGTTAGCCAACCATCTACCCCAAATTTTGTGGAAGGTTTTGTTCTGTTTCCAGAGTTCAAAAGTTAGTTTATACAGTGGCATAGCGCCATTAATACATTTTAGCCAGAGGAATTTCAGAGAGGTCTGTGCGCTCTTCCAGGACAGTAAAATAGCTTTTTTAACATGGAAGAAGAGGATATGAAGCAGTCTCTTGGCATAAGTGTAATTCGCCAAAAATACCTAATAGGCAGTTCTTGGGGTGGATTATGTTTGGGAGGCCTAGTGTCGATGAGATGAAAGCACCCACTTCTTCCCAGAAGTCCCGGACTACCGGGCATGACTTGGCCACAGCCGCGGAAACAGGCAGCCGAGGGCAGTAGACCCATCTTGTGTAACCTAGCCGGAGTGAGGTGGTATTGATGGAAATTTTTGACCTGTATGATGCGGTCACGGGAAGCAAAATACTAATTACCGTATTTGCCGGCGTATAAGACGACCCCCTAATCTTCCAGCTAAAATGTTGGTTTTGGGATACACTCACTGTATAAGACGACCCCTCACTGTGCCATCTATACATGCCTCACTGTGCCATCTATACATGCCTCGCTGTGCCATTCCATTCCCTGCCTCGACAATCTCCCTACCTTCTCCTGTTTGCAGAGTATGTCAGACGGCGGCCATCCATTATTCAAAAGCTGCGCCTCCTCCTCAGGCTGTCCTCAGGCTGTTCAGTAGTACTCTATTTTGTATTACTGGGTACCTTTTTACATTTCTCGCAATGGGCAGTTTTATCATGGTAGGGATTAAGGCTTAAGGGATTGCCTGATGATGTCCACCTTCTTTGCCACCATTCATTCTAGAGGAATCGATATCCTGCTGCTGAAGCACTATGTGGATCTTCACTCTCTGGTTTTGTTCCACTGCCCATTTATAGTGACTTGGTCATCTCCAGCCACCTGCACTGCTCTTCAGCATCAGCTGTCTCTGTCCATGGGTATCTGAGGTCTGTGCAATATGTTTTTCCAAAGAAACAGTACAGTGCTGCTGCCATGGGTGACTTTGGCCCATACTTCATGGTGGTTCAGAGGGCTTTCACTCAACATCTCCAAAAGGAACTGATGCCTGTAAGCTGGGGATTATAAGATTGACAGAGCTGCAGAAGACTACAATGACAAACAGGCGTCCCAGAGCCTGTAAATTCACCTGGGCCTGTAGCCACCTGTTGCCATTTCTGAATCGGCTGTGTTTGGTTCACAGCCTCCTGCAATTGACTCCGGGTTTCCTTTTTTTTTTTTTTTTTTTTTTTTTTTTATATAATCTTTATTTATCCATAATGAGATTTTTTTTTTTCATTATACAACAGCAAAGCAAAAAATAGAAAAATATAAAAGGACGAAGAGGGTGTATACAATGCCGTCCAACCATACAATCAGAAAATACAAATGAACCGAGGGCCCGGTTGAACACCTCGCAGACCAAATAATAAGGACGAAGGTTACACTTGCAAGGTTAAATAACATATAAACCAAAACAACTTGAAGTTGTCCCTAAATAGTCCGCCATGTGCAAGGGCCCATAAAAGAAAAGGCAGATCATCTTGGTCAGGTCGGCAAGTAGCAACAGGAACATAATAAGAATCAGAAAACAAGAACAAAAAATTAAAAAGAGGACGTACCCATAAGCATCCAAACAGTCCAGCAACAGATATGGTCACATACACAGTGGTTTCTTGGGGAAGAGTACAGGGAGGGAAGAGAGGGAAAAGGGAAACAGACCCAGTCACCGTCCCTCATCTACCTGGAGTTAAGGCGTGAGCGGTATAGCTGTGTCTCCCTCCCCCTCCCCCACATAGTGCAGCCAGGTAGCCCAGATCCCGTACCATTTGTCGTATTCGTCCCTATGCCTCGCCATCCACTCCTCCGCCGACCTGACATTGTTCACCATCCGAATCCAGTCCAAACGGGACAGGACCCGGCTGGTCTTCCAGAAAATAGGAATCAATCTCCTAGCCGCATTCAAAAGGTGCGGTAGCACTGATTTTCGGTACAGGCCAAGGGGGACGGCGGGAACATGCAGGAGGAAATTCATCGGGGAGTCTGGCAGGTCCACATCAAGGATGGAATTGACTTGAGACCTAATATCCAGCCAAAATGAGCGCAACTTAGGGCATTCCCACCAGATGTGTAGAAAAGTGCCCCTATGACCGCAGTCCCGCCAACAGGTATCTGAGGTCATTGGGTAGATCTGCTTAAGTCTAGTGGGTACCCTGTACCATCTGGTCAAAACCTTATACCCGTTTTCCTGCATTTTCGTGTCCACTGAGCTAGAATGTGTGAGACGGTACAACTGGCTGAGCTGGTTATCAGTAAACGTATGCTGCAAATCTCTCTCCCACTCCCGGATGTAAGCAGGTCTCCCACGAGAACTCCGGTCCTGCAAGAGACCATAAAGTATAGATATAGCATGGGGGACAGGGGAAGAGGACATACAGAGCTTCTCAAAAGGGGTAGCAGATGTGGGGGAGCGTATGGTATGGGGCAGGCCCTGTGCAAAATGATGAAGCTGCCCATGCCTCCAGCTATCCATTGGAAACCCCCCATATTGGGCCCTAAGTTCCCCCAGGGAGAGTAGGCCCCGATCTTGGAAAAACCTGCCACAACGCAGTTCGCCGTCCGCTGTCCAGGAGCGCAAAAAGGACGGATGTTCCCCCGGTAGGAACCAGGGGAAGCCCCCTAGAGGTGCCAGAGGGGAAAAAGGGGGGGCAAGGTCTCCCGTCTTATTCATAGCATCCCATAATTTCAGGGCGTGAGTGGACATTAGGGAAACATGGGACGACAGACCCCTTTGTGAGTGGGGAAGCCAAGGGGCATGGGATAGGTTACGGCCTGCCATAAATTTTTCCAAAGGGACCCATTTCTTAGAGGACACTCCATGGTGCCAGTCTAAAATTCTCTGAAGGGCAATAGCTTCGTAATACTTGCGAATGTCAGGGACACCCATACCTCCTAGTCGTTTGGGCCTCTGCAAAATACGGAGAGCTAGACGGGGACTTCTACCCTGCCAGATGTATCGGAGAAACGCACTGTTAAGGCTCAAGAAAAAAGACCTAGGCAAAGAGATAGGCACCATTTGGAGGAAAAACAAAATGCGAGGAAGCACATTCATCTTTAACACACTGACTCGGCCCATCCACGAGAAAACCTCCCTGTCCCAACGGTGTAAGTCCGCCTTAATGGTGGAAAGCAAATGGACGTAATTACTAGAATATAATTGAGAGTAAAGGGGGGTGAGGTATACCCCCAAGTATTTCATGTGGGTGGGACACCATGTAAAGGGGAAGGAGGATTGCAACCGTGTACGCAGATCCGACGGGACCTTTAACGATAGAATTTCGGACTTCGCAAAGTTAATTTTGAAGTTAGAAATGGAGCCAAAAGTCCGAAGTTCCATCATAATATTGGGCAGGGAAAGCAGGGGGTTCGCTACATAAAAGAGGACATCATCCGCGTAGGCAGAGAGCTTATGTTCCTGAGATCCAACGCAAAAACCCCTAATATCAGGGTTAGAACGTATCTTACTAAGCAGAGGCTCCAGGGTGAGGGCAAAAATAAGGGGCGACAGTGGGCAGCCCTGTCTCGTCCCATTCCCAATAGGGAAAGGGTCAGAAAGAGTACCGTTTACCCTAACCCGAGCCTCTGGCTTACTATACAAGGAGGAGACCCAAGAAAGCATTTTCGGCCCGAGTCCCAATTTAGACAGCACCGCCCGCAGATATGTCCAATCCACCCTGTCAAAAGCCTTCTCGGCATCCGTGGACAGGAGGAGACAGGGTGGATGGTCCGTCTGCATTTGTACCCACTGGATCAGCTGAATGGCCCTATTCGAATTATCCCGCGCTTCTCGACCAGCAATAAACCCCGTTTGATCGGCGTGAACAAGAGAGGGAAGAAGGGGTTGCAAGCGGTTCGCTAAAATTTTCGCTAGAATTTTAATATCGGTATTTAAGAGCGAGATCGGTCTGTAATTACCCGGAACCATGCAATCCTTCCCCTCCTTGGGCAGCACTGAAATATGGGCTAGCAGGCCCTCCTTAGGCATAGGGGTGCCTGCGGCCAGCGCGTTAAAGTAAGTGCACATGTGGCCCGAGATCAGGGGGAGAAAAACACGGTAGTAGGCATTTGTGTAGCCATCAGGGCCAGGGCTTTTCCCCGACGGTAGGTTTTTTACAACGATTTCCAGCTCCTCCGAGGTGATCGGAGACTCTAGAACCTTACATGTTTCGAGGGGGAGTCGGGGGACATGGGCCTCCGCCAGATACTCGCGGATACGGTCCTGCTTCTGCGTTTCAGTTAGACCCGGGAGTGTGGCAGGCAGCTGATACAGTCGGGCATAATAGTCCTTAAAAACGGCCGCAATTTTAGAGGGGTGAACCACTGGGGGACCCGTCCCTATTTGGAGCTTATGTACATGGCCCGAATCGCGTTGCCTCCTCAGAGCTCTGGCAAGGAGACGCCCACACTTGTTACCATATTCGTAAAATTTATGACACACGACGCAGACGATCACGTATACGGGTGTCAAGTAAAGTAGCTAGCTCCACGCGGAGGGCTTCAAGGTTGGCCAATAGCTCCGGCGTTAAGCGTCTCTTATGCGCGACTTCCGCGATTTGTATTTTCCGCAGCAGGGATTGAAGGTCTCCCTCCCGCACCTTTTTCAGACGCGCTCCCTGGGATATAAGCTCCCCCCGTACAACCGCCTTGTGCCCCTCCCAAACCGATGCCGCCCCTACCTCAGCCGAGGCATTTTCTGAGAAGTAACAGGTGATAACGTCGGAGGTGCTTTTGAGGGCAACGGCGTCGTCCAAAATATTTTCATTTAGGCGCCAGGTCCAGGACCTAGCACCTGAAACCAGTGGGTGTACAGATAAGGAAATCGGGGCGTGATCCGACATGGTGATGGAACCAATCGACGCGCCGGACAGCGAGTCCAGGGTGTACTGGTCCATCAGCAGTAGGTCTATCCGGGTATACACAGCGTGGGTTGCCGAATAATAACTAAAATCTTTTACCCTCGGGTGGAGTGTTCTCCAGCAATCCACAAGATGGTAGGCTTGTAGGGTCTTCCTAAAACGTTTTAGGAAAGCAAATGAGTGGGCAGAGTGCCCCGAGGACGTATCCATTTCTGGATCAGGGCTGACATTAAAATCCCCCCCTAAAATCAGCTGACCTTCCCGGAAACGGGAAAGGGAGTCCAGAAGGGAGTCCAGGAAGGTGAGCTGACCCGAATTCGGTGCATACACGGTTGCAAAAGTAAACTTACGACCCAGGATGTTCCCCTTAATAAAAGCAAATCTACCATGTGGGTCCGTCAATTGATCGGACAAAACAAAAGGGCAGGACCTGTGTATAGCTATAGCAACCCCACTAGATTTGGAGCGCGTCGAGTTGCTAAGAAACCATTGGGAGTAGAGGTGTGTGGGAAGGCGGGGGACCGAGTCAGTGCGAAAGTGCGTCTCCTGCAAAAAAAGAATGTGTGCCCCCAGGCGTTTAGTCTCGAGCCACAACTTACTGCGTTTGTTGGGGGAACCGAGCCCACGGACGTTGTAGGAAACCACCTTCAAGGAAGCCATAGGGTAAATTTTTGGGGAGCCCCCCTTAGCCAGGAGGGGTGAGAGACCTGCAGCCATTTGGACCGGGATGCAATGGGTACCGAGAAAAACATTAAAGACAAAAGAAAAAAAAAAGTCATGAAAAACAAAAGAAACAACGGCAAAACAAAACAGAACAAATAATAGCCTCCATAAGGGAGACGGTTTAAAGACCTCCCGAGGCATCCAAGTCTGGTTGGTCGGGGACCTCCACCCAGCAAGTAAACCTGCGAAAGGAGAAGGTCAGCGAGCAACCCAGAATCCCAAACATGGGACATGACTCCGTAGAGTCGGCCTACGTGGGGGAAGAAGCGCAACATGAGGTGCGAGCCCGTCCATAGGGAGCGAGCCCGCCACATATCACTAGAGTAGCATAGCAGCCACAAGGGCGCATCTGCCTAATTTAAACGATTACCGAAGCAGCTTTAGAAGTACTAAAACCAGCCAAATACAGTGAGGTAATAATAACAGTGCCTTCAACTTGAGCGTACATAAAAGAATAAAAAAAAAAAAAAAAGAGAGGGGAAGGAAAGCCCTGGTAGACAGTCCACAGCCAACCAAGAATCAATGGGCTCTTCAGGTTCCCCTCTGGGGGGGAGTTGAGGGCTGAAGAGCCGGGTCCTCCTGGGGGGGATCCACCCGGGGGCGACGTCTGTTGCGACCCTTACGGCGGGCCATGCGCCAAGGTTGTGATTGCATGGGCATGGGGATCTCTGGAGCAGTCTTCCAATCCGGAACCTCGATGGCAGGGAGGCCCAGTTTCTGTAAGAATTGTGGCAGATCATCCACGGTGCGTAGCACAACTTGGCGTCCATCTTTAGTCACGGAGAGCTGGAAAGGGAAGCCCCATCTGTAAGGCAACTGAGCATCCTGTAGGGCTGCCAGTAACGGCTTCAAAGCCCGGCGTTGCATCAGGGTGCGTCTTGAGATGTCCGGGAAAAAGGACACCTGCGCTCCATCAAAGTCCACCTGGCGTACACCTCGGACATGGGTCATTATGCTCTCCTTCAAGGAATATTTATGCAGCTTGCATATTATGTCCCGTGGTTTATCAGGGTCATCCGACGGTGGGCGCAACGCCCTATGTGCCCGATCAATCTCAATGCGATCAGGAGCATCTCGGCCAAGTACCTGCTTAAAGAGGCCCTGTAATGAAGGAACAATGTCCCTGGGGCCGGTGGCTTCAGGCAAGCCCCTGATACGTATATTAACCCTGCGGCTTCTGTTTTCGAAGTCATCCATTTGGTCAATAAGGGCCTCGATCCTGCGGTCCTGCCTCTTGCAGTGTTCATGGAGAGACTGTAGAGCCGGGGTAACCACATCCCACTGTGCCTCCAGGTCCTCTAATCTACCCCCAATATGCGCAGTGTCCGCCTGCAAGGCCTCAATGTCCTGCCTGAGGGCCTTCTCGACCCTGCCAGCAAACAGTTCCAAGTCTGCTTTCGTGGGGAGGGCCAGAATGTGTGCTCTGAGGTCTGCATCCCCCATCATCTCATTCAGGGGCACTGCTGACTGCAGGGAGCAGACCGTGCTGGCAGGGGAGGTGGGAGGCTGGAGCGAAGGAGTAGGAGAGGGCGGCTGCGGTGAGGGAATAGGGGAGGCTGCGTGCGGGGCCTTGTACCTGGTAGCCGGCGCCATCTTGGAAGTCCCAGGCGCGTGTCCCCGCTCCAAGAAATATACATCCAGCGAACCGGATCGGTGCCGGGTGGACCGCTGCGGTTGCGGTGAGGTCTTCCGCGATTTAGCTGGCATAGTGACGGGCCAAAGAGATCCAGCGAACGGCTGCTACGGGTGCTGTATATGCGGCGGGCGGACGGAGCTCCTCACAGACACGTCCTCGCACGTCCATGCCGCGGCCACGCCCCCCCCCGGGTTTCCTTTTTAACTGATGCAGAATGTTTCACCTTGCATATGGGGGATAAGACCTTTCTGCTTTACCCACTGTTTGAGACATTTGCGTTTGTGTGGCCTTGAAACGTCCATCATTCCTGTTTTGAGGAAAATTTGGTAGACATGTGGTCTATAACAATGTTGGATGCACTAGTTATCCACATTAACAAAAGGGTTAATGGCGTACTTACCATTTTGAGACATTACTGACGGGTAATTGATCTTGGTTTACCCACTTCATGACCAAAGCAGTTTTTTAATTATTCATACATGCTGTGCTTTACAGTACATTTAAAGTGACTGGGCAGCTCTACAGCTGCCCTGATCACTTTTACTGAAAAGCCAGTCGCCAGCTGAAATAACAGTACCAAGCTTGCAGCCATGAGCCTGTTTTAAGCACTTTCCGTCCACAGGCCATGTATATTAATTTGGTAAATTTGGTACTTCAAGTGGTTGAACAAACTAGTGTGACCACCTGTCCTGTGTTTTGCGGTAACTCTGATCTGTAAAACTTTGTCAAAATTGATCCATAAGCCCCCGTTCACACCTAGGCGTATATATGCCTGTAGTGCGACGCCGCTGCAGCCCCGAGACGCCAGAGGGATGATTTAACATGCACCTCTATGGAGATAGTTCACATCTCCACGCCGTACGCCTGCCGCCTGAAAAAAAGTCCCAGACCTTTTTTTCAGGCGGCTTTCGGCGTTCGGCATAGGAGATGTGAACCATCTCCATAGAGGGGGGGAAGGCTGCATTCACAATCGCGGCGTTTTGTCGCCGCAAATCGGGGTACAAAACGCCACTATTTGTCGCTGCAATTTGCAGGACAAAACGCTGCGATTTTGTACGCCGAGGTGTGAATGCAGCCTAAGAGTTTCCTTCTACCGCAGAAGGCCCTTGGTTTCTTGTGTGGCTGAAACAAATGTCTAAAGTGCTTTAATTGTGATGGCCTCCTAAAAGCCTTCAAATCTTGTATCTTGCATGAACTGATTCCAGTACAAAATGTCACTGGCATCGGGTAAAGAATGCAAAGGAGCTGTCTAAGGAACATCTGGTTCCAGGTTCCTTCAAACTATGTCTCTTTGAACCCACTCTTGACACTTTTATTAGTAACAACAGGAGTGGCCAGAGTGTATGCAGAAGATCTGCAGAAAGGTTATCCCTTTAAGTGGATGTAAACCTGATTCATGAAATTTGAGCTGCGCACATATATCTGAAGTGTTTTATTATCTCTCTTCAAATCACTAAGTCCTGCAGCTTTCTCCTGCTTTCTTCTGTTGTCAGAAGTTATCATGCTGATAAGTTCTCCGACACAGGAGATAAAAGCAGCCTGAAATTTGTGTTGTGGGAGGTTGCTTTAAATAGAGCTCTGCACATTCCTTCCATCATTTGCCTTTGTGGAGTGGGGGTGTGTGCCCTTCCTCCAATCAGCTGTCTTGGCTGTATGCCTAAACTTCACACTCAGTGTTGAGCAGTAAGAGAAAATCTGTAACATGATGTGCAGTTTCTAAAGGATATATAAAGCTCAAGACAGCAGATACACATGTAAAACTTGTAGGGTGATATGTTTAATCTCTGTGTATCATCTGAGGCTATTCACTTCACTGGGTATGTGTGAGGGTTTATATACACTTTAATGGACTAGAAGGAACAGATTTTATGGTAAGTACAAAAATCTTTCTATTTACACCAAGATGGGAGAGTTTACATTTTGTCTTCTCTCAACAGAAAGCGTCACCGCTCTAGAGACAGATCACCCAGTCGGTCGCGGGAAGGCAGCAGCCGGCGCCACAGAGATCCACACGAAGACAGATCAGACGAATATTATCACGACCGTCATCGTGATAAGGACAGACACCGCTAGTAGAGGTGAATTTTTTAGTGACAAACAAAATGTAGAGGCAGGAGGCATATAGCAAAACAGTATAATGAAATGTGCCTGATGCTGTTTTGTTTTAATTCCTTGAGTACCACAGGAGATCTTTTGAGTCAGAAGAATAAAAGTACACCAGAACTGTATATGTATGCATATCTGTGTGTAAAATATATGGTAACTTTCTTGGCCCTTAGATGTAGCTCTGATGCAGTTGGGTTCCATATACAGTAATGGATATGGTCAGATGGGTGGGAGACCAAGCTGAAGCCATTTCTTTCTAAGAGGAGGATCTCGCTATGTGCCGTGGCAGTGTGCGGATGGGCTCCATTTTGTTATAGAAATTATTATGGCAAACTTAATTTTTTTTTTAAATATACTATGGTGCTACGGCTGGTAGCAGGCTGAAGACACCTGTGCTGGCAGCATTATGGAGATCTGGTCAGCTGCTCAACAGAGAATGTAGCATTTGCAGGCCAATTTGGATCTCAGGGCATTTTAAACCTAAATGTAGCAAAACAAAAAATTCAAGAATTAAAAAAGACACTCGCATGTATAATATCTCTTTATGTAACCTGACTGCATTACAGTAATAAGTAGGAGTCTTCTTTGGGACTTTGATAACGGATAAGATACCAGCCATAGAGGGAGCCTGTTTACAAGAAATCAACCAACTGATGGATTCATTGTGAGAAATAGAAAAGCGCAACCATTTTTTATAGTATTGTGAGGCAGAGTCTATGTAATAAGCAAATATGGCTGCCCCCATGTGCACACTATTTTTTTATAAAACTAAGGTTAATATTACTAAAGTAATATGCATTTATAACAGTAGTCTTCTTTAAATTAATTGCACCCTCTCCCCCCAGTGCATGCCACCCAACAACATTCTTCCCTTCAACCCCAATCCAGCGTAGTTCACGGTGACCCTGCCAGGCACCACATAGCCTTCACAAAGAAAACCTCCAATTGGCTCCACTTTTCCCTGAGCACTAACTGCAGTTCCATTTATATTTCTGGGACAGTCATATGCTGCAGGACCTGTAGAAGGCTGCCTTGTGTAGGACTATTTCATATGACTGAGGGGGCTGCAGCACATATGCAAAGGAGCCAGCTGGAGGTTTTATCTATAAAAGCTGTGTGATGTCTGCACTCAAGAGGATGGGGTAAATAAAAGAAACTTCACAAGGTAAAGTGTTGCTTTTTTTTAAAAAAAATTTAAGGATAAGTTCACCTTTTACTAACACATTAAATCTTTAATTGGAGGGTAGCATGTTGCTAAGCACCACATCAACCCTGAACCTGCTGTCACATATTAAAATTGTTGCGGCTGTTTGGGGCTCTGCCTCAAAGTTCCTTGACGGTTCCTTCAGATTTAATTGGGGAAAACCCATACAATGCATTTATTCATTTTTTTTTTTTTTTTTTTTTATGTGAACTTAGCCTTTAAGTATTGGTGAAAGGCCTTAAAGTACACCCTCACCTCAGACTTTGCAGTTACACATTTACTTACTGGAAAAAACTTGTTTTGCTATACAGTAAAACCTTGGATTGCGAGCATAATTTTTTCCAAAAACATGCTTGTAATCCAAAGCACTTGTCTATCAAAGCAAATTTCCCCATAAGAAATACTGGAAACTCAGATGATTCATTTCACATCCATTTATTCATAAGTCCTTCAGTTTATAAAAAGATTATAGCAATGTAATAAGTTGTGTAACCATAAAATATCCATCCACAAATGGAAGCCTCCACAAGGGGATTAGAAGCAAAATCCAGCAGAAGCTCCAGAGTATAAAAAAAGAGGCGCCTCTAAGTGTAGAAAAATGGTTACATTTAATGAAGGTACAACATTTAGCAACTTGCATGGTTGATGATTAACCACTTCCATACCGGGCACATATACCCCCCTTCTGACCAGGTGAAATTTCAGCTTCCGGCACTGCGTCGCTTTAACTGACAATTGCGCGGTCGTGCGACGTGGCTCCCAAACAAAATTGGCGTCCTTTTTTCCCCACAAATAGAGCTTTCTTTTGGTGGTATTTGATCACCTCTGCGTTTTTTTTTTTTTTTTTTTTTGCGCTATAAAACAAAAAAAGCAACAATTTTGAAAAAAAAATCAATATTTTTTACTTGTTGCTATAATAAATAGCCACATTTTTTTTTCCAACTAATTTTTTCTCAGTTTAGGTTGATACGTATTCTTCTACATATTTTTGGTAAAAAAAAAAAAAAATAATAAAAAAAAATCGCAATAAGCGCTTACAAAATATGGGACAGAATTATTATTATTTTTTTTTATTTTTTTTTACTAGTAATGGCGGCAATCTGCGATTTTTTTTTTTTTATTGGGACTGCAACGTTATGGCGGACACATCGGACACTTTTGACACATTTTTGGCGCCATTCACATTTATACTGCGATCAGTGCTATAAATATGCACTAATTACTGTATAAATGTGACTGGCATTGAAGGGGTTAACACTAGGGGGTGAGGAAGGGGTTAAATGTGTAGCCTAGGTGTGTTCTAACTGTGGGGGAAGGGGGTGACTGGGGGAGGTGACCGATCTGTGTCCCTATGTACAAGAGACACAGATCGGTCTCCTCTGTCCCCTGACAGGACGTGGAGCTCTGTGTTTACACACAGAGCTCCACGTCCCTGCTCTGTCACTGCTGATCGTGGGTGCCTGGCGGACATCGTGACCGCCAGGCACGCGCATCGGCATCTCGGGGACGCGCCGGGCGCGCACGCTCGCGCGCCCCCCAGTGGCCGGAGGAATCCAGGATGTCAATTGACGTCCTGTTGAGTTTCCAGAGCCACTGTGAAGCCGTCATTTTACATGACGCGGTATTCAAGTGGTTAAAAGAGGCACATCTAAGTATGCAGGCATTCGGGGTAAATCTGTCCACATTGACTGTCCTCTGCACTGCCGGCTCTCACCACTGTCGGTCTACAATCGTGACCGGGAAGACTACCTTGCAGTAGAACGATCTTAAAGTGAGGCTTAAACCAATCATTGAGCGTAGCGTGGAAGGGACGATGTCGGTGAGGAGGATGGAGAATGGTCTCTACCCCAGAGGCCTGCATACTTTGATGTGCCTCTCTATTAATCATCAACCATGTGAGTTGCTAAATGTTGTACCTTCATTTAATGTAACCATATTGCTACACTTAGAGGCGCCTCTCTTCTCTTTTATACCCGCTTGTATATCAAGACCTTGCTTGTATGTTAAGTCAAAATGTATTTAAAAATTTTGCTTGTCTTGCAAAACGCTCTCAAACCAAGGTTTTACTGTACAGCCATCCAGATTAGGAGCAAGAGACAGGGGGCTCTCCAGCTGTGTTATATGGTGGGCTCCCAAGTAGATATGTTTTTCTTTTCATGAGGAAACCCCAATTTTAATGACTTGGAGAAAGAACATTTTCAGTATTTAATGTGACATGCCTCTAACCAGTTTTCTTTTTTGCGCAGGTCTTCAACGTACTTCACAGATGCTTTTTTTTTTTGCCCTTTTTTTTTTTTTTTCTAGGTTTTTTTTTTTTTTTTTTTTTAGTTTTAAAAAAGAGACTCACATTTTGTTGTTGTGACATAGAGGTGATGCCTGGCCCTCCAGCTACAACAGAGACCTCTGTTACTGCAGCCCCTAATGGATTTATTCCATTTCATGCAGGGACCAACCTCTCTCCTGTAAAGCACAGCTCTCTCTTCCTGTTCCCAACCAACAGTCTCGCCTAGACACCTTTTACAGCACCGGCCCATTCTGATGAATTCTTTTCTTTGCTATTGTTGAATCCCTCCTGTTTTCCCACCAGAAGTAGTGTCTGATCAATTGCAGTCTTCCCCGTGTTTTAGCTTTACCTTGTTGCATTATTGGACACGTCAAGGGATTGTCTTTTTTGAGTGACGCTAACATCTGTCCAGTGATGTACTTAACCTTCATCTGTCCTGTAAATGCTCTGTATGCCTGGCCTTTTTTCATGGGCTGGTCAGACTGTTGTGAAGCGTGCAGGCAAGAATGCCTGTTGTGTTGTGGGTGGGGATACCTAATGTGTTGAAGCAGAACTCATCTCCCTGTGTTAACCATTTACCATCCCATCATATATGGAGGGGACTGCATTTACCAATTTTGCTATGGACTGCAGATGGGAGAGGTGGCTTCAGTGGTCGATCTAACAGTATATATTTTTTCTTATATTTGAAAACATCCGAATTTTTAGTTGCTCATCAATCGAGGGGTGTAAAGACAACTTGCTGGACAGCATTGCAGGGAATTCACCCTTCCCATTGACACTCGATTGCTCCTCCTAGAAACTGCGAATAAACTTGATAAAGGTGTCACTCTTTTACCCGAGTCTGTCTTTTATTTCAGTTGTGCTGTGTATATGATTGAGTTTTGTGCTAATGTGAATTTGTCGTAAAATGATAAACTTTTGTTGCTTGAAAAAAATAATACTTAAAGTGGTTCTAAGGGTATTTTTTTATTTATGTATTTTTTTGACTTGATGCATTCTATGCTTTAGGGTAAAAAAAGTTTTGTGTGCAGCTTCCCTATACAGTGGAACCTTGCATTACGAGCATAATCCATTCCAGGAGAATGCTCGTAATCCAAAGTACTCGCATATCAAAGAGTTTCCCCATTGAAGTCAATGGAAATGAAAATAATTTGTTCCACATTGACTTTAATGGCATGCAATACCGCATGCGGCGGGGGGCGCCGTGGAGCCTCTGAAATGGCTGAAAAGGCCAGAGGACACTTCAGATGACCTCGGGAAGACTTTGTTCCTGAGGTCAGTCCTCTGGCCCTTTTTCATGCATTTCCAAACGGCGCAGATCGGTGATGTTTGGCTCTGCTCCAGCGCCCCCACCTCAGGCCAAATGCGGTACTGTTAGCTTAAATTCTGCTCGTTTTGAGAGACAACTCTCACAAACCGAGTCAGAATTATTTAAAAAAAGTTTGTCTTTCAAAAAGCTTGTTAACAGAGTTACTCGTAAACCAAGGTTCCACTGTACTTGCCTGAACCTTATCTCGATTCAGCACTGTACCTAAGAGCAGTGGCTCTCTCCTCACTGGCAATGGAGGCAGGAGCCATTTGCACCTGCTGCTCTCAACTACAGCCAGTAAACGGGAGCTGGGGCCAGGGCCTGCATGAGCACCCATGTAGCACTCAGGGGGGTGGAGCCCGGAAAGCTTGTGAGGGACCCCAAAAGAGGACGATTGGGCTTGCTCTGTGCAAAGTTTGTAATTTTAAAGAAAATTCCTTTAAAATCACTTTAAGTGTATCTAAAACACAAACACACACTTTTTTTTTAAAATTATTTATATATATATATATATATATATATATATATATATATATATATATATATATATATATATATATATATATATATATATATATATATATATATATATATATATATAGGGGTTTTAACAATTTCTTCCTCTTCCAAAATGGGAAAAATTGGATTTAGATATACTAGATGGAAATGCCCACTAAATAATATTTAGTTGTTGAAGTCCTTTTGTACCATAAACAATTGCCATTTTTTTTTTTTTTTTTTTAAATATAATACTTTTCACCATCCTAATCTCCTGCAGCCTCTTTTTAACCACTTTGTGTCTACATGCGGTTGTTTTGCAGGAATTATGGTAGTGACAACATTGGGCCATGCCCATGTGATGTATATTAAAGCAGCACTTTGTAGTTTCTATGTAACAGGCTGACAACACAGGCGTACAACTGGGAGATGGGGCAGGAAGTTTTTACCCTGAGACGGGAAGCGCCCAAACAAGGACTCTCATAGCACAGGCATCAGGTGCTATTTTAAAGAACGCTTTACTTTAAAGTGGATGGTAAAACCTCACATATACCCAGTGAAGTGAACAGCCTCATATGACATGCAGAGATTAAATAAAATTACTTAGAACCCCCAAATATTATATATGATTTTTTTTCTATCATCCTAGAGAATAAAATGGCGGTCGTTGCAATACTTTTTGTCACAGCGTATTTGCACGGCGGTCTTGCAAGTGCACTTTTTTGTGGAAAAAAGTTCACTTTTTTTAAATAAAAAAATAAATAAGACAAGAGTAAAGTTAGTCCAATTTTTTAAATTTATTTTTTATATTGTGAAAGATGATGTTACATCGAGTAAATTCATACCCAACATGTCATGCTTCAAAGTTCCCGCTCTTGTAATGGCGACAAACTTTTACCCTTAAAAATCTCCACAGGTGATGTTTAAAAAATTCTACATGTTGTATGTTTTGAGTTACAGATGAGGTCTAAGAGTATTGCTCTCACGAGCATGGCGATACCTGATGATTGGTTTGAACACCGTTTTCATATGCGGGTGCTACTGATGTATGCTTTCGCTTCTGCACTCGAGTGGGGCGGGGAACATATTAAAAAATAAATTTAAAAAAATATTATTTATTTTACCTTTTTTATTTTCACACTGTTCTTTAAAAAAAATCATGTTTATTCCAATTACAAGGAATGTAAACCTCCCGCAATAGAAAAAAAAAGAAGGATGACAGGTCCTCTTAAATATGAGATCTGCGGTCAAAAAGACCTCAGATCTCACATTTAAACTAAAATGCAATAAAATAAAATTTCCTTTTAAGCTATGGGCCGAAGTAAAGTTTTGCCGTCGCTGCTGGCCTTCAATGGTATGGAAATGGGTGGGGGGGCCATCTTCCCCTCACTCGGCTCCATGCCAAGCCAGGGAGCAGATGTGATCGCCTCCGCCGGCTGCTCTGGTAAGTGACGGTGGGCCCCCTCCCGATGCCGATAAAAGTGATTGTGCAGCGAATCTGCCGCAGAGACCACTTTTATCTGCAAGTGGACCGCCCGCTGAAGAGTATATTGGGGTTATGGCAGCTAGCTGCCATAACGATAGCCCTCTTCAAAGTACAGATGTAAAACGATGGCAGGCGGTCCGGAAGTGGCTAAGGCTCGAATCACACAATTTTTGATGCATTTTGCAGCAATGCAGGGAATTTTTGTTATACAAAATTTCTATGGAGCATGTTCACATCAATGCATTTTTGTGCCTCTGTGTTTGTGGAAAAGGGTCAGAACCGTTTTTTCCCCACAAAATGCAGCGTTTTGCATGTAATAGACTTCAATGGACCTGTGTCCAAAACGCAAGTACCGCATTTTTACCATAAATGTTTTATTTTATTTTTACACGCACTATGTATACACTTGTGACGTCACCGCCCAGCATGATGTGTCTGAGACATCACGAGGGGGTGGGGCCTCCGGATGACGTCACCCGATTCTAAGGAATGCTTGACATCGGCACAGACAAATCAGCGGGAGGAGGAGTGGTGGCGGCAGCAGCAGAGGAAGAACACCGGACCAAAAAGAAAGAAGAAGCGTGGAAAGAATAATACCCTTTTAATAAAGGACTTGTCAAAAACTGTCTGTCTTTTGTCACACTACACTACTTTTTTTTTGGTGAATGTGTAGGGGTACCTGATATCCATTCACATGGGGGGAGGGCAGGATCTGGGGGGGCTTCCAGATTCTGTTAACCCCCCCCCCCCCCGGCGCCAGCAGGCCCAACAACCAATGGCCAGGGTAGTCGGGAAGAGGCCCTTGTCACCATCAACATGAGGCCAAGTGCTGTGGGGGGGGGGCCCTCTGACCCAAAGCGCCCACCCCTCATGTTGAGGGCATGCGGACTGGTATGGTTCAGGAGGGGGTGCTCACTTGTCCCCTCCCTTTCCTGACCTGCCGGGTGGCATGAGAGCAACTGACCTGAGAATAGTGTCCTATCTACCACGGAAATCACTATCTTCAGTACTTTGAGTAGGTGACTTGGAAATGTATGCAGTAAATAAAGGGGGAACGCTTGATCTGTATTTTTGTGGCAGAAAGTACTAAAAATAGCATATCAACATGACAGCGTCTTTAGGAAGTAATTCACAGATTTCCATGTCATCTTTTAGTTTATAGAACTGATTTACTGCTGTCAGTACAGGTTAATATTTCTGAAGTTGGATGGAAAGTTTTCTCCAGGAATGTTAGGAAGTGCAGAATTTCATTACACAGAAGCTCTTTAGAGCCGGTTCACACTGGGGCGGCTCGGCCGCCTGACGAGTCGCGTCCCATTCAATGCAATGGAACCGTTCTAATAGGAGTGACGTAAGTCGCTCCGACTTAGAAAAAGGTTCCTGCACGACTTCGGGGGCGGCTCGGGGCGACCTGCATATTGACTTCTATACAGAAGTCGTTTTGCTGGTCGCCTCTGAAGTCAACCTCAGGGCGACTTGCAGAGTCGCCCCCGAAGTCGTGCCGCGGGAGTGTGAACCGGCTCTGACAGGTACATATTGTTTCCCAACAAACCCTAAAACAAGCGGTTTAGTTATTTTAGAATAGTCAAACTGTATTATAATGCAGGATATTACTATATGAGCTAACAGTTTTGTGCAGCACTTTTTCAAGTATTAATTTTTTTTATTTTGTTTCCTTATCCAGTGCTGTGCATCCAGATCTTATGGTTCAACCCAAGGTGGTTGTCTTATCCTAATCCTACAGGACACAGGCACTGTACTTGGAGATCCTGGGTTATAGGCTGGTACCCTCAGGTGAGTGGAAACTGGGTGTCCCCCCTGTAACCCTACCCCACTCCATGAGTCCTTAGGTTAGTCCTAATGTGATGGACCTCTTCTCCATTATGGAGAAATCAGTAAGCGTAACAATTTTTTTTTTTGTTGTCCTTTGGAATGTGGTTTTGTGCAGGCAATTTGTTGGCGCTTCAATCATCCCGACACCATGGTTGATATGGTGTCAGGATGATTGAAGCACATTATATCTATATGCAGCTTATCACGTCACCTGCCACCAGATGATGATTGTCACTTGCCACGTCGCCTCCCGCCAGATGCGATTTGTCACTATCCTGCCCCCCAGCTGAAGCTTCCCACTGTTGCCTGCCTCCAAAAATACCAGATGCAGCATGTCACTTTTCTCTTCCGTTCATAGATGGACACAGCATCCTTTGACAGTAGGGTTATATCCGCTGCCCTTTAGGAGAGTTTAGGCAGATAAAAAGCACTTTAAGTGTTAACACATTCCTCAGTGCAGCTCCTCCCAGGGGGTGTGGCCCCGGGTATAACCCACACCCTGCTCTAGCAGCCTCAGTTTTTTCCTGCCTAACGACAGGAGAGGTCAGGCACTTCTGGAGTCCTGTACTCTGGAGATTTTTTTCTTGCGATTTTTTTCGCTTTTATTATTTTGTTCCTGCATTTTTGAATCCTGTGATTCTTCTATCAACAGCCGACTGGGTGACAGGCTGGGTCTTGACTCTTGTAGTCCCCCCCCCATGTTCGGCCATCGAGCGTGTGCCGGCCCTTAGCTCAGCTTTGGGACGTCCACGACAGGCCCCGTTGCTCCAGGGGCGGCCGGGGGAACATTTTGTTCTAGGGCACACATATGACCGGTCTTTTATGGCCTTGTCACAGTGTGTCTGGCCGACAGCCATGCCGTTTAGCGGACGTTGGATCTGTCTGGGATACCTCCAGCCGGTGGTCGCAGGACGGGTAAGTAGTGGCCCCTTGCTCAGGTAAGTGGTCTGGCTGAAATTTTCCCCTGGGAGGTCGACTTAGGGCTTGCCCTGCTTTCCTCTATCCCTTATTTCCTCTCCCTCCTTTCCCTTTTGGGTGACGGCTGTGAGGGTGGGGGGGCGGGGTGGTGGGGGGGGGGGTTTCTGGGGTGTGTTCACTGCAGGGCTGTGTGTGTTCACTACAGGGTCTTTTTGTGTGCTGGAATGTGAATTTTGTGCTGTGCTGTTTTTGCTGTGTCACTGTCTTTTTAAATGTGCAACGGCCGCCATTTTGTCAGAGTCGTGCCTTATATTGCTCGGCGGCCATTTTCTTGTGGTCCTACCCTGTTTTTGTCTCATTCGGCGGCCATCTTGTTATTCGTTTGGCCTCGTGTGGCCGTTTTAGCGCTGCAGAAAGACCGCAAATCTGCTGAGGGAGACAGACACAGCGCAGCCGGCTTCTCAGTACACGCACAGGCTCTCTCAGACTGCGCTGCATCGGGAGGGATGGTGAGTTTCCCTGGGGGTCCCCCATGCTCTGTAACGGCCGAGAGGTGACCGTGGGTACTTCTGTTTTGCAGGTAGGTGACACAGCGGGGGGCATTGTAGTACCTCGTCAGGTACTCTTCCCCTGTAAGCCTGTTAACCCTTGCTGCCCCTCCCCCTGCCACATCTGCTATGGCGGTGGCGTTTTTTCTCGCCGGGTTGAAGCGACTAGTGGCCGGATGGGGGGTATATTAGCGCCCCCCTCCCTGGCCTGCTTCTGGGGATATCTCTGACACTGTATTGTCAGATGATGCGGGCTTAACCCACGCACACAGTGGAAGCGACTCTGATTCAGGGTCGGTTGCTGTTAGGTATTGTTGGAGCTATTTTTTTTCTGCAGGCGTGATACTCAGTACTTGAGGATGGGGCGGGGGCACCTGCTGTGCCAGTCCCTTTTGGGTCCCGAGAACCGCCACGCACTGACAATTTTTTCCTTGCGTTCCTTTTTTTTTTGGGACAGTTGTTCTACAAGGAATGGGATACGCCGCAGACAGTTTTTGCATTGCGACCCGTTATCCCTTTGTGGAGGACCTTTCCGTGGACCCTCCAGTGTCCAGGTTGAGCTAACCACCATGTGGATGGGGCTCCTGCCTTTGAGGACCCCGCGGATGGAAGAATGGAGGCTGTGGCCCGCTCCATCTTCACGGTAGGGGGTTCGGCTGTGAGACCGTTTTTTGGCCGGAGCTCTGGTGTCACGGACTCTGACTGCATGGGCAACGTTTTTTTGCTGCAGGAGCAGGATGCTTCCGAGACCTGCAAGGACCTGGCTGAACAATTAGTTTGGGGTCTTAGAATTTGTCTGTGAGTCGGTCCTGGTTACGCTCTTGCTTTCCAGGGCTTCCGCCTATATGGTGGTACTGCGCCGCCTTGTGTGGCGGAAGTGCTGGTCTGCGGACTAGTCCTCAAAGAAGGCCTTGGTGGATGGCCTTTAAGGGTGAACGGTCCTTTTGGGACTTCCCTGAATGGCATCATTGAGGATGCCACGGGTGGTAAGAGCATGCTGTTCCCACAGTCTGGGAAGGGCTAGGGACCTTGCCATGTGCAAGGACCCTCCTTTACTACCCCCAAGCGTTTTTTTTTTTGCCCACCCTGTGCGGTGGGGGAAGGTTTACAAGGTGCTAAGACCCCTGCTGCGGGGCAGTAGCGCACCTGTTACCACAAGCCCAACAAGTCTGCGGACATACCTGCTTCCGCCTGAAGGTCTGCCCCGCCCATGTCTCGGGTGGGGGACTGGCTTCGCGAATTTGCGGCTTGGTGGAGGTCTCTCCTCTCCGACCGTTGGGGTTGCGAAGTAGTTTCCTCGGTGTACAAGATAGTTTCTCTCTTGTCTACCAAACAGGTTTTTTCCCTCCGGCCTCTGGCTTCCTCTGGTTCGCCGGTTGGCTCTGTCAGGGGCTGTCCAGGATCTTCTGGTCAGGGGAGTGATTGTGCCAGTTCCCTCGATGGAACGGTCTCAGGGGTTTTACTCCAATCTGTTTGTAGTCCCCAAGGAGGACGGGGTCCGTCCAATCCTGGACCTCAAGTCCCTCGTTTGTTTTGTCAAAGTGCAAAATTTCAGGATGGTGTCGATTCGCTCGGTAAAAGCGGCACTCCATCAGGGGGATTTTCTGGCGTCCTTGGATGTCATGAACGCGTACCTGCAGGTTCCCATATGCTCAGGGCACCAGAGATTTCTGTGCTTTGCGGTCAGGGAGGACCATTTTCACCAAGGTGCTCACCAAGGGTTTGTTATCATGGGATGTCTGGACGACATTCTCCTACGAGCTTCTTCGAACTCAGAATGGGTGGAGGACATGTCTATCACTCTCCAAGAGTTCGGCTGGCTTCTGTATTGTCCAGAAGTCAGTGTTGATTCTGTCTGAGGGACGAATACCTGGGACTAGTCCTGGATTCCACCGGGGCGGGAGTTTTTTTTTTTCTCCTAACGGAAAAACTTCAGACTCTGCAATCTGCTGTGCAGCAGTTGCCGACCCAGAAGTGGTCATCTCTGCATTTCTGCAAGAGGGTTCTGGGTCTGTTGGTGGCCTCCTTCGAGGCGGTTCCGTATGCCCAATTCCACACCAGGGTACTACAGAGGGAACTGCTGTGACGTTGGGACACGCTTCCATCATCTCTGGATTACCAGATTCAATTGAGTCAACTGGTCATGTCTCCCCTGGTGTGGTGGCTAGCGTCTCCGGTGCTTCGGGCCAGGAAGTCGTTTTCTGCCGTGCCACTGGACAGTGGTCACGACGAATGCCAGCCTCTCCGGTTGGGGAGGGGCGTTTGGGGCACCCAGTCAGCCCAGGGGCGCTGGACTCAGGTGGAGCCCCGCCTACCGATCAATATTCTGGAGCTCCGAGCAATCAAGCTGTGCCTTGCCAGGTGGTCCCTGGATCTACAGGGCCGACCGGTCAGGATCCAGTCCGACAACGCCACGGCCGTGGCGTACGTCGATCATCAGGGAGGCACACGGAGTTCTTCTGCAGCGACGGAGGTCGCGCACATCCTTCGGTGGGCCGAAAGGTCCGTTCCCGCTCTATCGGCCATGTACATTCCGGGAGTACGGAATCGGCAAGCCGACTTCCTAAGTCGAACTGCACTAGACCAAGGAGAGTGGTCTCTCCACCCGCAGGGGTTTCAGTGTCTGTGCCGAAAGTGGGGCACTCCAGACGTGGACTTTCTAGCGCCCCGCCTCAACCTGAAGGTGCCACGATCGTGGCCAGGTCAAGAGACCCGTGGGCGGACGCGTCAGGCACGTTGGTGGCTCCTTGGGGTCACTATCGCCTAATTTACACCTTCCCTCCTCTGAAGCTTCTTCCTCGCCTGCTGCGCAGAGTTTAAGCCGAAGGGATTCTATCAATCCTAGTTGCCCCAGATTGGCCGAGTCGCTCCTGGTACGCGGACCTGGTGCGTCTGGTGGCAGACGCCTCCTAGCGTCTTCCCCTGGGAGTTGATCTTCCGTTACAGGGTCCGATCTTCCACCCTGTTTTACAGCCACTGGCTTTAGCGGCGTGGCTGTTGAGAGCCAGGGGCTGAAGGACCGATGCCTATTGGACTCGGTGGTCTCTACCGTGCTGCCTCCACTGAAGTCTACCTCACGTAGGATTTACAATCATACATGGAAGGCCTACATCTCTGTGTGTGAGGAGATGAAATGGCACCCTCGTACATACGTGGTGTACAGGATTCTGCTGTTTTTACAGCAGGGAGTGGATCAGGCTCTCGCCTTAATTACGGTTAGGAGTCAGATTTCTGCTCTGGCTGTTTACTTTCAGCGTCCCTTGGCGTCGCACTCCTTGGTGCGTACGTTTGGTCAGGGGGTCTGGCATGTGGCCCCTCCGGTGCGCCCTCCACTACCCCCATGGGACTTGAATTTAGTCCTTTCGGTGCTTCGGGGTGCTCCCTTTGAGGACATTTGGGAGGTTTTTTGTTGACTGTCACAAAGGTGATTTTTTTCTGGTAGCAATTACCTCGATCAGACGAGTGTCTGTCTGAACTGGCGGCCTTGTCTTGCAAGGCTCCCTCCTTGGTTATCCATAAGGATGAGGTGGTGCTGCGGCCGCAGCCGGCTTTTCGGCTTTTCACATTGATGTGGACATTGTTCTTCCATCCTTATGTCCTCGGCCGAAATGCCAGGAGGAGGCCACTTTACATCCTCTGGATGTGGTTCGGGCCCTACGAGTGTACATATCTGCTACGATTCCGTTTCGGAAGTCGGACTCATGGTTCGTGTCGGTGGCTGGTCCTACAAGAGGGCCTGGCAGTCTCGTCGGCCACCATTTTCTAGGTGGATCCGACAGATTGTGCTATGGCCGCAGGTGTTACAGGCGGCAGTTTATGGTTGGAGTTTCTCCATTGAGCAACTGCGGTTTGGTTTGGGGTGTAACCTGGTTTGCTGTGTTATTTTCCCACCCCTCGAAATTTTTTGACACTGCTTGGGGACGTCCATACTGTCAAAGGATGCTGTGTCCGTCTATGAACGGAAGAGAAAATAGGATTTTTGTACTCACCGTAAAATCCATTTCTCTGAGTTCATAGACGGACACAGCACCCACCTCTCCTTTGTTTGTACTGCTTGTTGCGAACTGAGGCTGCTAGAGCAGGGTGTGGGTTATACCCGGGGGCCACACCCCCTGGGAGGAGCTGCACTGAGGAATGTGTTAACACTTAAAGTGCTTTTTTTCTGCCTAAACTCTCCTAAAGGGAAGCGGATATAACCCTACTGTCAAAGGATGCTGTGTCCGTCTATGAACTCAGAGAAATGGATTTTACGGTGAGTACAAAAATCCTATTTTTAAATATAAAAGCAGGTGGCAGGCAATAGTGACAGCAGAGGACGAGGCTTCTCTCCCCAGCTTTTCAGGACCTGTGCATTGACTGGGTCACAGAGTGAGGGTGGACAGTGAGATATGATGCGAAACAGCAGTGATGCAGGGCGGGCGGTGAGAGATGTCATCTCTGCTCTCTCATGCCGCCCTCCCACCCACCCGACGATTCTCTCATGCCACCTGCCGCACTTGCTTCCCGGCTGCAGAGAGGCCAGGGCCTGGTGGTTGGGGACCCCTGATAAAAAATACTTTTTTTTATTTTTATTTGATTACCTTAAAACAATACAGAAAAATATTAAAATGCTCTCTGCTTAGAGGTTCACATCATGTCTAGATTCTAATGCCGCGTACACACCATCGCTTTCTGCGATGGAAAAATGCGACGCTTTATGTGCTTTAAAAAAACGTAATTTTTCAAACTTCAATTTGAACAACCACGTAGCATACACACCATCGCTTTTTCACAACGCTCTAGCACAGCGCAGTTCCGTCAATCACGCACGACGTCACTATAAAGGGTCGTTTCCATGCGGAAGACGGCCTCTTTTGCTGATATCGTGTTGCTGCGTGTTAGTAAAAGTTTGAGATACGATTCGTGATTTTCAGTGACTGTGCTTTAAATTTCGTTTTCTGTCGTACAGTTTGTCTATTTGTTGTCGGATCTGTGATACAGTGCTTGTACTAAGGACGTATTTGTTTAGGCATTACGTTTTGTGTGCACGGTGCTGTTTAGCAGGTCGTTCTTCAAAGGCCATTCTTTACTTCAGGGCGTAATTTTTAGTCTGATCTGATTTGACGACCGTTTTCTAGCCATGTTGCGGGTACGAACTCGTCGCCGAGATCGTGCTGTGCTTGTTGTTAGGATTGTGCGCATCCCACGACGGTCCATGAACAGGGTGAGGAGAGGTTGTGACCAAGAACTGTTGCTACGCAGAACCAGTTCTCTCATATGCCTCTGCTGCGGAGATCCAGAAAATAACCCTGATATTTCAGGAATTTTCTTAGGATTCTGACCCCGTATTTCAGCAGCTTTTGGGCTTTGTGTCGCCATATATCACCAGGCAGGGACACCGTTATGCGGGGAAGCCATCACTGCTGAGCAGAGGCTAGTGCTACTTGCGCTAACCTTTGCAACAGGGAGAAGTCTGCAGGACTTGAAGTTCTCGACGGGCATCTCCCCCCAGGCTCTGGGCCTCATAATCCCTGAGACCTGTCGGCCATCATTCAGGTTCTTCAGGAGGGACTATGTTAAGGTAAGTGGTGTTCTTTCATGGTCAAACTATGTCCCAAAAGAAAAAAAAAAAAAAAAAAACTTTTCTAATATGCTCAGAATGCTCACTTTGTCTCTATGTATGCTGTTCTACACAATTAGTAAAGCCCTACATGTTTATTTAATTTAGCCAACCTGTCCATCATTCTATGTTGTGGCCAAACCCACCTAGCATAGTCCCTATATCCCCGTTTATTTGTGGCCTCCATTGTAGTGCTGCATTTTGTGTGTCCCTATATCCCCGTTTATTTGTGGCCTCCATTGTCCAAACCCCCCCCCCTAGATTTTTGAACTACATACTAATAATTATTTTTCTTAGTTAGATTTTTTTTGGGGGGTTGTTTCTCATGTGAGAAACTCATCTTGAGCCCCACTCCCCCTAAATATATTTTTTCAACATCAGAGGGGGGTGATTAATATGCTTAGTGTTCACATGTTATTTTTTAATACTAACCTTTTTTGTGGAATTGTTGGTGGGATCCCTTGTAATTTTAGCTATATTCTGTTCAAAATCTTTGTTTTAATGTATTTTTTATTTTCTTTCTATCCAGTTCCCCACCACGCCACAGGAATGGCAGACTGTGGCTGCGGACTTCTCCCAGTGTTGGAACTTTCCGAACTGCGGAGGAGCCATTGATGGCAAGCACATCCGCATTGTGCCCCCACCCCATAGTGGAGTCCCATTTCTTCAATTACAAGGGGTTCCACAGCGTTGTTTTGATGGCGGTGGTCTCTGCAAATGACGAGTTCTTGTACGTGAGTGTTGGGAAAAAATGGCCGATGTCGGACGGCGGTGTGTTTGCGGAGACGGAGTTCGCCCAACGCTTCGGTTGGAGGGACCTAGGATTGCCACCTGCGGAGGAGAACGAAGAGGGTCTGCCCTTCGTGTTTGTAGCAGATGAGGCTTTTGGTTTGGGTCCCCACCTCATGAGGCCATTTCCCGGACGCACCCTCACCCATGAGAGGAGGGTTTTTAATTATCGGCTGGCCAGAGCAAGACGTGTGGTAGAGAATGCCTTTGGAATCATGGCCAGCCGATTCAGATTGTTTTTAACAGCAATAAACCTGGCGGAATACAAGTGGAATTACATCATCCTATCTTGTTGCATTTTGCACAATTTTTTGAAACGAAATTCTCAAACTTACCTGACGGTATTGCCTGATGAGGCTGATGTTGTGGCTCCGGAGCCGGGACATCAGGCTAGCCATAGAGGCTTGGCCCCCCAAACCGCACGTGCAGTGCGTCAATCATATGTGGACTATTTTATGGGGAGGGGGGCCATTGAAATGCCTGATCTTGACTAAAGAATTAAATTTACTTTTTGTTTGATGAAACAGTGTTTATTTGTCTGATTTTAGTTATTTGTAAGTTTTGGGGGGGTAATGTTTCTTTTTCCTAGGTTCTCATCCAGCCATGTGTTTGGGATGTCATAAATTCCCATGAGTGTTAAATCTTAATAACTCTACAAATATGCCGAGTAATTGAATGAGTCTGCATTGATACCAATAACTACACACAAATTGTTTGGAGTCCAAAATGTTATTTATTTGTTACTTTTTTCTTTTTGATTAGTACAACAAATAATTTATTTTTTTTTTTTTTGGTCTTTTTTGATTAGTACAAAATATAATTTATTTTTTAGTTTTTTTGGTCTTTTTTGATTAGTACAAAATATAATTTTTTTTTTTTGTTTTTTTGGTCTTTTTTGATTAGTACAAAATATAATTTATTTTTTAGTTTTTTTGGTCTTTTTTGATTAGTACAAAATATAATTTTTTTTTTTGTTTTTTTGGTCTTTTTTGATTAGTACAAAATATAATTTTTTTTTTTGTTTTTTTGGTCTTTTTTGATTAGTACAAAATATAATTTATTTTTTTGTTTTTTTGGTCTTTTTTGATTAGTACAAAATATAATAATTTTTTTTTTTTTTTTTTTTTTTTTTCAAATTCAAGGAAAAAAGAAAATACACAAACAATTAAACCCTCCCCAAAACATTAATAAAATTTTTAAGCTGCCGTTCCAGCGTCTTTGCTTTGTGGCGTATTTCACGGCAGGCCAGACGTATGTCCTGGACTTGGGCCCTGCAGGTGAGAACCTCGCCGATGAGGAGCTGGGCACTATACGTGTCCAGTCCCTGACCAGCCCGATTTCCTCCTGAAATGTGGAACCAAAACATGTGTTAAAAGATTGTATGCCTATATCTATATTCACAGAAAATGTGGTAGATGTTACTTTACCGGATGTTGAGGCAGGTTCCTCTTCCTCTACATCCCTCGGGGGTGTGGCTTGATTGGCTTGTGCCTCCTGCCTTTCTGCTTCATTGTGCCCTACAAGATTGAAGAAAGGGAAAACATGAGGTTCAAACATTACGAGCGGCCTGAAATGACACCCAAAAATTAAGAAATTATAAACAAAAGGTCAATATTGTTGATTTTTAAACAATTATCAAGAAAATAGACCAGTATTTAATCCATTCACAAAGTAATGTCAAATCTGTTAACCAAATTTTTTATTTTAGATATGTAAGCTAACCAAGTCTCCCCTGGATCTGCTCACCCCTGTGTGTGACCCAACATAGGTTGTGATTGTGACAAACAATTGTGCTACTGAGTACACATGTTCAATAAAAAAAGGAGTAGCAAACGCTCCTTTTTGGGAATCTCAAGGTATTTACGTTTCTTCTAAAATAAGCTGAAACACATTTCCATCTATTCCAGAATTGAATACACCTTTTTTTTAAGCCCCAAAAATGTCACAACTTTCATATTTGTGTCGACTAATTGGTCATAGGAGTCGTCGTTCATTCGCCCACAATTCCTAAATTTACGATTTTTGTTCAGATACAGTGCTTCAACTCCCCTTTGCACATGCAAACTAGGCATGATGCCATTTCTCATTAATATGGTATTGGATTATTGAAAGTCAGCGAATGAACGACGACTACGACGACTGCATCATGCGTCCACATTCATAATATTCATTTTATGGTCAACCTGGAAAAAAAAAAAAAATGGCACAAAGAACACAACAAAATAATTAATACACATGGAAAAAACTTACTTCTTCTTCGAATCACCCTATTAATTCTGTAAAGTTGGTGGGGTTCCCTTTTTTTTAAATCCGACCACCTTTTGCGCAGGTGCTCTCTGCTCCTGGTTTTCCCAAACTTCCGCTGGAGCCTACGGATGACCTTCTCCATAATTTGGGCTTTTACTTATTGGGATGCATGTAGGGGCCATGCTTGGCATCATAGTCCTCCCTCCTCAATATGGTGACCATCTCCACCATTTCCTGAAAACTCATATTGGAGCTCTGCACCGGAATCTGCGGCGTGGTTGGGCCTGGCCTGCCTCCTGGCTTGAGCTAGAATACACCTCCATGTTGTCCATC
The DNA here is from genome assembly GCF_905171775.1 of Rana temporaria. Lineage (NCBI taxonomy): Eukaryota > Metazoa > Chordata > Amphibia > Anura > Ranidae > Rana > Rana temporaria. The sequence goes on along the minus strand of NC_053499.1, from coordinate 40,761,854 downwards.
TTTTCTCACTCACCAAACGACAGAGAAGGGGCGTGGAAAGGACGATACCGAACGTCAGGGGCGGGGTGTCGTGCGGAGCGTCACGCGTGCGTAGTGTAAAAGGGATGGGACGTGTTTGTAAACGGCGTGCATAGTCTGTGGAAGAAGGCGTAAATCACGATCTTTCCTAACGACGATACGTAAGTTTTTTATTCCGACTTTATTATAGTGAATAGGGAATGAGTTTGTGGCTAGTTAGGGGAAGTAAGCTAGTGGCTTTATTACATTATGTTTTGGCTTCTGTTTCATGTGCAGAAAGAATGGATCCCTTCAAGGATGCGGAGTTCCTGACAGAATTCATCCAAAAATGGAAGGAACATCCTGTTCTGTGGCAAACCAAAAGCACAATAAATAAAAACAAAGATGCCAGGGAGAAAGCTAGACAGAGCATGCTTGTTTTTCTGAAAACAAGGGTCCCCAACGCCACAACAGCCACTGTGAAAACCAAAATCAATTCCATCAGGGGCACCTACAGGGCCCAACGGGTCCAAGTCCTGGCCTCAATGAGGTCTGGGGCTGCAGCTGACTCCATATACAAACCAACCCTGTGGTACTATAGTCAGCTGCAGTTCCTGGACGACCACATTGAGACCAGGACATCCATGTCTACCCTTCCCCCAAGAGGTAGCTCCCAGCTTCCCAGCAGCCAATCCTCCAGTGTTCCCTGCAGACAAGAGCAGGCAAGCTCGGAGGAAGAGGAAGAGTTCCTGGAGGACCCCAATTGTGAGCCATGGAGAATGGTATGTGTTTTTTGTATGAATTTAGTTAGTATATGACAAGTATAGTAATAATGGTAAATGTATGTTACTATTGTTCTAAATTCTATGTGAATCTCGTAAGTTTAGGGATAGGATCAATAGTCAGTAGTGGGAAAACATGATGGGGTCAAAAGGGGCAATTAATAATGTTTATGAAGGAGTGGGTGGCATTTTCAGATAGGCCAGTAGGGGGGAGTAACGCAATACACCTGCAAGGGGTCCCAGATGGAAGACACCCTTTTTGAGTACTATCTAGTTGACACTAAATTGAATACATTAATTTTTGGGGAAAAGGCCACTTATTTATTAAATTAGGCATGCAACAACCCACCTAATTCCAGGGGGACCATGTCTGAAGGTGTTTAAGGGGCCACATAATTAAGGATGGCGACCCTATGTGTAATATATATTGACATTCAATTTTCATCACTTATGATTGTAAAAATGTGTGTGATTAATGACAAACACAAATAACATATGTTCCTTTTTTTGATACACAGGCAGACCCAAGCCAGGAAGAGCCAGGGCCCACAGGGAGTCAGGAAGAGCCAGGGCCCACAGGGAGCCAGGAAGAGACAGGGCCCACAGGGAGCCAGGAGGAGCCAGGGCCAACTGCAAGGCAGGAGGTGGCAGAGCCCACTGGGAGCCAGGAGGTGGCAGGCCCCAGTGGGACCCAGGAGGCACGCCGGCGGGATACCATCTCCCGGATCCCTCCATTCCGCAATCCCAATAAACGGCTCAGGAGTATGCGACAAATGGAGGAGGAGACCCAGGGCCTGCTTCGCCAAGCTACTGCAGCCATCCGAGAGCCACCCAGTGAAGTTGAGGGGTTCGCAGCGCTCATTGCAGCCAAGATGTACAATCTGGAGGCAGAGCCAGCGTGTGCGCTGCGAACTCTCATCTTCCAAGCCATAACCATGGCATCCCTGGGGCAGCTCGATGACGACACCCACATTGTGCGGATTGCTCCTCCTGTCCTTGCTGCTCCTCCTGCTCCTGCTCCTGCACCTGCTCCTGCTCCTCCACCTCATGAGGCTGCTCTGGCTCCTGCCACCTCATCTCCTCCAGGAACCCAGCCCCCAAGGACTCGGGCTACAGGGAAGGCTGCTGGGAAGAAAAAGGCGAAGAAATAATACGGTGCCCCTGATGGAATTTTAATGTGGACTCACAGGCTGTATTTGTGGCTTCGGGGACCCTTGTTTTCAGAAAAAATCAAGCATGCTCTAAAGTGCTGCCTACCTTGGCATCTTTGTTTTTATTATGTTGTGTTTTTGGGTTGCCACCTTTTTTGTTTGAAATTTTTAGGAAGACTAAAATAAATGTTAATTTTCAGGCCAAATTTCAACATGTTCTTTATTGTAGATTTGAGAGATCAGTATTGAATGGGCAGACCCATTACAAAATAAATAATGCAAACATTAACAAGGTAAAAAAACATGCTTGTGGGTGAGTTAACTAAAAAATTAGGTTGTTGCAGACACTTCACACACTCCTAAATAAAAACAAAATAGAGATTACTAATCAAATTGGTGACAAAATTTTTTTTAAAAAAAATAAGGTGGACCAATATATATATTTAAAATGTTTAAGATGGAAGATACAACTAAATAACAGAACACAAACATAAACATTATCAAACAAGAAAGAAACTAATTAAAAGCTTGTCATAACTATGTAACAAGATCAGCCGCAACAAACATCCATTTCTGGGTAGCAGTTAAAAGCAGGGGTTAAAGAAGCGCTTTATTTTCTTGTCTATAAGCTGAAAAACACCTTAACGAATGTGCTGATTCCATTCTGAACAGTCGTTTTACATGAATGAGCGCTGCCGTCTCCTAACTTGCTTCTGAGCATGCGCGGGCTTAAATCGACGTTTTTACGTACACACGGTCAATGTTTAGAACACAGAAAACGACGTCGGCCAAAAACGACACATAAAATTGAAGCATGCTTCAATTTTTTTCTGTCGTTTTTTAGAAGACATAAAACGACGTTTTTGCCCACACACGGTCAATTAAATTGACGTTTTTGAAAATGACGTTTTTTTCCATCGCAGAAAGCGATGGTGTGTACGCGGCATAACACATTTCACATGTAGGCTTGATGTGTTTCAAGGGATCTTCTTCAGGAGTACATGTGAATTAGAATCAATACACTGGAAACAACAGTTGGTCTTTAGACATACAAGGAGCACATGGAAAGACAAAAAAAGAACCTTCCATAGCTTAACTCACCAACCAGTTTGCTGGTCAATCAAATTAAAGTGATTGTAAAGCAAAAAAAAAAACAAATATGTCATACTTACCTCCACTGTGCAACTTTTTTTTGCACAGAGTGGCCCGATCCTCGACTTCTGGGGTTCTTCGGCGGCTCTCGCGGCTCCTTCCCGCATCAGATAATCCCCTAGGAGAAGCGCTCTCCCTGGGGGGGGTTACCTTGCGGGCGCGCTCCCAAGTCCAGCATTCAGCTTCCATAGACACGAATGCTGGACTCGGTCGTCAATGGATTTGATTGACAGCAGCGGGAGCCAATGGCTGCGCTGCTATCAATCAAGAGCCAGGACCCCATGCAGAGAGGGACAGCGCGTCCCCGCCGAGAGAAATACGGGGCTCAGGTAAGTAAAACGAGGGAGGGGGCCGGTCACTACCAGAACTTTTTTCACTGTATTAAGGTGAAAAAACACAATGGTTTGCAACCCCTTTAACCTGTCCAACAGTCTGCGTTAAAAACAGGGTTGGTGCGTTGAGCATGCCCTCAACATGGGGGGATGGGTGCTTGGGGGGGGGCGCCTTACCCCCCCCCCCCCCACAAAGCACCTTGCCTCTATGTTGATGGGGACAAAGGCCTCTTTCTGACAACCCTGGGTTGCCCCTAGGTCCCGCCCCCCCCACACCTCAAAAAGCAGTGAAATGTAAAAAAAAAGAGCTGGTTTTTGATAAGTCCTTTATGAAAAGAATAGCTCTGAGCCGTCTTCTTCCACCGCCGTCTTCTCGCCAAGCTGTCTTCTTGTGCTATCTTCTACCGCTGCTGTCTTCCTCCTCGCCGCCGGTTACCTGCCATAAAAAATAAAGCTGCTCTTTTTCCTTGGCTGTCTTCCTCCATTGTGTTGTTTCCCACAAAACTCGTATATAGCCATGGGGCATGACCATCCAAAGACATCACCCGGAGAGCCCATCCCTTGTGACATCACAAGGGGTGGGCTCCCTGGGTGATGTCATCGAATGGCCTTGCCCCATGACTTTGGGGGTCCCCTTTCGAATACATAATAGACCCAAAGGGCCTGGTATGAACCTGGGGGAGGACCCCACGCTGTTTTTTTTTTTCACAATTTTTTACATTCAGCTGATGACTCATTGGTTGTTAGGGAGACAGTGGCCGGCTTCCCGCCCCCCTGCTTAGCAACCAGCTATATACAGTGTAAAAAAAAAAACGGCAAAATCAAAAATTGCATTACAACCACACTACTTGCGTTTCTGGTGCGATTCCATTGAAGTCTGTTACCCGCTAAACGTGGGAAAAAAGTCCTTGACCCTTTCCAACCGCAAAACGCATATATGTGAACTTGTACCATATGAAACCATGTTAAATGGACTGTAGTGCATTTCTGCAAACTATAACAACGCACTAAAAAATGCATATGTTTAAACTACCCATCTTCTGCTTCCTCCCTGTCACCTGACAGATTGTATAACTTTGGAGAACTAAATACCACACACACTACATGTAAATATCAGAGTTCTACAGAATATGATGAAACAAATCGGATACCATATTTGCTGGTGTATAAGGCGACCAGGCGTATAAGACGACCCCCTAATTTTACAGTTTCTTTAAGATTTTTTGCCTGTACTCGCTGTATAAGAAGACCCCCCTTCCAAGGCTTCCGACGCTTCATATTTCTTCCTTCTGGAGCCATATTCTTCTTCATTCTTAAAGGAGCTGGAGCCAATCACGACGAGCGATGTATTCTATTAATGGATATAAAGCCTGCTTGGATTGGCAGAAGTTGTTACTCCAATCCGAGCCGGCTCTGTATTCATTTGAATACATCGCTCATCGGGATTGGCTAAGCGGTATATACTGTATGTAGCCAAAGCTACATACAGTATTACCGCACACCCAGCAGGCATCCGAGCAGCTGACCCGGCGTATAAGACGACCCCTGCTTTTTGGCCATTTTTTTTAAGTGTAAAAGGTAGTCTTATACGCCAGCAAATACAGTAATACTGTCTGAAATTCAGCACAATGGGGGTCTCAACGTGAGTCTACTGAGTTTGTTTCCCATGTCAGGTTGTTAACAGTGTGTGGTACAGAGGAACAATGAAGATTGAGAAAACATGAAGCAGTATAACTAAAACTGATTACTATAAAAGAGAGAAGGAGAAAAAGTAAGAAAGAAGAGAGGAAAAAGAGGAGAAAGAAGGGGGGTGGTGGTGGGGGGACGGAAGAACCGAGAGCCAAGCGGGCCATGACGTCATTATTGTGCAAAGAGTATTTGGACTGAGCATTAGGGTTGAACTTGAGGTGTCAGCAATGTTTTCAAGGAATCAGAGGAAGAATAATTAATCCATAAAAGCCATAGGGATCTGAATTTATTGTAGGTATCAGAATCAAGGGCTAACATTTCTTCCATTCGCATGATGTCATTAACCAATGAGACCCACATGGATAATGGAGGGGTAGAGGTAGATTTCCAAAATAGGGTGATAAGTTGTCGCGTGGCCGATAAAAAGAAACGTAGTAAGGTATTCTTCTGTGATGCTATGGAACCAGGTAACATAGACAGCAAAGCTATCTCCGGTGAGGGTGTTAGGGGCCGATCATAGAGCTGACTATATATGGCAAAGACCTGAGACCAAAGGGGTTGAATGGCCAGACATGTCCACCAAATATGGAGGTAGTTACCGTCTATTGAGCTGCATCTCCAACATATAGGGGGCATAGAAGGAAATATTTTATGTAGAGAGAGAGGGTCCCTGTACCATCGAGAGAGGAGCTTGAAGTTCTTCTCCTGAGAGTAACAGGAGATAGAGGATTTGTGCGTGAAGTAGTATGACTTCTGCCAATCCGTTGTATGGAATTCCTTTCCCAGATCCGTGGACCACTTCTTCGTGTAGGAGGGAACTTGATCATGTATAAGTGTGTGTAGCAGTGTATATAAGGAGGAGAGCGAGTGTCTTGGGGTTTCAGAAAGAGAACACAGTTGCTCGAAATCAGTTAGGGGTCTGTGATGAAGAGAATAGGTTGGAACAAAAGGAGGACAGGCGCAGGGTCGTGAGCCAATTATGATGGTCCTTAGTCAGTGTTTTAGTAAGGGGAAAAGTATCGCACAATTTCAGTTTTGGCAGAGACCTGCCACACTCCGTGGGAAAACAGCTGTCTCCCTAAACAGGAGTAAGATGGTGGTTTGAGCGGTGCACGGAGAACTTCGGCTGCAAGACAACACTGGCCTAAAGGTACTAGGATTTTTTTGCAAGTATGTTTTTTTTTTTTTTTTTTCATACAGTTACTTATATTAAATGGAATTTTGTTTTACCTAGGTAGAGTGAAGTTCCACTTCTAATAGTGAACAAAAAGGAAGCACGTGGAATTCCCCAGTAGCAAGCATAGCTTTTGAAATACAATTTGGACTCTGGACAGCAGAGGGCAGCAGCGCTCCTCATTGTGTCCCTTAGAAACAGATTTGTTGCCAAGTAATGACTCAATACAATGCGAGTGTCACCGACAGCAGCAATATGAAGGGTGCTAACAAGAAGGTAAAGGTGCGAAAGCGTGTACAAGAAACTCCTAAGGGTGCTGAAGAGAAAGAGCTTCTCCCTAAGGATGAAGGTATGAAGAACTGTGGGGATTTAGTGACTGCAGACTTTTGTAAATCTAAGCTTTCCACTGGGGATAGGTCCAGCCATATTAAAGGGGTTGTAAACCTTTCTGTTTTTTTCACCTTTTTGCATTAAGATGAAAAAGCATGCGATAATTGCTGGCCCCCCAGCCTCCCCATTTACATACCTGAGCCCTCGAAAGTCCCGCGTCGAACGCGCTTGATCTCGTCCCGGTCTTCTCTGCTCTTCATTGGATAGATTGATAGCAGCGCAGATATTGGCTCCCGCTGCCGTCAATCAAATCCAATGATGCGGGCGCCAGGGGTTCTTTGCTCTACTTAATATGGGGCAGTAATTCATCAACTGGGAACTCGGCAGAGTAGTACATCCATCCCGACCATATCTTTGAATTTCTCTTGTTGTTTTCTAACTTTATGTATCCAACGTGCCGCCTCCATGATGGCATCTACTTCCCTTTTCCAATCTGGAAGACAGGGACAAGTTGTCTGTTTCCTAAACATGAGCATCTTTATGCCAGTTTTGGGATTCCCATTGTCCCTAGGATCTCACCAAAAGGAGCATGATGTCATCCTTGTCTAACCAGCATGGGTGAAAGACAGTGTTTAGGTAAGTATATTATCTGCCTTTTTTCCTTACAGGTAGATTTTTCTAAGGCGATTATGCAGAGATTTTTATGGGTTAGAGGGCCCTGATCCTCCTGACCTTCACTCTTAACTTACTCTCCCCTGCTTCTCAGGACCTGATTGAAATTATACATGCTCCCCCATTCAAATCACATACACTATATTACCAAAAGTATTGGGACACTTGCCTTTACACGCACATGAACTTTAATGGCATCCCAGTCTTAGTCCGTATGGTTCAATGTTGAGTTGGCCCACCCTTTGCAGCTATAACATCTTCAACTCTTCTGGGAAGGTTGTCCACAAGGTTTAGGAGTGTGTCTATGGGAATGTTTGACCATTCTTCCAGAAGCGCATTTGTGAGGTCAGGCTCGCAATCTGTGCTATAATTCATCCCAGAGTTGAAGCTTATAGCTGCAAAGGGTGAGCCAACTCAAAATTGAACCCTATGGACTAAGACTGGGATGTCATTAAAGTTTATGTCCATATTAAGACAGGTAGACCAATACTTTTGGTAATATGGTATATAATGCATGCTTGTTTATTAGCTTACATTGGAAATGTAGTCACAATCCTCTGTAAGAATTATGTAATTTTATCATATTTACTATAGATTTTTTATTTCAAGGTGATAAACAGCAACTTAATGATGAACCTCCTGCAATATCAGAAAAAAAAGTGAGTTGTAGGTCACTTTCCATAACACAGACCTCACAGCAGATAATGCATATTGTAACAGGGACCCTCTTGTCTTCCAGGAGGATGTAATGGTGTTTGAGGGTCTTTGTGAACGAATGCTGTCAGCTATGTGTCTTTTACAGACCAGTGTATCAGAGGTAAGTAAAAAAGACAAAAAAATGAATTTGCTGCAATTGTGTTGTCAATAGTAATCAACCACTTTTCTTTTTTCTATGGCAGAGCAGTAAACAAAGGAGTCATGGGGGTAGATTCAGGTAGCAATTGTGTCTGCGTAACCATAGTTACGCAGCGCAATTGCTTAGTTGCGCCGGCGTATCGAGTGCTCCTGATTCAGAGAGCTCGATACGCCGACTGCAGCCTAAGATATGACTGGCATAAGGCTCTTATGCCATCGTATCATAGGCTGCATTCTTACGCTGGCCGCTAGGTGGCGTTCCCGTAGTGGTCAGCGTATAGTATGCAAATTGCATACTAACGCCAATTCACAACCCTACGCGAGCCCTGCGTACGCAGTTTCCGTTGTTTCCGTTCGTCGGGTTCTGCGTAAGGCTGCTCCTGCTATTAGCAGGGGCAGCCAATGCTACGTATACCCGTCGTTCCCGCGTCGCGAATTTAAAATTTAACGTCGTTTGCGTAAGTGAGTCGTGAATGGCGCTGGACGCCATTTACGTTCACTTTGAAGCAAATGACATCCTTGCGACGTCATTTGCCGCAATGCACGTCGGGAAAGTTTCCCGACGGAGCATGCGCACTACGTTCTGCGCGGGAACGCGCCTAATTTAAATGATCCACGCCCCCTACGGGATCATTTAAATTACGCGCCCTTACGCCAGGCAGTTTTAAGGAGCGCCTGCGCAAATTACGTAGCTACTGCTTCATGAATGAAGCGTAGCGCAGATAATTTGTGTAGGCGCAGGGTAAAAAACGGTACGCTGCGCCTCCGTAAGAAGTGCGCAGCGGTACCTGAATCTACCCCACAGTTCTTTGCCCTACATTTTAAACATGAAGACAGTTGAATTGTATTGCATGTTTGAAATATTTTGCTGCATAAATTATTTTTGTTATCACCAGGTCCTAGATGTAAAAGATGAGTTAATCATACACAATGTTCCAAGCTGTGTCCAAGCTCAGATGTCACTGTCCACATCAAGGCTATTTAGAAGGTAACAGAGGGGCATAACAATAAGTGCAGCTACTGTGGGGCCTGGGGTAGGAAGGGGACCCCATTGGGGAGGCTGTTAAACTGTGAACTTCTCAGTATAGAAAGGCTGAAGCCAAACCTCCAGGATCATTACAAGTTACAGATTCCCCCCAGTGCCGTAAGAAGCATTTACTCCTGTATGTCTAAGGCAATCACAAACTCCAGAGTTTCTTCTTTGCTTAAACCTTAAGATTGCTTTCACGCTGGGGCATTGTGAGCGCCGGCGGTAAAGCGCTAATATTTTTAGCGTCACTTTAGCTGTGCTTTTCAGCCGCTTGCGGGGCGCTTTTAACCACCACTAGCAGCTTAAAAAGGGTTAAAAGCCCCGCGGCCATTGATTACAGTGGGTAGGGGTGCTTTAGGAGCGGTGTGTACAATGCTCTTACAGCACCTCAAAGATGCCTCTAGCAGGACTATTTTTGACGTCCTGCCAGCGTGCCACTACAGTGTAAAACCCCTCGGGCTTTATGATAAGTTTCGCTACCATCGATATCAAAAGTACTTTTTTTTTTTTTTATATAATGGTACATTTTATCAGTTTAAACATTTGATATGTTTTCTATTGTGAATAAAATATGGGTTCATGAGATTTGCAAATCATTGCGTTCTGTTTTATGTAGATTTTACATAGCGCCCCAACTTTTTTGAACTAGGATTGTACATACATACGTAAACATACATACATATGCATATAAAAACACGCACACACTTTGATAGTGAGAGTCCCTGCCCCTAGAATGGGTTTGAAAAGGACTGTGTAACATCATGAACTTACTGTACAAAAATTTCATCTACCACTGAGCTAAACATCCACCACAATATTATTATTAGAATACAGGATTTATGTAGCACCAACAGTTTGCGCAGAGCTTTACAATGTAGGGAGACACTACACCAACAGTACAATTCAAACCAAGAGGGTTAGCGTAGCCCTGCTCCTGCGAACTTACAATCTAAGAGGAAAGGGCTGTGAAACAAAAGGTAGGGACTGTGAGGGATGAACTGATGAGGGGAGTAGAAGATTTTGTTAGCTGGAGGCGGGATAGGCTTCATTGAAGAGATGATTTTTCATGGATTGCCTACAAGTGGACAGAGTAGGAGATAATCGGACAGATTGGGGTAGTGCGTTTCAGAGGATGGGAGAGGCTTTGGTGGAGTCCTTAAGTCGAGCATGGGAGGAGGAGACAAGGGAGCTAGAGAGCAGAAGGTCTTGAGAGGACAGTTTGTGGGTGATATTTAGAGATAAGATTGGTGATGTAGCTCGGAACAGAATTGTGAATGGCTTTGTACGTTATTGCTAGTGTTTTGAATTTTATTTGTTGGGCAATGGGAAGCCAGTGGAGGGATTGGCAGAGAGGAGATAGCGGTTGGTAAAGTGGATGAGTCTGGCAGTGGCTTTCACTGACCGAGCGCCTGCTGTGCTGCTGTACAGGCAGAGGAGTGGGAGCTCGGTGTGATCCACATGCCTTTCTCTGCCAGGATGCCTCGCACCCTTGACAACCTCAGACAGAACCCTGGTTGAGAAAGGCTACCCTAGTCAAAATTTCCTATATCATGTTTTCAGTCTGTGACCATCTCTTGTAGCATGCCTATAGTCTTTGACCATCTCCTTCTCTTTGCAGTCTCTGACAGCCTTTTTTATATTACATTCACTGATATTTATGGGGACCTCTACATCAAGTAAATGGTCCAGCTCCTAAGGTCCCAGTCACATTAGTGCTATGCCAGACGTTGCATGTGATTCGCACCGCTTTGCTGTGCAGATCACATCCGGTGTCTGTGCGATTCAAGTTCACATCGCTGTAACGCAGGTCCCGCACTCCGCTTGAATGCTTCCGTCATATATCGCTTCCTATCAGTCTGGAGATTGATATCAGATATTCCAGCTGCTCTCAACACACAACGAGACGAGACTTGTTTGTGTGCTGAACATGGAGTGTTTAATAGAACCAATAATGCAACCTTATATACAGTTTAAAGAGGAGGTAACCAGAACATAAATTAACATGAGCTAATTAACTAATCATTTACCCAGACTAGGCGACCTTTCAGAGTAGACGTCCCATCTCCGCTCACCTGCTATACAATACACATTATCATAAGTGTAAACACAGGACATCTTCACACAATAGCAGGGTCAATTAGCATCTAACAATATGTGTCCCAACATTATGAATGAGTCACTCTTACAATTAACCCGTTGAGTTCAGAATCAACAAACAGTAAATAGTTCTTTACAGATATCCTGGAATATATTGTGAATAATAATGACATAATAATCCCATCTCAGGTAGTCCAAGATATCACTTCTCAGTCATCCTATGCCCCTAGTGGACATAGGATGATTTTAGACATAAGATGGTTCGGGGATGTCCTGGGTGAGTCTGTCACAATTGCGTTCGGACCAAATTCACGCAGGACCCTCCGCAACAGAACCGGATTGCATGGGTGTACACACCCATGCGATCCGATTCTGCAAATTGCGCTGCGTTTTGCAAACTGATTGCGGGGTTTCGTGAACAGGTTTCCAGGTGTGATGTGATGTGAGTCTACAGCGAATTTGCTGTGAATTCGCACCGCATCTATTGTTCACCTAGCCTCATAACAACTATTGCTTGTCACAATGTGCCTTTCTTAAAAAAAAAAAATATATATCCCATAATGCATACTATTTCTTACATACTTAGTCTTGTGGTACCATAACACTCCATTATTTTCTTAAGCTTGACAGATATGTACGTCCCCAGCACAGAACTTGTCCGCCTGGTCCGTGTGTTTGGGCCACAGTGGGAACAGAAACAATTGATCCTCAAGCAACTACAAGAAGAACATGAAAGGTGAGAAGATTGGGGGCTACAGAGGTTTGGATCATTTGAATTAGCAAAGTATCCACAGGGAGTATTACTGATGAGTGATGATCCTGTCGATTTTTAGTGGCTGTTAGTACGTTTGTACCAGTTCTGTACAAGCAGGTTTTCCGTGTGATATAAGATTAATGTGTCATTATGTATCCACGTTGTGCATTATTTTTCTAAAGATTTATGTAGCACAAGTGCATTGACTGTGTGCAAAGTGTAAAAATTCTTAGCAACCAATAACTTCTCTGATGTCTGTATTTAGATTAGTTTTGTTTAGTCTTGCTCGACCCGTGGCCTGCGGGCCAAATGTGGCCCGCAACCTCAAACCGATAGCAACCTGCACAGCCTCCTTCAGGTGCATGTTGCTCTGCTGAATGATTGCTGGTCCCCCTTAACCACTTGCTTACTGGGCAAACCCCCTTCGTGCCCAGGCGAAATTTCAGCTTCCGGCACTGCGTCGCTTTAACTGACAATTGCGCGGTCGTGCGACGTGGCTCCCAAACAAAATTGACGTCCTTTTTTCCCCACAAATAGAGCTTTCTTTTGGTGGTATTTGATCACCTCTGCGGTTTTTATTTTTTGCGCTATAAACAAAAAAAGAGCGACAATTTAAAAAAATATATATATTTTTTACTTGTTGCTATAATAAATATCCCATTTTTTTTTTTTAACCATTTTTTTTCTCAGTTAAGGCCGATACGTATTTTTCGACGTATTTTTGTAAAAAAAAAAAAAAATTGCAATAAGCGACTGGTTTGCGCAAAAGTTATAGCGCCTACAAAATGGGGGATAGATTTATGATTTTTTATTTTCTTGTAATGGCGGCGATTTGCGATTTTTTTTTTGTCAGGGCTGCGATATTGCGGCGGACGTATCGGACACTTTTGACACAATTTTGGGACCATTCACATATGTGACTGACAGTGAAGGGGTTAACACTAGGGGGTGAGGAAGGGGTTAAATGTATTCCCTCGTGTTCTTACTGTGTGGGGGGAGGGGACTGACTAGGGGAGGTGACCGATGCTGTGTCCCTATGTAAAGGGACACAGATCGGTCTCCTCTCTCCCTCACAGCACGTGGAGCTCTGTGTTTACACACAGAGCTCCACGTCCTGCTGTGTTACCGACGATCGCGAGTGTCTGGCGGACATCGCGGCTGCCAGGCACTCGCATCGGCTCCCGAGCGATGCGCCGGGCACGTTGTTTCCCCGCTGCGCGCCCCCAGCGGCGCGCACAGGGAACAACAACAGCAGGACGTCCAGGGACGTCCACCCGGCACTTGAGAGCCGCGCTGTGGACGTCTTTCGACCATAGCGCGGATCTCAAGTGGTTAATCCCAGCAGCTGTCAGACACAAGTGACTCTTGCAGCCGTGTCTTGTCGAGCTGGTTCACCCATCAGATAGGTTCCTGCCTCGACTGCGCATTGAAGTGGCATTAAAGCGGGGGTTCACCCAAAAAATAAATTTTAACATGACATTCAGCCGAGTTGTCAGAATGACAGTCGGCTGTTGTTTTTTTTTTTTTTTTCAGTGCCGTACATACCGTATTTTCACCACTGCTTCTGGGTATGTAATCTGCGGGACTGGGCGTTCCTAATTGATTGACATCCTTCCGACCGGGGCATACAGCGCGGTCACGAGTTGCCGAAAGAAGCCGAACGTCGGTGCGCAGGCGCGGTATACAGCCGACTCGCAGTCCGGCTTCTTTCGGCAACTCGTGACGCGCTGTATGCGCCGGTCGGAAGGATGTCAATCAATTAGGAACGCCCAGTCCCGCAGATTACATACCCGGAAGCGGCGGTGAAAATACGGTATGTACGGCACTGAAAAAAAAAAACAGCCGATTGTCATTCTGACAACTCGGCTGAATGTCATGTTAAAATTTTTTTTTGGGGTAAACCCCCGCTTTAAAGTCACCCCCCCCCCAGATTAGAATGAAACTCCTATGTATTTAATGTTTTTTAGTTGTCCTCTGGTCAAGCTGCTTAATACCCTTTGACTGTGCTGGTGGGATCTATGGAATCCTGTATGAGTCTCTATTACATACACGCTCCTGTTCTGTACTCCGAGTCTATGTCCAGCCGCTCAGAACGTCACACACACAGTCAGGGGTGAAAGAGACTCACAGAGGAAAAGCCACAGAAGCATTTCTTCCCCCCTCCATAGCGGAAGCCGCTTTA